>NW_025999977.1:39967727-39990145 GCF_001458135.2 Marmota marmota marmota | reverse complement strand
AGCTCAGGCCGCTCCCGCCGCCGCCGCCGCTTCCATTCATGGAGCCCCCTACCCCCCTCCGGAGACCAGCTGGTACCTCCGTACCCGCTTCCGCTTCCGCTGCCGAAAAGCCGCACGGGAGGCGTAGTCCGCGGGACGCACAGTGGCAAGAATGGCTTGGCGTGACCGGGAAGTGATTGTGACGCGCCGCGGACCAGCCAATCAGCGGCCGCAGAAACCGGGCCGGCCAGCCGGGCAGGAAACGCCCTGCCTCTTCCCGGGAGAAACTGGGAAGTCATTCCGACTCCAGAAGGCTGTTGGGGCGCGCGACGTCAGACAGGCCTGCCAGGCAGGAGCTGGCTCCGGAGTTAACGCCCGGCCCCTGTTCCCCCTACCCATGCGCGCGACACACAAGCACGCGCGCAAACAGGGAGGAGCTCGCTGGATGCTCCGGGTGCGGCCATGTCTCAGGCCACGGCAGCAGGAAAAAAAGGACACCAAGGGCACAATTAGGTTTTGGCCTTTAGTCTGAAAAAGTGTTGATTGAAAGTGTACAACAGAGAGCGGGTGCAAGCGGCTGGGGGCCATGGCGCCGCCAATAAAAAAGAATGTCCTTAAATAAAGTGTTCACAGAGTAAAAACCAGAACTGCCAGTCCTTCCCTCCAACACAACATGAGCACAGGCACAGAACCGGTGATGAGCCCGAAGGAGCAAGGAGGCTGGGGAGGACAGCAGAGGCTCCCGGACTGCTGTGCGGAGGGAGAGCCCTCTTTGGAACAGGCTGGCCGAGGAAAGCTACCCAGCTCCCCCTGCACACCTCATACCCACTGCTAAGGCTAAAGGAAAAAGACAAAACTCAGTCTCAGGTCCGGAGGGCTCAGAAAACAGTCTAGATGGGCAGGGATCTAGATGACTGCTAGTCCCGCTTGGCCTTCTTCTTGTCACTGTTGCCATTCTCTTCTGCTCCCTCAACAGAGAGCACCTCCTCAAGTTTCCGCTTGCCACTCTCTGGCTGAAGCTCTGCTGTGTTTCGGGGCTTGAAGCAAATGATGATGCAGGTCATGTTGTCACACCCTGTACCATCCCCAGAAGTGTCTGGTGCCAGGCACTGATCCAGCAGCTACAAAAGGGATGGGGCAACTCAGCCACAGGATTTGAACACCTTCCTGGGAACCTACAATCCCACAAGAGGGCTGGCACTGCTAAGACTAAGGTGCCAGAAGGAATGGAAAGGACAACAGATGTCATGAGGTATAAAGCTAAGTCAGGGACGGGAGGGAAGGTAGAACTTTCTAGTCAGGATCTGGTGCCTATCAGTAATTAATAGTTCTCCCAGGGTCTGGTCTTAGCCCAAGTGAAAAAAAGAAAACCTTGGCTGTGCAGATCAGCACCTTCTCTTCTCCACCCTTAGACTCACCTCTTCCACGATAGATGACAATAACCGAAGCTCCCCATTTTCATCACGCTGGCTGATCTTTGATTGAATAAAGTCTACAACTTCCTGGCTGCTCATCACATTCCTGGGGTCAAAAACAATAGTCAAAATCTTCTTTGATCCCACCAAGGCAGAGTAGAGGAGTGTGGACAGAGGCCAAGACCCAAACTAATGTCTACAACTAAAGAAATTCTCCTCAGCTCTGCCTTGTCTTGGTCTTGACTCACCGAGAGATCTCCTTACAGCAGCTCTGAACCCTACAGAAGTATCGCTGCAGAAAGAGCATGTGGAGGGCATTCTGCCAGTGCTCACCAGATTCCATCACAGGCAATGACCATAAATTCATGGTCATCTGTGAGAGTCAACACCTTGATGTCTGGAAGGGCTGAAATCATCTGTTCCTCAGGTGGCAGGTTCTTGTTTCTCTTGTAGAAATGGTCTCCTAAAGGAAAAAAGGGTTGGCTGGCATGTAATTTGAATACTTTCCACAAACTTGTGTTTTGAATGTTAAACCTTGTCATTACCATTCATTGTTTTCATAGTTCTACAATCCAGTGAAATGGAGAACTGGGTTCTAGTTTTTCTAGTTCCAGCCTTATGGTTGCTGAACTCTTAATTCTCACTTGTCTTTTTCATCATCCAGAAAGTATCAAGATAATGATATCTCCCTTAGCTATTTCACAAAGAAAAATTTAAGGACAGAGGTAGAAGATGTGAAACTACTTTGAAAGATCCAATGGCTATGAAGATTAAATAAAGTTCCCTACTAAGTAGTCTGAGACTGAAAACAAAACCCCAGAAGTCTTTCCCCAGTTTCTTGGTCCTTACCAATAGCTCTGGAGAGGTTCAGGCCCCCATTGACTCGTCCATCCATGGTGACCTTGCCACCAGCATTCTTGATGCGTGCTAGTTCCACTTCATCCTCTGGTTTGTGATCATAGGACATATCTAAAGCTTTGCCAGCCTCAGACACCACACAGCGAGAGTCTCCTGCATTGGCTACAATCAACTGCTTGCCTCGTATGAGAGCCACCACCGCTGTCGTGCCACTGTCAGAGCCAGGCTTAAGAGGAAGAAAGGAAGCATTATTGGAGCTTTAGAACGACAGTCCCTCCTTGGTGCACTCCTGGCCAGTCACCTATGCTATGGAGCTTTAATAAACAGGAGAAGCACAGATTTCATCTCTCCAGAGATAGCAACATGTTCCCTCCCCTTTTTTAGATAATTCTGCCCAAAAGATTTTACTACCTAGTTCCCCTTGAAGAATAAATCCACTTGACCACAACTGAAGATATCAAAGACATCATCTCAAAATAAATATTAGAGGATCTGCATCTGCCTCTTGGCTTTTCCAGACTCACTGATCCCCTCCCCACACACCTCCTCTTTGCCTTCCATCCCAGGCACCATCATTTCTTCTTCTTCCTCCTCCTCCTCCTCTTCTTCATCATCATCATCCTCTTCAGCCTCCTCAGTGTCATCTTCTTCTTCCTCATTTTCTGCCTCCTCACTGCTGTAGCCATCCTCTTCTTCACTACATTCCTGCCAGGAGGAGGATCCCAGGCTGCTGAACTGGGATGATGCCCTGCCCCCCTACCCCCACTCATACACAAAACACCAAGAGGCCCTAACTCAACATAGACCCTCAAAACACTGAAAAATACAACTGTATGATCAAGCAAATCTGTGGGGGAGAGGGGGCCCTCAGATGAATGTAACTGATATCCTGAAGTATACTCAAGCAGTCACCACCAAGAAGCCCTAGGAAAGGCCAGGGCTGCCAAAAAGCACCTTCCAGGCAATATGGCCAGAATATAAATTATCCAGAGAAGGAAACACCTAAATATCCAAAGTAACAACTACCTTCTTGTTCTCTCTAGGAGACAGACTCTGAAAGGCCAGAACTAGATCTTTCTTTTATAGTATCAACAAAGGAAGAGATAAGAGGGCTAATGGTACATGTAATGGTAGAGATGATGCCTTCAAGGGTAAAGCTTAGAATACAGTGGGTCTTGGGGGAAGAGTTGAAAGCTACAATGGTAATCGAACAAGCCCTCTCTTCAACTTCATCATCTGCCTGCCCTCACAGGCCCTTACCTCACTGTCTTCCTCTTCCTCCTCCGCCTCATCTGACTCATCCTCACTGTCCTCAAAGAACTTGGACTTAGCAACTCGAGGCAGCTTGTCAGAGGCTGAAGAGCAGGAAGGCCCAGCCTCACCAGTGGGAGTGCCAGGCTCACCAACTTGGCCTGCCTCAGTCCCACGTTCGGAGTTGGAGGAAAGGCCTGTGTGGGCCTTGGCTGTGGGGCCATTTTCCTGTGATGGAGTTTCCCTAGATGGGTCCTCAGGTCCTGCCTCCCCATTGAGGCCCTGGGACCCTGGTTCCTCGCCTGTCCCAGCTCCAGATTTGCTGTGGGGAGGGCCCTTGTGACAGTTCTGCCCGTAGCGTGTCAGCAGTTCTTCAATAGTCATGGTAGCCTCTTCATGCAGCAATGCAGCCTCCTCATTGTCCACTGCAGGGAAGAGGCTATATCAGAGCCCCCATGCCAGACTTCTCATGGGATAAGTCTCTCTCACTACACCAAGATATCCTCACAGCCTGAATTTCAACTTCCCCACAACCTCCCACTCCTGAGGCTCCTTTCACTTATCAGGTCTCAGAAGAACATCTCCTAGCTTCCTTCTCCTCCACAGACCTCTTTTGGTCTTTGTCTTTTATCTGCTTCTTAGTCAAGGGAATACTAGTTACTGTATTTCCCCCTCTCATTTTCGTTTGTTATTGTTAAGCTGAAACCCCTACTATTCTGTCTGAGAACCCAATAAGCCCACGATGCTACTTTAGGCCTAGAGTCTAGGCTTAATTACTGGCTACTGGGGCTAATGATTACTCCAGTCTTAGAAAAAAGGTCACATAAATAACAACAGGAACCATGAAGACCCATCACAATGCCAAAAGATAATGTACAAAAAAATGCTTAGAATTATGATACTAAGCACAACAAGATTAATTCTCTCCCTCCTTTTCAAAACCACATGTAGAACAGGAGAACACCATAGGGTTCTTCATTGTGAGGACTCCCCAGATCCCTAGGAAGCCATTCTCTCTCAGAATTGATAATAAAATGCTAATTTCCTTTCAAACAGAGTATGCCACACTCACCATCATCTTCATCAGCTACTTTTTCTTTTTCATCTTCATCCTCAGTGGGTCTCCCAGCAATCTGTGCCAACTCCTTAATGACTTCCTCAGTGGTCAATTTGGCATCAATAGCCAAGAAGGCATCTTCTAAAGCCTGAATATAAGCAAAATGGTATGAGGCAAGTACACACTGGGAGACACCCACAGACATATAAAATAATTCAGAGACCTGGGAATAAGAAGGCAGACTGAATAAGACCCAAGTGGGAAAAAACTTCCTTTAGGTAGGCACATAATTCTTTAAATAAGCAACAGGTAGAAGTCAAAGAGAAAGGGAAAGCCAAGGGTTAGAAAACGAGGAAAAATCCATACAAGTGGCAAATGAACAGTGTAAGAAGACAGACCTTCTGTAGCTTGCCTTCCTTATAGGCCTTCTGATCTTTGATGATATCAGGAAGATATTTGGCACAGTACAAGGCAACTTCCTCCCCTAGAAGAAAGGTTAGGTTATCCAAAGTACTGCTTACCAAACACAAAGTGATATAAGTCACACATGATGGCACTTGCCTATGATCAAACTACTTGGGAGGCTGAGGCAGAAGGATTGCAAGTTTGAGACCAGCTGGGGCAACTTACAAGACCCTATCTCAAAATAAAAAAAGGCTGGGGGATGTGGCTCAGTGGTATAGCACTTTCCTAGCATGTGCTAGGCTCTGGGTTCAATCCCCAGTACTACCACCAAAAAGAAAAAAAAAAAGTGAGCCAGGCACAGTGGCACACACCTGTAATCCCAGTGACTCAGGAGGCTGAGGCAGGAGGATCGCAAGTTCCAGGCCAACCTCAGCAACTTAGCAAGGCCCTGTCTCAAAATAAAAAATAAAAAGGACTAGAGATGTAGCTCAGTGGTAAAGTTCCCCTGGGTTCAATCCCCAGTACCAAAAAATTTATTTTAAAAAATATATATTTATATACCATACTAAAGTAAACTCCAAGGGTAGAGGGGAACCAACATCTTAGCAAACCTAAAACCCATTTGAAGAACAACGTTTGGGAAGTTCTGACACAGAAAATGAATTTCACCAACACTGCTCTCAGGGGTACATTAATATAGCCCCTGTCTTTTCTTACCTGTACACTTAGTTCTTCAGTTAAAAAAAAAAAAAGATAAATGATAATTTAGGAAGAGGATATTTAGATGAATTCAAGAGTGGGTATATTATTAACCAAACAAATACCCTATATGGGGAAAGGAAATGGCAGGGAAAAAAAATACCAGGCAAGAAATTTTATCAGGGTTAGAACCCTGGAAATAAAAAATATAAAAAGCTCTTCTTGCCAAGTCAGTCTGCAAGTCTGGGAATTGGTGATCCTACAATGTTACCAATATGATCTGCTAAAGTTACCTCCATGTCCATCGTAGACAGAGAACATGGCTGTCTCACTATCCAATTCAGGTATACAGTTGTGAGCATCCTAGGAAAAGAACATAATCAGCATGTCTCAAGATCAAAGAACATTCTTCCTCATAAACCTCAGATCATAAAAATTGCCTTTACATCTTATATCATGAACCTGGCTGGCCTAAATGGCCTAGGAAGAAGGAAGATGTAATGATAAAATAAGAATACAAAAGAGAGATTGGGAAGGAGGAAAAGTATGGAAGGGTAAACAAAGGAAGGGAAACAGAATCAGATCACTGTTTCTACAATCTAGCAGCCTCTGCCTAAGAGATCACAGTCCAAATAAGAGAATATTTAGCTCCTCTAACCAAGACCTAACCATTTTGGATTTGTGAGAATTATAGGAAGAATCAGGGGGGGAAAAAAAAGAATATTTAAAGTTATTTCCAGACTCATTCTTTGAGAAATCAGTGACCTTCAAGGAAGAAAATATTAAGTAAGCAAAAACAGACAAGGCCTTACCAACTGAAAAGTTTCTAAGAGAATCCTAAAACACTAAAAGTCAAATAACTAGAAATTAAAGCCATACACATACTTACACACACACACACACACAGAGAGAGTTATCAAACTGTTTTGCTGGACACAGTGGCACAGGCCTATAATCCCAGCAATTCAAGAGGCTGAGTCAGAAGGATCACAAGTTTAAGGTCTGCCTCAGCAACTTAGCAAAACCGTGTCTCAAAAATTTTAAAAATGAAAAACTATACTATGTTTAGTCCTTGTCAACTAGAATTTATAACACCCCCTACCTTCAGCCTTTCCACCTCCTACCCTTGGGTATACCACCTAAAGAGAAGCTGGTAATGGCCTTGCCACACTAATGTTTTGTTGGAAGGCAAAGTTGGATGAAATTCTAAGATCTACATAAAAGTATGCGGCAGCTTACTTTGCCCTTTCCTGAAAACAATCCAACCAGGCTGGAATATGGCTCAATGACGGAGTCTTGCCTAGCATGCATGAGGCCCTGGTTTAATCCCCAGCACCACTTAAAAATAAAAAAAAAGGTAAAGAGTTCACAATATATTGTGATAAAAAGAAAAAAAAAATTAAAGGTATCTGTATGTGTATATTAGCATGGAAGCTCATATATCAAACAATGGAGAATGAGATTTTGGTAATAATTATTATTTTCTACTTTTCAACATGTGTTTTCAGCTTTTTGTAAAATAAGCCACACTGTTCCATTATAAATAATCGTAAAATGAACCTATGAACTGGCCTTGAATCACCATTCTACTACATACGATTGGTTATCCCTTAGTATCCATGTCAGACTGATTTCAGGATCCCTTATGGATACCAGAATCTGTAGATGTGCAAGTCCTTTATACAAAATGGCACAGAGGATGGGGTTATGGTTCAGCAGTAGAGTGCTCGCCTAGCACATGTGAGGCCCTGGGTTCAATCCTCAGTAGCACATTAAATAAAATAAAGCTATTGTGTCCAACTACAACTAAAAAATAAATATTAAAAAAATGGCACATAATTTGCATATAGCCCATACACAACCTCCTGTTTACTTTAAATCATTTCTACATTACCTATACTAACAATGTAAATGCTATGTAAATAGTTGTTATACATGTTCAGTACAACCACATTTTTTTCTGAATATTTTTGATCTAAGATTGGTTGAATCCACAGATGCAGAACCTATGGATATGAAGGACAAACTATTCTGTATGATCTCTGGCCAGCTATCTGTGGTGTGCCTTAATTTTATTCTCTGTAATATAGAATAACAACATCTGCATTTCTTATGTTATTGTAGGATTGTTGTGAGGATGATCAAAAAAACATGTAAAAACCTTCTTAAACTGGAACTTGCTTTTAAAATATATATCCTACTTTGAAATTTAGCACCTGGTTCACAATTTTTTCTCTACCATTTTTCTCAAAGAGAAATGACCACAATCAAGATTCATCTTATATAGAAATTTTCTCACTTCCTAGAACTATTCCACATTACTCTCTTTTACTTCTTGGTGAGGTTTTATTTTTTAATTTTTAGTTGTAGACGGCATAATACCCTTATTTTTATTTATTTTTATGTGGTGCAGAGGATCGAACTCAGTGCCTCACACATGCTAGGCAAGTGCTCTATCACTGAGCTATAACCCCAGCCCTCTTGGTGAGATTTTAATCTATATTCTCACTTGGAACAATTCCATCTTCTCAGAGCACTTCAATTTCCCTTCACATCTGTGTTTATGACCTTTACCCTTGGCTTTCTCTGTCTCTTTCTGAGCCAGAGCCAAGTACTTCAACACTGTCACTTAGCAATCTAGAATAACCCCACCAACTGCTTTCTTTACCCTTGAATCAGAAGGTATTAATCACTAAATATTACTACTCATAAAATGCATGAGATCATGTTGACTGTGACCACCACTTCTAGTCAACATTTTTTCTTATTCTGTAGTGACTCTTAGTATATACAGCCAGTTGCAAACTTTTCCCACTCCACTGAAGTTCAATGGTATTATACTCCAGAACTACCTCATCTTCCCCATTCTACCTCAAAACTACTTTGTAGATTTATCTAGCCTATCATTTACCTCTGGCTCCTCTCTTCCTAGATTAACATTTTATACCTCTAATCTAAAATTTTTTCAGTCAAGATCTTACTTTATGAGAAGGTAATAATCATAACAGTAATCCAAATAGCCCTTTGGCCTTGGATTCTGGGAGAAACTGTAGTTATATATCTCCAATTGCCTTTTTCTACAGGAAATCTCTTCTCTACTTCAAAGTTCCTATAAACTCAGAACTCAAACCAGTTCTTTCTCTACAGCTCTTCTTCCTTCCAGTGGATGGGGGTAATACCTAATAACAGTTATCCTTAACTTCCTGGCTGTCATTCACCATTCATCACTGAGACTTCTGAATTTTCCTTGATAGATTTCATCACATAGTTTCTGAATTACTTTCCTTTAAGGCACTTAAGCATGTTCCTATCCATTTTATAAACTAATCTCTTAATTCCCAAACACTCCCCAACTACTGCTTTCTTGACACTGACACTCTCTTCCCTCCCCAGCAAAGTAGAAAGCAAGTCTACCTAGTCATTTCCTCCTATCCCTCCAAATATTTTCTTCTCCCATTTTTCTATTATACTCTTTTCTTACATCACCACCTCCAAGAGACCTTTCCAAATCACACTAATGCTTTAAACCCTTTTTGTATTTCTTGCCTCTCCCAAAAATGAGCATTCAGTAGATGCTACCTTGTATTGTCAGCTAATATTCCATGGGGGAGAGAAGGAGTCCTAAGTCCAAAACTGGATTTAAATCAACATGAAAGCAAAGGCTATATTTTAAATCTATAACTCTGGGGCCCTTATACCACTGCAATACAGCAGACTTTCTATCTCTGCCCAGGATGGGGCCATAGTTTAGGTATGGTTTGCTGCCCAGAAGTTCATACTGAAGGCTTAGACCCAGTATAGTGGTAAACCTTAAAGAGGTGGAGTCTAGTGGAAGGTAATTCGATCATGGGGCTCCATTCTTATGAACATTAATGCTGGCTTGCAGGAGTGGGTCAAATCTGGTAGGAGTATATTAGTTCCTACAAGATTGGGTTGTCATAAAAAGAGGGAGCCTAGCTAGCCTCGCTGATCTCTTTATTCCTGTCTTGCCAAATGATCTCTTCTACTTGTGCTCCTGCAAGCTGCCTCACCAGAGCCAGGCAATTCAAGCACCATGGTCATGAACTCTATAACTGTGAATTAAATAAACCTCTTTCTGTGTGTGGAGAAGGGTACTAGGGATTGAACCCAGGGTGCATGCTAAGCAAGTGCTCCACTATGAGTTACATCCCTAGCTGTCCTTTAAATTTTTATTTTGAGAAAGAATCTTGCTAAGTTGCCCAGGCTGGCCTTGAACTTGCAGTCCTCCTCTCAGCCTCCTGAGTAGGTAGGATTACAGCCAATGCACCTGGGTAGATCTTTCTTTATAAAGTATCCAACTCCAGGTATTTTGTTGTAGTAACACAAAATGGACTAAGACAGATGATGAGTTCTCAACTGTCCTAGGACAACTACCTTAATGAGGCTCGCCCCTTCATTTCTTAGATATATCCTTACACAATAACCACTATGATGGTCTAGAAGAGACTCACCTGAGTCAAGGCTATTAGGCCTGGCCTTGATGAATCATATCCCACAGCCCTTCTAATCTCCTATGCAACTAAACATCCAGGTTATATTCCCTAATGCCAATCTCCTCAAGTTACAAAAAAAAAATGCTCCTGTTTTCTCAGAATCAACCACTTTGATTTATGACACATACATTTATCTAATCTTTACATATCAAGATAAAAGACTTGAAGACAGTTGGAAAGGGAACTACGTTTTTGATTTAAAAAGTCTTCCAAAAAAAAGTTATGTGAGGGCTGGGTTTGTACTGTTCGGCCCTCAAAAAGAAAAAAAAAAAAGTAACAACAATTGTTAGTGAGGATGTGGAAAAATTGGAACTTTTGGAAACTGTTGGTAGGAATGCAAACTGGAACAGCTCCTGCTGAAAACATTGTGGCAGCTCCTCAAAAAATTAAAAATAGAATTATATTATGATGCAGCAATTCCACTTCTGGGTAGTAACCCCCCCCCAATTTGAAAATGATATCAAAAAGATTTTCTACACCCGTGTTCATAGCAGCTTTATTCACGAGCCAAAAAGCAAAGGCAGCCCAAGTGTCCAACAACAGATATGGACAAAATATGACATAGACATGTAATGGAGATTATTCAGTCTTTGTTTTTTGGTACTAGGGATCGAACCTGGGCGCCCTTAGCAACTGAGCAACATCCCCAGCCCTTTTTATATTTTATTTTGAGGCAGGGCCTCACTAAGTTGCTCAGGACCTTGCTAAATTACTGATTCTGAAATTGTGATCCTCCTGCCTCGGCTCCTGAGCAACTAGGATTACAGGTGTGTGCCACTGCACCTGGCTCTCATTCAGTCCTAAAAAGGAAGGAAATTCTGACACAGGCCACAACCTGGTCAAACCTTGAAGAGAGTATGCTATATGAAATCAACCAGCACAAAAAGACAAATACTGTACAATCCCACTTATATGAGGTAGTTAGAAAGTCAAAATCACAGACACACAAAGTAGAATGATGGTTGCCAGTGGCTCAGGAAAATGGGAAAGGGGAATCATTTAATGTGTACAGTTTCAGTCTTGCAAGACAAAAAGTTTTGGAGATTGGCTGCACAATATCAATGTACTTAACACTACTAAACTGCATATTTTTTTAAGTAATGAAGGTGCAAATTTTGTTATGTATATTTTTACCACAATTTTAAAAAAACTAGCCAGGCCAGGTGATGCAAGCCAGTAATCTCAGCAACTCAGGAGGCTAAAGCAGGAGGATCATAAGTTCAAGGTCAACCTCAGCACCTTAGCAAGACCCTATCTTAAAATAAGAAATAAAAAGGGCTGGAGAAGAAGCTCTGTGGTAAAATGTCCCATGGGTTCAATCCCCAGGACCAAACAAACAAAACCTTTTAACAAAGAAAAGCCTACTCAGATAGCTTCATTGGTGAATTCTTCCAGATTAAAAATAATAATAATAATAATCATTAATATAGTTGGCTCTCTACATCTACAGGTTCCATATCCCTGGATTCAAATGACTGTGAATCAGAAAACTATTCAGAGAAAAAAAATTTCATCTGTACTGAATATATGTAGACTTACTATATTAAGTATTATAAGCAATTTAGAGGTGATATTTTGGTATCGACAGCAGCTCCTGGAATATATCCCTTTTGTGAATATCAAAGGACAACTATAGCAGTTCTTCCAAAACAGAAAAGGAGGCAACACTTTTCAATTCATTCTATGAGGCCAAATTATCCGGATATCAAAACCAAACAAACATATCATAAGAAAACTATAGACCAATATCTCTTATGAATATAAACATAGAAATTCTCATCAAAATAGTAGCAAACCAAATCCAGGAACACTTAAAAAGGATTACACACAATGACCAAGTAGAATATGTAAGGTTGGTTTAACATCCAAGAATTAATATATATCATATCAACAGAATAAAGAAGAAAACCACATGATCTCTCTTTTTGGCAGTTCTAGGAATGGAACAACCCCTCCCCTCCGCAACACACACACACACACACACACACACACACACACACACACGGGCACTCTACCACTGAGCTATATCCCTAGCCCTTATCATTTTTCATTTTGAGGGTCTCACTAACTTTCAGAGGTGGCTCCAGAACTTGCAGCAATCCTGCCTCAACCTCCCTGAGTCACTAGATTACCACATCATCATCTCAACAGGTAAAAAACATTTGACAAAATTCGATGCCCACTCATCACAGGAGAATAAAAGGGAATAAAAGAGGACTTTTTCAGCCTGTTAAAAAGAGTTCATCTACAGAAGCCCATAGTTAACACACTAGCAAAAACTTTCCCCCTAAGATCAAGAATTTTATCAAGGATGTCAGACTTTCACCACTGTACTTGGAGGTCCTAACAAGGGCAATTTGGAAAGAAAAATAAAAAGCATTTATTTAGATTGAAAAGAAGAAAGTAAAAGTATTTGCAGATAACATGATCTTGCATAGAAAAAAAAAACAGGAAATCATGTAAAATCAACTATTAGAATTAATAAATAAGTTCAGCAAAGTTTCAGAACATAAAATCAATATACAAAACTCAATTGTGTATCTATCCACTAGCAATGAACAATCCAAGAGGTTAAAAAGCAAATTTATTTATATAATAGATCTGAAAAATCTAACCAAAAGATCAAAACACCAAGAAATAAATTTATATGGGCTGGAGTTGTAACTCAGTGGTAGCGTGCTTACCTAGCATGTGTGAGGCCCTGGGTTCAATTCTCAGCACCACATATAGATAAGTAAATAAAATAAAGGTCTATCAGCAACTAAAAAATATCTTATTTTTTAATTTTTAAAAATATTTATTTATTTATTATGTATCTTTAGTTTTAGGTGGACTCATTATTTTGTTTTTATATGGTGCTAAGGATCAAACCCACGCATGCTAGGCAAGCACACTACCACTGAGCCACAACCCTAGCCCAACTAAAAAATATTTTTAAAAAAGAAAGAAAGAAAGTTATATCCATCACCACAAAAAGGGAGGGGTTAAATTTAACAAAAGAAATAAACATGAACTCTGAAAACTATAAAGCATTGCTGAAAAAATTACAGATCTAAATAAATGAAAAAACAGTTCATGTTTATGAACTGGAAGACAATATTACTAAGACAATAATACTACCCAATTGATCTACAGATTCAGTAGAGTATGTCAAAACTCCAGGTACCTTTTTGAAAAATTGACAAGCAAATACTATTGACATGAAAATGTAAGGAACCCAAAAAAGAAGAAACAAAAATAAATTTGGAACACTCATACTTCCCAACTTCAAAACTTACTACAAAGACACAATGATCAAGATTGTGTGGAATTTGCATAAAGCCATATAGATCAATGAAACTGAATTGAAAGTCCAGAAATAAGCCCTCATATATTTATAGTTGATTGATCTTTTGACAGTGATGCCTCTAAAATCCAAAGAGGAAAAATAAGTCTTTTTACCAAACAATGCTGAGACAACTAGATATCCACGTGGGGGGCGGGGGGAGTTGGATCACTTACTTACGCCATACGCAAAAATTAAATCAAAACAAGATCATAGTTGTAAATGTAAGAACCAATAATACAAAACCGTTGGGAGAAAACCTAAGAATAAATTTTTGTGACTTTGGTTTAGGCAAAGCTTTTTTTTAGATATATATACCAAAGTACATAAGACAAGGTGGGGGGAACAGTTAAGTTGGGCTACATCAAAATTTAAAACTTCTGTGCTTCAAAGGACACTATTGAGAAAATGAAAAGGCGATCCAAAAAATGGAAGAAATATTTGCAAATCATACACTTGAGACTTGTAACGAGATATACTCTTACACCTCAATCCAATTAAAAATGAACAAAGACCTGTAATCTCAGCAACTCGGGAGGCTGAGGCAGGAAGACCAAAAGTTCAAAGCCAGCCTCTGCAACTTAGCGAGCCCTTAAGCAACTCAGCGAGACCTGTCTCTGAATAAAATATAAAAAAGGGCTGGGAATGTGGCTCAGTGGTTAAGCACCCCTGGATTCAATCTCTGGTACCAAAAAAAAAAAGGGACAAAAATCTAAATAGACATTTCTCCAAGGGAGCTATACAAATGGCCAATAGGCACACTAAAAAACAATGCTCAAACATCAAAACCACAATGAGATTTCACTTTATATGCACTAGAGTAGCTATTATAAAAAGACAAGTATAGGTGAACATGGAAAAAATGGCACACTCATATATTACTGGTGGGAATATAAAATGGGGCTGGCCACTTTGGAAGTTTAGTAGTACCTCAAAATGTTAAATGTGTGCTTACTACATGGCTGTCAAAGGGGTAAAAAAATGAATTTTTTCTCCTTATTTACTCTACAAGGCAAAATAATTGTGACCTCAAGGTTTTTCCCACTTACCAAGCAAGTAGTCCTTAGGCAGTAGACATTAGCTGAGTGTTCTCTAAATCACCTCAATTCTGACACTGTCTACCTAGATGGAGATGGCATCACATCCCTCAGGGTGAGGGCACAGTCCTACAAAATTGCCCCCCACTCCTAAAACCAATCACAAACCCCAGGTTGTTTTACTTGAGCTTCAGATAAACTGGCAAAAAATCTAATTTTCTACTCTCCCTTCCTTGGATTAAAATAATTTGCTAAAGTGGCTCACAGACCTCAAGGAAACACTTATATTTGCTGGTTTATTATGAAAGATAATACAAAGAGAACTTGTGGCACAGTGATGCACACCTATAATCCCAGCAACTTGGGAGGCTGAGGTAGGAGGATCACAAGTATGAAGTCTGCCTCAGCAACTTAGCAAGATCCTGTCTCAAAATAAGAAAGAAAAAGGACTGGGGACTAGCTCAGTGGTAAAAGTTCCTGGATTCAAGCCCCAGCATTAAAAAGAGAAAAAAAGGGGCTGGGGTTGTGGCTCAGCGGTAGTGCACTCGCCTAACATGTGCAAGGCCCTGGGTTCGATCCTCAGCACCACATAAAAATAAATAAAATAAAGCTATTGTATCCGACTACAACTAAAAAATATTTTTTAAAAAATAGATGAAAATACGTATAAGACACTGATGTGGGAAGGTGAGCATGCCACCTTCAAGAATCTCACATTCAGGTACTCAGAAGCTCCCCAAAGCTCTCCTTTCAGTTTGTTGTTGTTGTTGTTGTTGTTTTTAAGAGAGAGAGAAAGAATTTTTTTTAATATTTATTTTTTAGTTCTCGGCGGACACAACATCTTTGTTTGTATGTGGTGCTGAGGATCAAACCCTGGACACACGCATGCCAGGCGAGCGCGCTACCCCTTGAGCCACATCCCCAGCCCTCCTTTCAGTTTTTAATGGAAGTTTCATTATATGGGCACTGTTGATTAAATCACTGGCCAAGGGTGCTCAACCTGGGGCTGGGGAGGTGGCTCAAGCGGTAGCGCGCTCGCCTGGCATGCGTGCGGCCTGGGTTTGATCCTCAGCACCACATACAAAAAAAGATGTTGTGTCCGCCGAGAACTAAAAAAATAAATAAATATTAAAAAAAAAAAAAAAGGGTGCTCAACCTAAGTGGTAGTAGCTCTACCTGGAGGGTAGTCACCAGTCAATTCATTAGCATATAAAGTCACTTTGGTGACTTTAAAGATTTTAATGGTTATATGTCAGGAGACAGGAAAAGACCAAATATATATTCCACAATATTACACCCGGCAATTCCAGTCTTAGGTGTATACCCAAAAGAAATGAAGATATATTTTCACAAAAATTTACTCATTAATGTTCATAATATCATTACTCCTAATGGCCAAAATATGGAAATCCAAATGTCTCAACTGTCATATGGATTAAAAAAATTATGTACACACATGCAGATACGGTGGTGTATACCTATAATCCCAGCAGTTTGGGAGGCTGAAGCAGGAGAATCACAAGTTCAAAGCCAGCCTCAGCAACTTAGGGAGGTCCTAAGCAACTTAGTGAGACTATATATATATATATATATATATATATATATGGCAGGACTGGGTATGTGGCTCAGTGGTTAAGCACCCCTGGATCCAATCCCAAGGAACCAAAAAAAAAAAAAATTACACATGAACACACACACCCACACCCACACAGTAATATTATTCAGCAATAAAAAAATGAAGTACTAATCAAATCATGATACAACATTGACAACCCTTAAAATGCTTAGTAAAAGCAGTCAAGTATTAAAAGTACATATTGCTGGGTGTGGAGACACAGGCCTATAATCCCAGCAAGCAACTCAGGAGGGTGAGGCAGGAGGATAGCAAGTTCAAAGCCAGCCTCAGCAACTTAGAGAGGTTCTAGGCAACTTAACCAATGGCACTGATTTCAATTCCTGGTACCAAAAAAAAAAAAAAAAAGGGCTGGGAACATGGCTCAGTGGTTAAGCACCCTTGGGGGTTCACTTCCCAATATCCAAAAATAAATTTTAAAATTAAATAAAAAACAATAAAGCACATATTTATCATTCCTTTTAGATAAATGTTTAGAATAGGTAAATCCACAACAGTCTACAGAAAGCCATCAAACATCACGGATGTTTTAGATTTACTTCCAAAGATTTGTTTCCAGAGAGCACAAATGTTAAGAGCAGCTTCGGGGACTGGGGATGTGGCTCAAGTGGTAGTGCACTCGCCTGGCATGTGTGCGGCCTGGGTTCAATCCTCAGCACCACATACAAATAAAGATGTTGTGTCCCCCGAAAACTAAAAAATAAATATTAAAAATTCTATCTCTCTTGCTCTCTCTTTAAAAAAAAAAAAAGAGCAGCTTGGGAAGCTGAGGCAGGAAGATCAAAGTTCAAAGACAGCCTCAGCAATTTAGGAGAGCCTGTCTCAAAAATAAAAAGGACTGGCGATGTAGCTCAATGGCAAAGACCCTGGGTTCAATTCCAGGTACCAAAACCAAGAACAACAAAGACTCACTCCAGATCATATAAATTTTTGTTCTTTTTGTTAGATTTTGCAGATCTATTATATAAATAGATTTGTTTTTCTAACCTCTTGGATTGTTCATTGCTAACGGATAGATACACAATTGAGTTTTGTATATTGATTTTATTTCCTGCAACCTTGTTGCACTTATTTATTAATTCTAACAGTTGATTTTACAAGATTTCTTGGGATTTTTTTTCTATGCAAGATCAAGAAGGGATGGAGAGAAGCAGAAAACACATAATGCCAGCTATGGATGGCTGCCTCAAGAAAAGGTGTAAAACAGTTCTAATACTGAATCTATGCATCAGTCAGAATATTAGAAACCTTTGTAAGGTGTACTGGTATGATAATTTTACCTTAACTAACTCATTAGGACCAATATATACAGTAAACAGACTTAATTAGTGGAATTAAGTTTCTATAAGTTAGTAAGAAATGGAGCACACTATATGTATGGTTAAAACCATTGAGCTATATCCCCAACTCAAAAGTATACTTTCTGAAGAAAAGATTCACTTAAAAGGATACAAGTCATAGTTATTTTCTTGCAATAGCAAAGAAACTATGTTATACTTTAGGGAGAGAGAAAAGGAAGCCAGAACAGGATCTCAAACTACTTCAAAAGAACATAATTAGGTATATTTAACTATTCAAACAAGGGTGGGTTCGGAAATATCACATTAGAAGATTTAATGCCGTCAGTTAACCCTCAGAAGGAAGACTAGGATCCAAGAAATAGTCTAACAAGATCTCTCTCTACTCACCAGGAGAAACAAAAACAAATAGAAATGGCCAGCAGAGAAGCTGAAGCACAGAAACCCTGGGCACAGGACCTAGAAACAGAATATCCATGCAACTCAATTCATAAGGAAAACTAGGGGGGTGGGAGGGAAAGAGCTCCAAAGAAATGGAAAAACCATTTCCATTCCACAGAAGGAAGTGGAAAACTTGAAGAAAAAGCCTTGCTGAGGATATTCATCTTGAATTTCAAACAGAAAATGCCATAGAAATGGAACTTGCAGACTTCCCACCCAAACCTCAGCCTTACATTTAGGCTTTCCCTTTTAAGCTATATCTGGACACTTTAACTCAATTACATTTACCAAGCACCCCCTTATACTGTGCTGGCTGGGAAATATGAATTTTATGCTTCAGTCTGTCACATATGATGTCTAGTAAGTGGCTTGAACAATTTTGATCCTTTAGACTCTTTCCACCAAGGCACAAGTGTCCTAATCTTTCTGGGACTCAATTTCCTGGCTGTAAAATGTGGCAACCAAACCAGATGGGAAGAACTACAGGATTCCCTCCATTCTTGAAATTTTATACCTAATGACAGAACTATTATCAAAGTCTATGTGGGTATAAAATTTGAGTCCAAGAACAAACCATTTAAGTCCACACTGTCATTCCAGAGCTAACCACAGGGAGGAGCGAGGGACTTGGAAAAAAATTCCCAAGGGAGTTGGTATTTGACTATTACCTGAAAACTAGTAAATCAATTCCAGAGAGAGAGCATTTCTCTAGCCCCTCTACCTAGACCTCACAATGCGCTCCACAAAGGTATGGATTGTCCGTCTTTCTCCCCGCTTCGTTTCTACCAGTTTTTCCTGTTCTTTGTAATTTGACATCCATTTCTCCAACACTACTCTTTTTTACGTTTCATTTTTCCAAAGTGAAATTTTCTTAAAAAGAAAGAAAATTTGTTTTCAGTAGGTCGTGACGAAAAAAAAAATATTAAATAATTTAAAATCAAAGAAACTGAACTATAACAAATGCAGGCAAACGACAAGTACTGAATAAGTTTTAGAGAAATCCCGAGAAAAAGAAAATTCCCAAGAGTAATAAAAAAGTAAGTCTAGTGATTGACATAATTTGTTTTCCAAAGGTCCTAAAAGGCACCCAAAACAGAGTACAAAAAAGTGACAAGTCTTGGAGGTCAAGCTGAGTGTCTGAAATTAACGTGCGATGCCCAAGGCCAGGCGATTTAGGTGTTAATAATGAGAGACTTTTTGCCCGGCTTCCTTTCACTGTCAAGTTCCTCGCCCAAAGAGGCCTCCACATCACATATTTTAAAAATAAAAAATAAAGTCATTCCCATCTATTTGGCTCTTCCTGGAAAAACAAACGAATCAAGAGTCCCTCTTTCCATCTTTACTCTAACACAAATCCTCACACCACTCATGAGCCTGGAAGGCTGGGTGGCACGAGAGGATGGCGCGAAGACATGGGAGAGAGGGCAGTTCAGTGAGCGGAAGGTGCCTCTCCCCACATGGCAGAGCCCTTGCCTCCATTGGCCACCGGTCCACGGTCCCCAAGCACGGAGGTCCCTCTCGGCCCCGATCTTACGCGCGCTACCGCTCCCCAAACTGCCGCGGCCGCAGACTCTCGACTGGAGACCCTTTCCCGAGGAGGACCCCATCTCCCCGACTCCCTTTCTCCGTCTGGTTCCCGCCGTGCAGCGGCCAGCCTATGGGCCCCTGCAGCCTCACCTCCATGGAGACGCGCCAGCCTTGCATGGCGGAGAAGCCATAGGGCAGCGGAAGGCGCGGGGCGCCGACCCCGTCCCCAGAACACTTCACCGTGTTGGGCTGGGAAAGGTAGGCACCCATGGCGGCGGCTGGCCGGCGGCCTCGGGGACAGGCGAATGGGGCGCGACCCGAGCCGGCGCTGGAGCCGGAGCCCCGGGGTCGCGCGTGGCAGAAGCGGGCCCGGCTGCGGGGCCGACGCAGGGTGCCGGTGAAAAGCGCGAGGCCGGCCAGGAGGCGGTAACGGGACGGGAGTAGTGAGGGAGCGGAAGCGGAAACGGCCCCGCTCCAGACCCCGCCCGGCCGGCGCGGCGCGGCGCGGCGCGGCGCTGCAGGCAGTCATTTCCTTAGCAACTCGCCCCGCCCGCGGGAACAACGGCCCTCCCAACCGTCGCTCCCGCGAGACTAGCGCGGCCACGCCCGCCAACGGCCGCGGCCCGCCTCCCGCGGTTAGGGGAGGGTGGGTTGTCTCATCTAGTTGCCGCCCAGTTGCCCCCCGCCTTTTTCCCTGGTCTTGGCCCCTCGGCGTTTTATGTGAAGCTTCTTTGTGTCCGGTGCGGCGCTTCCGGTCCGTCCTGCAGCGTTATCAGCCTTGTGGTCCCCGCCCCTGCGCCCTCAGCCTCGGCAAACCCCGCCCGATTCGGTTCAATTAAAGTTGACTAGTATTTGTTCCGAGCTTACGCGGTTTGGGGCCAGGCCCTGTGTGAAGCCTTTATGAGAAGAATGTGAGTCTTCTGACAAAGGAAGATGAAGACCTCGATCTGTGTCATAATTCGAGTTAATACAATATAAAAATATTTGGTGCAGACCTCTGGGTGAGAAGAGATCAAAGAAGGGAGGAGGAGCTGTTCCTTGGCGGATTAAAAAGATTGAGACCCCAGAGAAAGCGCCTCAAGATTGCCTTATGCCAAGGGGAAAGGGAGTAATGTTAGTGTTGAGGGAGTGAGGAAAGAATATAAACTTCATTTGGGAGGATTTGGGGGGAAGCTGACTAGCCTTTGGAGAAGGCTAGTAATATTAGATAGGTCTAGAGATGGTCATAAGCGCCAAAATAGGTAACTTGGACTTCATTGTCATCCATGCGCAATCTTTTAGGATCCTTGGTCTAGTCTTTGTGCATAGCGTACACTGAAGAGAGAATCGGGACTGTAATTGGTTCAAGGGCTTTTAAATGTGAGATGAGCTGGGACTGGGGTGCTGGCAGTTTGCTGCTGGAGTAGATAAAATGAAAGGAATAAATTAGATAATAAATCTAGCTGATAGTAGATTGGATTCAGGGGATGGAAGGGAAAGGAAAAATTCTCCAAACTATGAGAAGATCCATTTATTTAAAATACAAAACTAATCATGGCCTCTCCCTCTTGCTCTTAGATAATCTAGATTCCTTAATTACTAGCAAATCACTAGAATGGACCTTCTAATGAGATTTCTTAACATGGTTTTACAAGATCGTTTATGCTTGAATGGATTCTATAGTATGTCTCTCCTATTTCCATTTCCCTACAGCTTAGTGCTTCAGCACTTCTGCTGTGGGTGCCTTCAAACCCATGCTTTCTCTTCTTTGCTTTCCCCCTTGGAATACACCTCTTCACTGACCCTACTTGGCCATCACTTTCTCCAGTAAGTCTTCTCTAATATCTCTATTAGTTTAGATCCCCACTTCTCTTTCCTGATAGATCAGACCATAGTGTCCCAGTATACCTAACACAGTTCTTGTATATGCTTAATAATAGTTGGGTGAGGTATGTATGCTGGAGATTGAACTCAGGGTCCCATGCATGCTAGGCAAATGCTCTACCACTGAACTACACCCCCAACCCATCAATAATATTTAAATATTTATTGAATTAATGAACAACACCAAGGTTTTGGCTCTGACAAAATTTGGAGGAGCCATTAACAGAAAATAGTGCAGTTGTGGATGAGTGTGTTTATTTCAGGAGAAAACAGTGGGTTCAGTTTAGGGTAACATATACAAATATTGAAAATATTAGATTGGGGCTGGGATTGTGGCTCAGCCATAGAGCGCTCCCCTAGCATGGGCGGGACCCAGGTTTGATCCTCAGCACCATCTAAAAGGCATTGTGTTAAAAGAAAATATTAGGTTGGAGTTAGGCCAGGAGAGTAAAGTTTTGTTTTATTTTGTATGTTTTGCCACATTCCCAGTACTTTTTGTTTTTTTTAAGACAGGATCTCACTAAATTGCATAGGGCCTGGCTACAAAATCTTTACTGTTGGTTGTGATGTGCTGAGTCTGACATCAAACTCGCAATCCTCCTGCATCAGCCTCCCAAATAACTGGGATTAGAGAGAAAATATTTTAATGAAGCTTACAGGTGTCATGAATGGGGATAAAATCCCTGACCTAAGCAGGAAATTTCTCTGCTGCTGCTACTTTTTCTTTTTTGGTTTTTGATTTTCCCTAAGAATGGAATGCGGCATTGTGAAAACAGCATGAGTTTTGCCATGGATCACCTATGAGACGTCTTTAACAAATTACTTATTCCCTCTCAGGCTGAGTTCCTCATCTGTAAGACAACATCTAATTATCAAAATGGCTTTAAAGATAAGATGCTGGCAGCTGGAAGTTTGCTGGGGCCCCTTTGGCTGTGGCTCTCAACATCTCCCCCTCTCTGTTTAAACAACAAGCATGTGGCTTAGGGACCGTGTCTGTTAGGCAGTCCAATTCAACATATGGTCCTTACCCGTCATCGGATGAACTGACCTCTAGGCGTCAGCCTCCTGTCTTAGGTTGGTACCACTGCAATTGGATCATACCCGTCACTGACTACC
>NW_025999977.1:39865481-39967356 GCF_001458135.2 Marmota marmota marmota | reverse complement strand
GAAGGACATATACAACCTTCTGTATCTCCCCATAATACTCCCATTTTTGTCATCAAAAAGAAATCTGGTAAATGGAGATTATTGCAAGATTTAAGAGCCATTAATAATGAGATGGTTATTATGGGACCTGCTCAATCAAGTTACCCCTGATCAAACTTTTACATTTTCTGTATTCTGTAACAGCTTTGAAAACCCTTTGAGAGGGAGAAAGACTGCCCCTCCCAGGGGTAGACAGTCCTTAGAGATAACAAAGAACTCATCCAGGAGCATGCCTTTGATATACAATTTGACCAATCTGGAGCTAGACCTCCTTTATCTGGTCTTTACACTCCAGGAGCCAATATTCTTCTTCCCTAATCATCCCAGGCAATTAGGGAGTACCCCAAATGCTTAGAACCAGTCCTATAAAATCTTTGCCTTGCCCTGCCTTGCCTTTCCCTTAGAACTGCAATAAAGGCTCTGGCCTATACTTTCCCCTTGCTACTGTCCTTCTACCTAACCAAACTGTGGCATTTTCCCTGTAAGACTGCATGGCATGTGGCACCTCCTCTCTAGTACCTGTGGGTATAGAAGACTTTGTTTTCTTGTGCCTCACCTGTGTCTCCTCTTGTGGTCACACCTGACTGACAGTCACCTAAAAGAACATAGAACAGGTATCCCAAAATTGAGACTTTGAACTCAGAGAAATGTTATATTTTATAGTTGCATTGTCATATTTCTAGAAGATGAGACATAAATCTTGAAGCAGTCTGTTTACTCAGGGAAATCATTAGAATGGACCCTGTAAAATATATAAAGGAAATACCTTTTTTAATATTTATTTTTTAGTTTTAGGTGGACACAATATCTTTATTTTATTTTTATGTGGTGCTGAGAATCGAACCCAGTGCCTCATGCATGCTAGGCGAGCGAGCTACCACTTGAGCCACATCCCCCACCCCAAAAGGAAATATTATCCTAAAGAAAACCATAAAAGGATCATTAACCCACATTCACATATGTCAGCTCAATATGCTGGAGTGTTATCCATTTCAATAACATAAATTTTGTCCATAGCAGGATTGTGCCCTTTCGGGGAGACATCATTTTTTTTTTCCAAAATAGGGACAAAGACAGAAATGTTTTTTTAAAGTCTTAATTTTCTCTTAGGTATCCTATGTATTTTTTATCCAAGTTTGTGCACAGGAGATCACATGTTATCTGAGAGACTGAGAAAAGGGTGAGAAGGTGAGATGGTGGTTCTCCCTAGCTAACCCCAACTCCCGAGGAGAGTGCCAACCTAATTCCCACACTTCATGCAAGAAGACAGACTGGCTTGGACCACTAGTCTCTCACAGGAGGCATGCTATAAAGTCAGATTATCCAAACACTGGAAAGTGTCAGCAATTCATAGGATTGCATTGGCCAGGCCAAGGTAGAGATAAGTGTTCACCCTAAGGAAAAGTATGGTCCCTTCATTAGACACTGTAGAGTGGAAATAAGCAAATTATGGACTGAAAAACAAAAAAGTATCTTTCAGATGGCTGGCTGTCACTGGCATTAACTTCCAAGGTGTACCACAGTCTGGAGATTCCTGGTGGGAGTAGCAGGCAGGGTGAGCCAGCTCTGTTATCAGGAATCTGAAGAACAGCCACTTCTAGTGGCAAAAGTGAGCTATTCTTTGCTTGTTGTGTCTGGCCTCTATGTGTCCCTCTCCTCTCATCCCATACTAAGTAGGAAGTGAACCTAAGGGTGCTTTACCACTAAGCTATCCCAGCATGCTCTCTGTCTCTGTCTGTCTCTCTCTTTTTTTTTTGAGACAGGGTCTTGTTAAATTGCCCAGGCTGGCCTCAAATTTGCAATCCTCCTATCTCAGTCTCTCAAATTGCTGAAACTATAGGCCTATGCCAGCCACCACACCTGGCACCTTTCTGTCTTGTTAAATGGAACAGCCTGAACTGAGCTGAGTTTTGGGGAATAAGGTGAGAAGATGGGGGCTCAGTGATAGCATGTGCAAAGACTTGGATTCAGTCCCTACCACCAAAAAATTAAAAAGTGAGATCTATGTCCACTGGGGTAAGGAAGAGTTGGTATGAAGCCCAGGAGAATCAGTGGTCTGGAGCATGGCAAAAGTGAGAGTAATTTCCAGGGAGGATCTGTGGTCCACTTAACCATTTCCTAGGGACTCCTCATAATCTCTGAGTAAAAGTATTCCTTTGCTGTATAGGCCCGTGAGAACTGAGGGCATATAGGCTGAATCTGGTGGATTGGCCCAAGAGAACCCTATTGTGTTACCTAGCAAAGTTCTGTTGTTTTTTAATGGTTATCACTAGGGCAAAACGTCTTAAAACTGAAGGTCACAGTGAAAAAAAAATACTATAAAAAGGTCTGGGGTTGTGGCTCAGTGGTAGAGCCCTTGCCTAGTATATGTGAGGTACTGGGTTCGATTTTCAGCACCGCATTTAAATAAATAAAGTCCATTGACAACTAAAAAAAAAATGACCTCTGAAGCCAATGACTTGCCTCTACAATCTGCTAAAGACTAAATAATAGTGATGGAAAACCTGTCAGCTGGAATCCTCTACTGGGTCTACCAAATGGCTTCTTATCCACTTCACATGTCGGTCTATCTCCTGGCTTCTGTCAGTGATGGCAGACTGACCTGCCACTCCGTGTGTTTTTAACCTTACTGGTTATAATTTAAAGTTATGTAATACAACAATGCAGCTACACTTTTAGAAAATCCACATGAAAGTTTCTTTTAAAGAGATAATTTCTTATATCTATNTATCAATCTTAAAAGGAGGGAATTGCTGGGGCTGGGATGTGGCTCAAGCGGTAGCTCGCTCGCCTGGCATGCGTGCGGCCCGGGTTCGATCCTCAGCACCACATACAAACAAAGATGTTGTGTCCGCCGAAAACTAAAAATAAATAAATAAATATTTAAAAAAAAAAAAGAAAAGCTGCGGGGGGAGACAAAAAGAATCAGATGATTCTCCTCCTACCCCTAAACCCATTCATTTCTTCCTAAATCACTACAGAACACTTGCCAAAACACAAAACAGATTTCATGTATTGAATGGGGTATGGGGGAAGGGGCACAAAATGAGACATTACACACAGATTGATAGTCCTTTAAAATGAGCTGCAAAAATCTAACTAATCAAATGTTCTTAAGGGGCTGATCTGAGAAAAAAAAAAAAAGTATCTCTACAATATATACCATATTTGATCAACAGCAAAGAATGAAGACATGGGATTGATTTGTTGTGGATAGGAAATAACCAATTTTAAGAATTTGGCAATTCCTACACATATTCACAATATTATCTGAGTATCACTTTTGCTTTATTAAAATCACTAGATAGTTTAGTAGCCATTTCTTCAGACTGATCGTTCTATCAGGTAACTGACATACTAATCATTTTAAAAAACCTTTTTTGTCTGTTTCCATTTGCCTCTCATGAGAAAAAGGAGAAAAGATGCTTTAAGACAGTGTTTTTCAAACATAAAGGACTGGGAATTTAGCTCAGAGGTAAAGCTCTTGCCTAATGTGTGAGAACCTGGGTTTCATCCACAACAACAATAAAAAAAAAAAAAAAAGCAGAAAAGGAATCATGAAAACTTATAACATACATTTTCATATCCCTTGGAATTCAGGGGACCCCAATCTAGACAATAGTGCCTTTAAAGCTAAAAGTTTTAGCTTTCAAGTATAAAGTGATACCAATTCAATTATAAATGGAAACAGACATCAGGATCACTCAAAAATAAAAAATGTTAGTTCACATGATCCAAAATATACTGATGTGCTTATATTTTATTTATTTCTATCATACTTACATTTGTATTATAAAAATTAAAACATCAACCAGACATGAGGGTGCATGCCTATAATCCCAGCAACTCAGAAGGTTGAAGCAAGAAATTCAAGGCCAGCCTCAACAACTTAGCAGACCCTGTCTTAACATTAAAAAAAAAGGGGGGGCTTGGAATGTAGCCCAGCAGTAAAGGGCTCCTGGGTTCAACCCCAGTACCACAGACACAAAAGTTAAAAGCTTTTAAATTCTCATGGAAAATTCAAGGTGTCTTGAAAATACAAGACCCTCAGTGGGCAATAAAACAGATTGAGAAACATGACCTGCATATGAAAAATGTTATCCGAAGAGTGAGAAAAGGGTGAGAAGGTGAGATGGTGATTCTCCCTAGCTAACCCCAACTCCAGGCTTTTCTTGGGATTCCTACTTTTTGTTGTTGTTGTCGATGGTGTTACTGGGCTGTGAGCCCAGGGTGTTGCAAATGCCAAGTATGTGATCTACAACTGAACTACATCCCCAGCTCTACTTCTGTTTTTGATCCTTCCTTCACATACTTTCATAACTGATTACACTATTCATAATATATTACCTTTGGAAATTCAGCAGTTTGGTTTGGTCTAGTTTAGTTGGTGGCATTGCTGGGGGTCAAACCCCTGCACACTAAGCACATGCTCTACCACTGAGCTATTCCTCCAGACCTCAGCAGTTTTTGTTTGTTTGTTTTATAACTTTTCCTCAGAGAAATAGCAATTTTGATACTGTATCCCTCCCTGGAATGATTAAAGGTGAAAGACTGATCACAGAGTCCATTTCTTAGGTTTAGGGCTAATCTTATCTTCCCCTTTGTATTTACAAATTTTAAAGAGATGGTGTATTGCATATATTTTTACATTTTCTGTATTCTGTAACAGCTTTGAAAACCCTTTGAGAGGGAGAAAGACTGCCCCTCCCAGGGGTAGACAGTCCTTAGAGATAACAAAGAACTCATCCAGGAGCATGCCTTTGATATACAATTTGACCAATCTGGAGCTAGACCTCCTTTATCTGGTCTTTACACTCCAGGAGCCAATATTCTTCTTCCCTAATCATCCCAGGCAATTAGGGAGTACCCCAAATGCTTAGAACCAGTCCTATAAAATCTTTGCCTTGCCCTGCCTTGCCTTTCCCTTAGAACTGCAATAAAGGCTCTGGCCTATACTTTCCCCTTGCTACTGTCCTTCTACCTAACCAAACTGTGGCATTTTCCCTGTAAGACTGCATGGTATGTGGCACCTCCTCTCTAGTACCTGTGGGTATAGAAGACTTTGTTTTCTTGTGCCTCACCTGTGTCTCCTCTTGTGGTCACACCTGACTGACAGTCACCTAAAAGAACATAGAACAGGTATCCCAAAATTGAGACTTTGAACTCAGAGAAATGTTATATTTTATAGTTGCATTGTCATATTTCTAGAAGATGAGACATAAATCTTGAAGCAGTCTGTTTACTCAGGGAAATCATTAGAATGGACCCTGTAAAATATATAAAGGAAATACCTTTTTTAATATTTATTTTTTAGTTTTAGGTGGACACAATATCTTTATTTTATTTTTATGTGGTGCTGAGAATCGAACCCAGTGCCTCATGCATGCTAGGCGAGCGAGCTACCACTTGAGCCACATCCCCCACCCCAAAAGGAAATATTATCCTAAAGAAAACCATAAAAGGATCATTAACCCACATTCACATATGTCAGCTCAATATGCTGGAGTGTTATCCATTTCAATAACATAAATTTTGTCCATAGCAGGATTGTGCCCTTTCGGGGAGACATCATTTTTTTTTTCCAAAATAGGGACAAAGACAGAAATGTTTTTTTAAAGTCTTAATTTTCTCTTAGGTATCCTATGTATTTTTTATCCAAGTTTGTGCACAGGAGATCACATGTTATCTGAGAGACTGAGAAAAGGGTGAGAAGGTGAGATGGTGGTTCTCCCTAGCTAACCCCAACTCCCGAGGAGAGTGCCAACCTAATTCCCACACTTCATGCAAGAAGACAGACTGGCTTGGACCACTAGTCTCTCACAGGAGGCATGCTATAAAGTCAGATTATCCAAACACTGGAAAGTGTCAGCAATTCATAGGATTGCATTGGCCAGGCCAAGGTAGAGATAAGTGTTCACCCTAAGGAAAAGTATGGTCCCTTCATTAGACACTGTAGAGTGGAAATAAGCAAATTATGGACTGAAAAACAAAAAAGTATCTTTCAGATGGCTGGCTGTCACTGGCATTAACTTCCAAGGTGTACCACAGTCTGGAGATTCCTGGTGGGAGTAGCAGGCAGGGTGAGCCAGCTCTGTTATCAGGAATCTGAAGAACAGCCACTTCTAGTGGCAAAAGTGAGCTATTCTTTGCTTGTTGTGTCTGGCCTCTATGTGTCCCTCTCCTCTCATCCCATACTAAGTAGGAAGTGAACCTAAGGGTGCTTTACCACTAAGCTATCCCAGCATGCTCTCTGTCTCTGTCTGTCTCTCTCTTTTTTTTTTGAGACAGGGTCTTGTTAAATTGCCCAGGCTGGCCTCAAATTTGCAATCCTCCTATCTCAGTCTCTCAAATTGCTGAAACTATAGGCCTATGCCAGCCACCACACCTGGCACCTTTCTGTCTTGTTAAATGGAACAGCCTGAACTGAGCTGAGTTTTGGGGAATAAGGTGAGAAGATGGGGGCTCAGTGATAGCATGTGCAAAGACTTGGATTCAGTCCCTACCACCAAAAAATTAAAAAGTGAGATCTATGTCCACTGGGGTAAGGAAGAGTTGGTATGAAGCCCAGGAGAATCAGTGGTCTGGAGCATGGCAAAAGTGAGAGTAATTTCCAGGGAGGATCTGTGGTCCACTTAACCATTTCCTAGGGACTCCTCATAATCTCTGAGTAAAAGTATTCCTTTGCTGTATAGGCCCGTGAGAACTGAGGGCATATAGGCTGAATCTGGTGGATTGGCCCAAGAGAACCCTATTGTGTTACCTAGCAAAGTTCTGTTGTTTTTTAATGGTTATCACTAGGGCAAAACGTCTTAAAACTGAAGGTCACAGTGAAAAAAAAATACTATAAAAAGGTCTGGGGTTGTGGCTCAGTGGTAGAGCCCTTGCCTAGTATATGTGAGGTACTGGGTTCGATTTTCAGCACCGCATTTAAATAAATAAAGTCCATTGACAACTAAAAAAAAAATGACCTCTGAAGCCAATGACTTGCCTCTACAATCTGCTAAAGACTAAATAATAGTGATGGAAAACCTGTCAGCTGGAATCCTCTACTGGGTCTACCAAATGGCTTCTTATCCACTTCACATGTCGGTCTATCTCCTGGCTTCTGTCAGTGATGGCAGACTGACCTGCCACTCCGTGTGTTTTTAACCTTACTGGTTATAATTTAAAGTTATGTAATACAACAATGCAGCTACACTTTTAGAAAATCCAACATGAAAGTTTCTTTTAAAGAGATTAATTTCTTAATATCTATTTATTCATTTGTTATTTTATTTATTTTTGCTGGTACCCAAGAGTGTTCTACCTTTGAGGTACATCTCCAGTCCTTTTTATTATTTATTTATTTATTTATTTATTTTTTAAATTTTGAGACAAAGTCTTGCTAAGTTGCTGAGAGTTTTGTAAAGTTGCTGAGGTTGGCCTTGAGCTTGCAATCCTCTTGCTTTATCTTCCAAGTCACTGGGCACCCTATATCAGACCCTTCTTATTTATTATTTTGAGACAGAGCCTCACTGAGTTACCTAGGCTGGCCTCAAACTTGCAATCCTTCTGCATCAGCCTTCTAAGAAGCTGGAGTTACAAGTATGTGCCTCTCTGCCCAGCTACCTCTCACAGTGTGTGTGTATGTGTGTGTGTGTGTGTGTGTATACATACTATTAGTTGTAGATGGACACAGTACCTTTATTTATCTTTATGTGGTGCTGAGGATCGAACCCAGGGTCTCACCCACATGCTAGGCAAGTGCTCTACCACTGAGCCACAATCCCAGCCTCCCCCTCACAGTTTTAACGTTCACATTTACTATAAATATTACAAAATCTGGAGTTATCAGTGTTTGTATCTGCATCTTGAAAAGATCTCAGCTTTAACTACCTCTCATCTCTCTAATCTTATTATGATTATTTATAGATGTAATTTCAACTTTTTAAAATTTTATTGTGCTAAAATATAAATAACAAAATTTACTGTTTTGTTGTTGTTGTTGTTTGTTTTTGTTTTTGTTTTTTTGGTACCAGGGATTGAACTCAGGGACTTGTCCACTGAGCCACATCCCCAGCCCTATTTTGTATTTTATTTAGAGACAGGGTCTTACGGAGTCACTAAGAGCCTCACGTTTGCTGAGTTTCTGGCTTTGAATTCACAATCCTCCTGCCTCAGCCTCCGGAGCCACTGGGATTACAGGCATGCACCACTGTGCCTGGCAAAATTCACTGTTTCAATCATTTTTAAGTGAATGGTTTAATGACCTGAAGCATATTCCAGTTGTAGTACAACCATTTCTGCCATCCATCTTCACACATCTTCAGAACACTTTCATTCAAATGGGAATTCTGTACCCATTAAACAATAACAGACATTATTATTACTCTGTGTGTATATGTGAATGCATGACCAATGTGATTCTGCAACCTGTATACTCAGAAAAATGAAATATTATATCCCATCTGATTCAAATGTAAGATATGTCAAAATCATTGAAGTGTCATGTGTAACTAATTAAAACAAATAAAAATAAATAAATAAATAACAACTCTGAGCCAGCCACAGTGATACACACCTGTGATACCAGCAACATGGGTGGTCAAATCAGGAAAATTGCAAGTTCAAGGCCAGCCATGGCAATTTAGACCCTGTATAAACTTTTTAAAAATATTTACTTTTTAGGTGTAGTTGGACGCAATACCTTTATTTAATTTATTTATTTTTATGTGGTGCTGAGGATCGAAGCCAAGCCCTCACACGTGCTAGGCAAGCTCTACCGCTGAGCTACAACCCCAGCCCCAAGACCTCGTATAAATTTTTTTTTTAATTGTTTAAAGAGCTGGGGATGTAGTTCAGCAGTAAGGCAACCCTGGGTTCAATCCCTAGTTCAAAAAAGAAACAACAATGACAACAACAACAACAAAACCCAACCCAAACAATAACTTCATTTCTCACTCCCCACTCCCACAAGCAACCACCACTATCTTTCCTTCCTCTTTTCCCTCTCTTTCTTCCTCCTTCCATCCTTTTTTTCTTGCTTGCTTTCTGTGCTGGGGATCAGACTCAGGACCCTGCATGCTAGGCAAATGCTCTACCACTGAACCACATCCCCAGCCCACCATGATACTTTTTATGAATTTTACTAATCTGGGTACCTCATATAAGTGAAATCATACAATATGTATCCTTTTGTATTTGGCTAGTTTCCACTTAGCATACATCTTTAAAATTCATTTATATTGTCCATGTATAAGAATTTCATTCTTTTTTTAAGACTGAAGCCTGTGGAAGTTCATCACACCTGTAATTCCAGTGGCATATTAGACTGAAACATTGAAGGATCATGAGTTCAGCGCCAGCCTCAGCAACTCAGCGAGGCCCTAAGGTACTCAATGAGACCCTGACTCTATAAATAAAATGCAAAAAAAGGGCTGGGGGTGTTGCTCAGTGGTTAAGTGCCCCTGGGTTTAATCCCTGGTAACAAAAACAAAAAGAAAAGAAAGACTGAATAATGTTACAGTTTCTCTCTCTCTCTCTCTCTCTCTCTCTCTCTCTCCCTCTCTCTCCTACAAATACACACATGTGTGCACTAATTTTTTATCTTCTTTTTTTGTTTTTATTGGTGTTTTACAGTTTGTACATAATAGTGGGGTTCATTTTGACATAATCATAAATGCATATAGCATAGTTTGCTCATTTTCAATCCCCAGTACCTCCCCTTTCCCTTCCCTCAACCCTCCTGACCCCTTCCTCTGTTCTACTGGTCTTTCTTCTATTATTTAGTGTTTTTTTTTTTTTAATTGGTGCATTACAGTTATACATGAAAGAGGGAGTCATTGTGATGTATTCATACATGCATCTAGCATAAATTGGTCACTTTCATTCTTCGACTGCTCCATTACCTATCCCTTGGTTATACATTTTATGTATGCCACATTTTGTTTATCCATTAATTTTTTGATGGCCATTTGGGATATGTCTACCTTTTGGCTATTGTGAATAACGCTTCTGTGAACAATGGGATACAAATATCTGCTTGAATCCCTGCTTTCCATTGTTTTAGGTGCATAGCCAGAGTAGAATTACGTAGATCATATGATGACCATGTTACTTCACCAACTCCTCTTAAGGAACTCATTTTTTTAAATATACTCTCACTTATTTATTTTTATGTGGTGCAGAGGATTGAACCAGGGTCTCGGACTTGCTAGGCGAGCGCTCTACCACTGAACCTCAGCCCCAGCCCTAGTTCTCCCTTTTCAATCAATATTTGTTAAAATCTTTTCATTAATCTCTATATTCACAGTTATTTCTTTAACCATACATCATCTTCCCTTCCTAATAATAGTTCTTCCTCCCCTCGAGGTCCCAATGTCTCTTGATATCTATCTCCCCACCCCCCCTCACTCCCCCCCACCCCCTCACTCCCCCCCACCCCCCCTCACTCCCACCCTCACCCCATCCCCCATGCTGGGCACTGAAAGATTTTTCTCTTAATCTCTTATTGTTTTCAACAATTTCATTATTATGTGCCTCAATGTGGTTTCCTTCTTTGTTTCTTCTGTTTGAGATGCATTGAGATTCCTGAAACTGTGTGTTTCTCAGATTTAAAATTTTAAATTTCTATTTTGGGGCTGGGGATGTGGCTCAAGCGGTAGCGCGCTCGCCTGGCATGCGTGTGACCCGGGTTGGATCCTCAGCACCACATACAAACAAAGATGTTGTGTCCACCGAAAACTAAAGAAAAATAAATATTAAAAAAAAAATTAAAAAAAAAATTTCTATTTTGTGTGTGTATGCTTAGGGTTGAACCCAGGACCTAGTGCATGTTAAGCATATATTCTGTCACTCTCAGTTACACCCTCAACCCCTCCAATTTTAAAGTTTTTGACTACTATTTCTTCAACTATATTTATGACCTTCTCATCACTATTTCTGAGACTATAGTTGCATGTAGGTTAGAAAGCTTGACATTGTAGCATTAATACTCCGATGATTTTTTTCAGACTTTTTTCTTAACCTCTGTGAGTTTCATTTTGGATAGTTTTCATTGTAATGTCTTTGAGTTTACTAATTTTTCACTCTGTAATATCAAATCTGCTGTTAATCCCATTAAGTGTTATTTTCTTTCATTCTGTGTGTGTGCACACGTGTGTGTATGCATGTGTACATGTATGGAGATGGGTCCCAGGGCCTCACAAATGCTAAGCATGTTCTCTACCATTGAGCTACTCCCCAAGCTCTTTCATTTTTGATATATTAATCTCTAAAAGTTCAATATGTGTCTTTTTGTATCTTCCTTTTTTGTTGTTACCATGCTCATGCTTTCCTCTATCTTCTTGAATATAAAAATATGTAATAGCCATTTTTTAATCCCTTAGTTGTTTCTGGAATTTTATTTTGTTAATTTTCTCATCTGTATAATTTCTAGGTTGATTCCTTTTTTCTCCTTGTTATGTATTATATCTTCCTGTTCTTTGCTTGCCTACTAATTTTTTTAAAACATCTTTTTAGTTGTCAATGGACACAATAACTTTATTTTATTTATTTATTTTTTAAATGTGGTGCTGAGAATCAAACCCAGTGCCTCACACATGCAAGGCAAATGTTGCCACTGAGCTACAACCCCAGTCTCCTGCATAGTAAATTTTTTTTAATATTTATTTTTTAGTTTTCAGTGGACACAACATCTTTATTTTATTTTTATGTGGTGCTGAGGATTGAACCCAGTGCCCCACACATGCCAGGCGAGCGCGCTACTGCTTGAGCCACATCCCCAGGCCCTGCCTAGTATAATTTTTTATTGAATTAACAGATATTGTGAATTTTTCCTTTTTGCTCAGAAACAGTACAATCTTTTTAAGGCTTAGATTTAAGTTTTGTTAGGATTTGTTAGGTTGATTCACACTAGAACAAATTTTACTCTTCTACATGGGCACTACCCTTCTGAGGACTCCATTTGATGCCCTATGCATTAGGAAGCCTCTGCTTTCTGGCCAATGGGAACACAAATTATTCCCTGGCTTTCATGCATTCTGGAAGAGTACTCCACCTACTCTTTTTTGTCCCAGACTTTGTAGTTTTCTCACATGTAGGTTTAGCTCAGTACTCACACAAAATCTTGAAAGGATTCTTCTGTGGGTCTTCATAGTTCTATCTCTGTATAGCTCCATCCATTCTGGTAATTCTCCCCTGAAAATTTTAGTCACCTGAACTCCAGAGTTGATCTTCTCAACGCAGTGAGTTTGTCAGGCTCTGTTAGGGTTGTTAGGTTTCCCACTTTAACACAATGGAAATGGTGGAGGGAGGGGAGAAAAGAAGGAAGGAAGAAAAGAAAGAAGGGGGTTGATCCCAGGGACACTCTATCACTGAACTTCATACCTAGCTTTTTTTTTTTTTTTTTTTTCCGAGAAAGGGTGTCACTAAGATGCAGAGGCTGGCCTTGAACTTGCAATCCTCCTGCCTCAGTCTCTCAAGCCACTAGGATTACCTGCCTGTGCCACTTCACTCAGTTTACAACCTTATTTTTATCCTTGAAGTTGAGCAAATATTCCTTTCATGTGCTGCATTGTGTGTCTTAGTCCATTTTCTGTTGTTATAACTGGATACCCAAGACTGGGAAATTTGCAAAGAAAAGGTTTATTTCTTACAGTTCTGGAGGCTGAAAAGTCCAAGGTTGAGCAGCTGCATCTGGTGAGAACCTTCTTGTTAGAGCAGATTGTATGCTGAATCCTGAGGTGGTGTATTGCATCACATGGTGAGAGGCCTCATCCAAAAGAGGAAGCCAAATTGATTTTTAAGACAGATTCACTCTCAAAATAACCCATAATGAGGCGTCATTACTTAAGCCCCTTTAATAATCTTACCTAGTGCCACCTCTTAGTATTTCATAATGGGGATTAAATTTCAACATGAATTTTGATAGGGACATTTAAACCATAGCAGTGTATATTTGTATTATTAGTCCTAAAGGCTTACTTTTAAAATTTAATAACTAATGTCTTTTGTCAAGTGTCCCTGAGTTCAATCTCAGGTACAAACAAAACAAAACAAAACAAACAAACAACAAACAAAAACAAAAACCCCACAGATGTATTCATTTACATGGGGAACAGATAGTTGAACTTGGTCTAAAGTGAAGCTACCTATAGCTCTGTTTTCTTCTGGAGACGGCAGGGAAGAATCTGTTTCTTTGCTTTTTCCCACTTCAAGAGCTGCCTGCATTTCCTGGCATCACTTCAATCTCTTGCTTCAATGGTCACATATTCTTTTTTTCTGTAGGCAAAATTTCCCTTTTATATGGACATTGGTTGTTACTTTTATTTATTGATTTTATTTTTTTGCCACTCAGCACTAAACCTAAAGGAGCTTTATCACTGAGCCACATCCCCAGCCCTATTTTGTATTTTATTTAGAGACAGAGTCTTACTGAGTTGCTTAGCGACTTGCTTTGACCAAGGCTGGCTTTGCTTTGACCAAGGCTGGCTTTGAACTCATGATCTTTCTGCCTCAGCCTCCCAAGCTGCTGGGATTACAGGCATGTGCCACCATGCCCGGTTCCCAGTCCTTTATATTTCTTATTTTGAGACAGAGTCTTGCTAAATTCTCAGGCTGGGATCCTCCTATCTCAATCTCCCAAGTTTCTGGGATTATAGAAGTGTGCCACCATGGTCAAAACTAAATCAATATTTGTTTAATAAAATTATCATTTTATTCAGGGCAGACTCTGATCATCCAGGATAATCTCCCTGATCTCAAAAGTCTTAATTTAAACATGTGCAAATCTCTATAAGTAACATTTACAAATTTCAATGATGAAGGCATGGATATCTTTGGGGCTTATTATCCAGCCCAACATACCTTCCCAGGTATTTTTTGTCCATGAGGTCAATCAATCCTTTATTCATCTTATGTATAGATGCTCCTCCACTTATGATGACATTGCATCCCAATAAAACAATTTAAGTTGAAAATATTCATAAGTAGAAAATGCACTTAATACACCTGACCTATCAAACATCAGTTTACCAAAACTGCATGTTGTTGGCTCTCATGATTGCATGGCTCACTGAACTGCCCAGAAGATCACTACCCTGGGAAAAAATAAAAATTCAAAACATGAAGTACTTTTTTACTAAATGTGTATTGTCATTTGGTACCTTTGTAAGAAAATATAAGGTGAGCCAGTGTAAGATGGAGACTATCTATACTTCATATATCTGTTGTTGGGTTTGTCAAGAAGTTACACAGATATATTTTCAAATAAATATGAGCTCTTTAAGGAACTTTGTCATATTTGTTTGTTATTGTACTGCCTTCCATGGTCAAAACTAAATCAATATTTGTTTAATAAAATTAAAATTTGCTCTTTGATTCAGGCTTGGCAGGACAGCTGTAAATTGTGAAATAATGGAGTCTTAGACTACTAATGATAAAAGGAACTCCAAAGCCCTTTCCTTAAAGTCTGAATCTGTTTTTTCAGTGAACCATTTTAGATTTAGGAAAGTTGTCTTTATTACTACAACAAAGGTAAGTTAAGTATGTAAAGCAAATTAAAAGGTTTACATTCTGGGTTTTGTTTTGTTTTGGTTTTGGTTCTGGTGATTGAATCCAGGGCACTTTACCACTGGAGTTACATCCCCAGTCCTTTTTATTTTTTATTTTGAGACAGGATCATTTGACTGCCGAGGCTGACCCTTGAACTTGTGATCCTTCTGCTCCAGTTTCCTAAATTGCTGGGATATAGACCTGTGCCACTGCACCTGGCTGCATTAGGGTTTTTAGCCCAGAAAAAACTGTGGAATGACCTGATAATTATTTTAAACTTACAACATTCCTGTGAAGCAAGACAGGTGTTACCTTTATGCCTATAAAATACAGAAAAAAATAATAAATGATTTTGAGTCTAACATAATGGAACACAATTAGGGAAATCATATCATCTCAGTGAATTCTTAATTTAGATGGGACGTGTTTGTGAGATTTTTTTTTTCCTCTTCAGTGACCCTATTTATGTTTATCTTGGAATTTGGCTCAAAAAGAAAGAAGTTGGCTCAATTCTTTATTAAATATTATGATATGACTACCATAATAGAGCTAAACATGTCCCCACTTAATAACTTAAAATATGAAGCTGAGAGGCCTAAAAGATGAGGCAGTGCCCTAAGGGATCATTCCTAGACAGGGATCAGGGGTGGAGTAGGTGATGGTTATGACCCTTCAAACTAATAGAGTCTGGCTACCCGTATCAAATAATTCGTAGACAGAAAGCCAAGTCTCTTCCCACTCCCACTCCTGAGATTCACAATTATTTGATCCAGGGAGGGTCTTGGGGATGTGTATGCTTTGGAGCACCTTAGATAAATTCATAATTATTAAGAGATCTAGGTTTCTCCAAGTTGGATGTCCTATAGGAATATAAATGCCAAGCTTGAAGTAAGGAGCATTTGGATCATGTTTTCAATTTGAAGATACTCTTTTGAAAGAAAGGATCCACACCATATCCCTTGAGGGATGATTAGATGAAGATATAGTTATTGAGTCTCATGTTTAAAAAGAAAAGCTTAGGGGCTGGGGTTGTGGCTCAGGGGTAGAGTACTCGCTTGGCACCTGCAAGGGCCTGGGTTCCATCCTCAGCACCACATAAAAATGAATAAAATAAAGGTATTGTGTCCAAATACAACTAAAAAACCAAATATTAAAAAAAAAAAAAAGAAAGGAAAGCTTAAGTGCTGCAGTCTGGCTGGGCACAATTCAGGAGCCACTTGTCAAAAGAAACAAACTTTATTTTTAGAACACACACACCACACCACACAGCTCCTCAGGAAAAACCCTCAGAGCCCAACTGCCACCACCGGCTTCCCACAAGCCTCTCTTAACTGCTTCACTTTTTTGAAATTTAAAGCATGGTGAATTCGCTTCCCTCCTGCCTGCTCAAATACAGGGCATGTTAATATTTGAGATCCTGTCTCAGGATCCCAACTATCAACTGCAGGGGTTGGGAGCCTCCCAGCATATGGAGGTGGCGCTGTTGGCTGGACACTTATGCCCTCTGGTGATAGAAAGGTGTTAGTAGCAGTCTCCTGTTGTAACTTTTCCCCTGATGGCTTTTTCTGCTCTAAACTTTCTTCCTCTGTCTGACTAGCTCGAGAGACCTTCTCTTTTACTTGAATCTTTTCCTCTGTCTGACTAACTTGAGACACCTTCTCTTTTACTTGAATCAATATGCCTTCTCCTTCCTCTACCATTGTCTGAACTGAAGGCTTTGGACTAAGCAAACAAGATAGGAACGTCCACAATGGCAATGTGCCAACTGGCAGAGTCCCTGGGCTTTTCTTTTCTATTCTTTTTAAATCTTCACCATGATGGTTCCATTGTGATATATTTAACAACTCCTCCTTTAAAAGCCATGGGCTACATTTTTGTATTGTATCAACGTATGCCCTGACTGCTCTTGATTTTACTGGGACTTAAGTAACCAGTTTTTCCAATTACCCTGATCTATGGAAACCAAGACCCTGAAAGAGTCTGTATGGTTTTATTGGTGCATGTGATTTTCACACCACCAGATTTACTCATTATTAATTTAATGATTTGCAGTAAAAGACAGGTATTGTGGTGTATACCTGTAATCCCAGTGACTTGGGAAGCTGAGGCAGGAGAATCTCAAGTTTAGCAATTTAGCAAGGCCCTCAAGCAACTTAAAAAAAAGACCTCTCAAAAAAAGGGGAGCTGGGGATGTGGCTCAAGCAGTAGCGCGCTCGCCTGGCATGCGTGCGGCCCAGGTTCGATCCTCAGCACCACATACAAACAAAGATGTTGTGTCCGCCGAAAACTAAAAAATAAATACTAAAAAAAAATTTTAAAAAATGAAAAGGAAGGGAAGAGAGAGTTTTAAGTCAGAACTATTCACTGGTTCCAAAGCTATGAAGATCATAGAGAATAAAGAATGAGAAAGAACTGGGCAAGGTGGTGCACACCTGTAATTCCAGCAACTTGGGAGAATGAGGCAGGAAGATTGCAAGTTCAAGGCCATCTTCTGAAATTTAGTAAGACTCTGTCTTAAAATTAAAAATTCAAAGAACTGATATGGCTCAGCTATAAAGCACCTCTGATTTCAATTCCCAATACAACATACAGGCCAAAAAAAAAAAAAAAAGAATGAGAAATATCTTTTGGAGTAGATCTAATAAAATTAGAGTAAAATTTGAGGATCAATAGGATGAAATTCACATTGTAGGGAACTGGGAAAACAATAGGATTTTCCTAATATATATAAACAGTTCTTATAAGCCAGTCAGAGGGGAATCAACTCAGTATAAAAATATGTAAAGAACTTAATTTTTTTTTAATACTTATTTTTTAGTTTTCGGCGGACACAACACCTTTGTTTGTATGTGGTGCTGAGGATCGAACCCGGGCCGCACGCATGCCAGGCGAGCGCGCCACCGCTTGAGCCACATCCCAGCCCCATGTAAAGAACTTAAACAGGGAAGGAACTGAAGGAGGAAATATAGTTTCACAACAAAAACATGAAAAGATATTTCACTTCACTTATAATTAGCCACAACCCCAGCCCACATATTGTTATATTTTTAAAAAACTTTTTTAGTTGTAAATGGACAGAATACCTTTATTTTTTTATGTGATGCTGAGGATTGAACCCAAGACCTCACACATTCTAGGCAAGTACTCTACCATTGAGCTACATCCCTAGCCCCTCACATTGTTATTGGACACCTTTTGAACAATTTGGCAATATCTATTCAAATTTAAGAAGTTCTTAGTTCATACCCTGTCCCCTCAGGAAGTGAAGATTTCATTTTGACCTTTTAATATCTCCTTTTAATCTTCCTCATTAACTTTCAAACAGGATGAAGCATTTTGGATGGGGGATTAGGGGTCCTGATTGGGTTGTTATTGATCTGATAAATGCACACATTCCAGACACACACATATACACACACACACACACACACATTAACAAGCAGGGTGCTCAGTACAAGTCAGCATGTATTAGCTCTTTAATTTTGTCTTGTTTTTAGGTTATTTTTTAGAGAAGTTTTAAGTTCACAGCAAAATTGAGAGGAAGATACAGAGATTACCCATGTACCCCTGCCCCTGAACATCCGTAGTCTCTACCACTACCAATGGTCCTTATAAGAAGGTACATTTGTTCCAATTGATGAACCTATATTGACACATCATACTTAAAGTCCACAATTTACCTTTGGGTTCTCTTTTTCACATTCTATGTGTTTGGATAATATATAAGCGTATAACATCATTATGGTATCATACACAGTATTTTAACTGCCCTTCAAATGTGTTCTGCATATCATACCTCCTCCTATCTCCAAATCTTTGGCAACCACTGATCTTTTTAATGTCTTCATAGTTTAGTGTCTTCTAGAATGTCACATGACTGGAATTACACAGTATTTAGCCTTTTCAGATTGACTTCTTTCACTTAGCAATATGTTGTAATTGGGATTTCTCCATATCTTGATAGCTCATTTTGAAAAAAATCAGTGTATAATATTCCATTGTCTGGATATACCACAGTTTATTTTTCCACTCAACTACTGAAGGACATCTTCACTGCTTCTAACTTTGGGCAATTATGAATAAAGTTGCTATAAACATTCATGTACAGGCTTTGACGTGGACATAAGTTTTATCTCTTTTGGGTAAATAATAAGGGGGTACAATTGCTGGATCATGTGATAAGAGTATGTTTAACTTTTGGTTTTGATTTGGTGCTGGGGAATTGAACCCAGGGTATTGCATGTGCTAAGCAACACTCTACTGCTGACCTGTGCCACAAACCCTGAGTATTTGGTTTTGTAAAAAATCACCAAACTGAACATAGTTCAACTCCACATTATGTACAATCACAAAAATGGAAAGTTATACTCCATGTATGCATGATATGCCGAAATACATTCTACTGTCAGGTATAAGTGAAAAGAACAAATAAAAAATTTAAAAAATAATGATAATAAAAAAAAAATCACCAAACTGTCTTCCAGTGTCTATCATTTTGCATTCCCACCACCATAAATGAGAGTTCTTGTTGCTCCACTTCTCCACAATTTTTGGTGGTGTTAGTGTTCTGGATTTTGGTCATTCTAATATATATGTGTTTTTATCTTTTGACTCAGTAATTACATTTGTAAGAATGTACAAAAATAATTTTCACAAGCAGGCAAAGATGTATGTAGCAGAATATTTCACTGCAGCTTTATTTATAATAATAAATGTTGTAAATTACTCCAATATCCACTAGTAGCTATTAAATGTTGGCACATATGGGCAAGGGATTACTTTATTAGTAGAGTAAAAGTCTTGAAATACTTTTTAGCGGTATTTGCATTGCACTGAAAAAAGATGAAAATATAAATTGAAAAAAATGATGTAATATAAGTTTGTTTTCAGTTTATATTATATATATTAATATATACATAGAAAAAGAAATGGAGAAAATATATATCAAAGTCTTAATCATTTTGAAGAATTAGTATTACAAAAGATTTCACTTTCTATAGTAATTGTTAATATTTATATGATTTTTGTGAGGATTAAATGAATTGATACATCATAAGGCAATTAAAACAGTGCCTAGCTCACAGAAGCTACTGTCTAAATATTATACTGAAACATATATATTTGGTACTGGGGACTGAATCCAGGGGCACTTAACCACTGAACCACGTCCCCAGCTCTTTTTTATATTTTATTTAGAGACAGGGTCTCACTGAGTTGTTAAGTGCCTCACTAATCTGCTGAGGCTGGCTTTGAACTTGAGATCCTCCTGCCTCAGCCTCCAGAGTTCCTGGGATTACAAGTGTGCCTGGCTGGTAAATGCATTTTTAAGCCCGTTCCTTGCTGTCCTGGCTGTTCCCAAGTCTGCCCTACTTGTTTCAGGAAAAAATTATGGCAGATTAACTTCAAGAACTACATCACTACACCATTATCATCAGAGATAGCACAGTTGAAATTCATGCAGGGAGGATGCAAAAGAGCAAAATTCCCATGGTACATCTTTGTGGAATATCAGTTTTACTGCAAGATTTGGAAGACATGAATTTACTTGATTTCCAGGGTGGAGACTTTCAACCCTGGAGATGAACTCTCAGAGAATTCAGATGAGACAGTGGCAACAGAAAAGCCAAGAAAACATCAGGAAAGCACAGAATTGTTTTTGAGAGCTAGAAACATGCTTCCCTAATCATAGCTATCATCCTATAACGAATTTGAGGGAAATGAAGAATATGTCCCTTTTACTCCAGGTGCCTGAACTGGTCCACTGGGGCCCCTTGCTTCTGGACATCACTCTCTAATGCATGAATGTAGAATTTTTTTCTTTTCTTTTTTTTTTTGGCAGTGGGGCTTTAACCCAGGAGCACTTTACTACAAAGTTATGTTCCCAATCCTATTTTTTTTTTTTCATTTTGAGACAGGGTCTGGCTAAATTGCTGAGGTTGACCTGGAATTTGGTATCGTCCTGTGTCAGCCTCCTGAGTCGGTGGCATTACAAGTGTGTGCCACCATGCCTGGTTTGAATGCAGAATTTTAACAATAGATTTAAGACGAACTTGAAATTCTGTAATGTTGGAAAATATATTCAAGTTTTCTGTTGATGAGATTTCTTGAGCTGTTAATGCCCTTATTGATACAAATGGCCACATGTCCATTTTGTTTATAACATCATGTTTCCGATCTTTCTGGGGAAAAAAAATGCAAAAGAAGGTCCATAACTTTCATTATATTTATAAATAGACGTTTTGAGTCCTCTCAAAGGTAAAAGAAGGAAGAAAGATTATTATTATAATTGATTTTAGTTGTAGGTAGACACCGATACCTTCATTTTATTTTTGTGTGGTGTTGAGGATGGAACCCAACGCTTCACGCATGTCAGGAAAGTGCTCCACCACTGAGCCACAGCCACAGCCCAGGAAAGATTAATTTTTAAAATAAATACTTTGAGGTGAAGAAAAGAGAAATTGAGTGTTTGCCAGATTTCCTTTCTCCCGGTGAAGTACCATTAGAGATTCTCTTTAAGGACGTGAAATTTAGTGATTATGACATTCCCGAGTTCGGATGATTGATTCATCCTCCTCCCTTCATAATACATTTCTAATGGCAGAACCAACTTCCATTCCTCAGGCACTGCGTTTAGTTTTCACAGATTAATGACTCACGCAGAATCTATCATCTTTTCATTCCATTTTCGCGCAGCTAATCTAAATTCTTTCCAAATAGCTTTTCAACCAAGACTTTGATGAATCTGTTTCGTATTCTCGGTTTATTCTCCACCCTCCGTATCAGGGATTGAAATTAGTGGCACTCTACCACTGAGCCACATCCCTAGCCCTTTTTGAAACAGGGTCTCGCTAAATTGCCAAAGCTGGCCTCAAATTTGCGGTCTTCTTGCCTCCGCCTCCCGAATAGTTGGGACTACAGGCGTGGGGTACCACTCCAGGCTACATTTATCAATTTAATTTCTTAAATACTATAAGGCCTCTGATTCTTCTTCTTCTTCTTCTTCTTCTTCTTCTTCTTCTTCATTTGTCAACTATCAATAAATAATTTCAAAGATAACTTCAGTGAATTCATTCTTGTGAGGACCAAATGAGATAACATCTGTGAGAACCTCTTGCAAAGTTTTGGCAAATAGTGTTATGCAGAGAGTTAACTATCAATTTTCAACGTTGTGATTTTTTTTAAAGCTTCCTGAAGAACTAGTGTCCAGTTGCACTGTCCCCAAATAGTGAAAGTGGGTGGGCTCTTCCCTCCGATGAAAGCTATGTCTTTTGATCCTTTTGTCTTTTCGTGAGATTAGAACTGTCATGGCGCCTTCAAGAGGAAGAAGGCCTTCCCCTAGTCCAGCACAATCACTGGGGGGCACCTGGACTGGGCGGAGGGGTGGACAGCGAAACAAGCTTCGGTTGGGACTGAAAACACCGAAACCTCGGCGAGGCTTCTGCGGGAGCGACGCAAGGGGAGGAGACCCGGCTGAAGATCAACCTGCGAGCGACCGTCTGGGGCACCGCCCCCCACCGCCCTGTCCAATGGAAACCTGGCGGCGGTGCGGCACCGCCCATCTGTTGGTCCGGACGCCGCGAGGGCGGGGCCCGCAGTTCGGTTGCGCTGCGGAGCGCAGCTGTGAGGGAGTCGCTGTGATCCTGGGCCGCGGAACCCGAGCTGGAGCTGAAGCGCAGACTGCGGGCGCGGAGTCGGGAGGTGAGCGCCCGGGGAATGAGGCCCGGGAGGGAGGGGCTCGCGAGAGGACAGAGGGGTCGACCCCGAGCCCCAGGACCGCCGTGCTGCAGGCGGCCTTGCTCACTCGGCAGCCAGGCCCGGCTGGGCCCGGCCCTCCTGAGCGAGGGGCCGCCTCGGTCCCACTGTCGCTGCCCGCCCGCTCGTCTGCCCGCTCGGCCTCCCTGGTGTGGCGCCGGCGGCGGAGGCGGCGGCCCAGAATTCTGCGGGCGCGGGTCAGGAGATCCCAGCATTCGCTTGGAACTCCGGCTGCGAGAGGCGGGGCCGGCGGCGGGGGCGGGGGCGGGGGCGGCAGTCGCGGCCCCGCGGCCTGCGGAAGGAAGCGCCGAGTCCCGGCCTGGCCTGCTCGCCGGGCGGTGCGCCGACGGCGCGGGGGCGTGGCCTGCGGCCTGACGGCGCTGCGGGGCCGGCCTTTGATGAGGTGGCCGCTGCGCGCTCCCCGGCCCTCCAGGCAGGACTCCCTCCCCGGCCACCGCGCGCTTTCTGACCCTGGCGGGGCGACCTGTTGGAGTGTGAAATTCTGAGGGCCATCTTCCACCTCGAGCTTGCTTTATTTCCGACCGTACGGTTCTGCGGGTCTCAGAGGTTTTCTGCAGTCTGCTCAGGGTGAGGACTGCTAAGGGGTCTGTGGCTGAGGGCGTTGGAGAAGTTGACGTACCGAGAGCTTGCAGTCTAGTAATGAAAGGCCCCGGGAACAACTTTGCAGGACTGCCGACGCTGAGCGAAGTGAACGAACCGTGTGCCTCAGGGTGGCTGAAGGCGACCAGGAGAGCCTTGCGATCCGCCTGTGATCTTACTGAGCCTCTAGATACCCCTGAGCAGAACCCCAGTGTTGCAAAGGTTTCTTTATCAATAGGAGGGGCACTGAAGGATCTTGGGGTTTTGCCCTCGTGTTCCTTACAGGGGCAAGACTGGGAGGAAGGAGACAAGCACATTCCTGGGGCATCTATTTCTTTGATGACGGTTTGGTTCCTCCTCTGGTGAAGTTTCTTCAGATCCCATTGGCTGTATACAGCCTTTCTGTATTAAAATTCCATTAGTATCTCCTATTGTAATCTAGTAATTTTACTAAAAGATAGACACATTCAGCTGCTTTAGGAAGTAACTGATACAGATGTTCTTACTGTTTTCTTATTTTCTGGGGAAGAAGAAAAACGATCTCTAGCCCAACTTTTCTAGTTGATTACTAAAACAACAGATACTATAGTAGCTTTCTAGGCTGACTGAGTTGAATCTCTCTAGGATAGGCAAGGACCTAGAAATTAATATAAGAATATCTTGTCAGATTGTTTTTTTCTGTAGTGCTTTTTTGCTCCTTGGTATTCGCTAGAATTTCATCTTATAAAAGTCTCCTGACTTGTGTTAAACTTCCTTGTACCTTGGGGGAGAGATGGACAGAAGTGAGAATCATTATATCTTTATTTTATATTTATATTTATATTATGCTGAGGGTCGAACTCAGTGTCTCATGCATGCTAGGTGAGCACTCTACCACCTAGCCACAATCCCAGCCCTAAAAGATTGATGTTGACTGGAGGCTTCTGGCATTCTGAAATGACTTTGAGGTGCAGATGTACTTTCCAGGATATTACTTTCATACAGGACAGCAATCCCTTAAGCCCACAGATTCAACAGCCTTTGTTCTTAGAGGTGAAGAATAATATTCAGTGATTGTCCTGTGACTTTTTGCATGGGTAAATGACTATCTTTTTCCTTCAAGTACTATACCCCTGAAGAAATGTTATATTGTATAACACTTTTTCCTATAAAAGTTAGGTCTTGAGCTTTTTAAATTTTTATTTATTACTTTTAGTTGTAGATGGACACAATACATTTTATTTTATTTTATTTTATTGGTGGTGCTGAGGATTGAACCCAGTGCCTCACATGAGCCACAACTCCAGCCCTGTCTTGAGTTTTTTGTTCCCAAAAGAAATACCTATGTTAGATCCAGTGCCCAGAGAATGGACACTTCAGAACCTTTGAGCAATGTGAATGAAATGAAAACTAGAAGTTTAAAGTCTTAGATCTGCCTTGAATTTGTGGCTTCATAACTGTAGACATCTCATTTATTTTGTTCACTGTTGTATCTAAAGCACCTGCCCAGTGTGTGATCCACACTAAGTGCTTACTAAACATTTGTTGAATAAGTAAATTTTTAAAAATGTTGCTAAACAATACCCATTTGCCATACTCTCACATCATAGGGAAGGTCAGGTCATCAGGGATTCAGTCACCACTGCCCTGGTGAGGTCATCAGGGATTAAATCACCTGACCTAAAGGTAGTCTCACCATGAGCCAGCAGGCTTGTTCTGTGTATAGGAGGGTTTGGATAGTGGATGCCAAGGTTAATTCAGCTGGCTAAATCAGCTAAGGGTTTCAGCTGGATATGTTGGCTGGGGGTGGTACAGGTTTAGCCTTAAGGATGGTTCAGTAGAACATTTTGGAGTCTGGAATCATCTGTCTGAATATCACCTATGTATCCTGGTTCTTGAGCACAGGGCAAATAGGGATATATGGGAATTCAAAGGGAAGCCTGTTGGATGAATATTTGCTGAGAAGGAATGGAACATCTGATTCTGCTGTTCTTTTGGACCTTACTAAGTGGGGTTATGCTGCCATAAGTCTTGTGTTTGTCACTCCTGAGTGAGTCATCTTCAACTAAGATAGCTCCCTTTCTGTAGACTGGAGTTAGAGTAGTTAATTTTTCAGTGTTTAGATAGGAGTAATTCTGATTTTGGATTTAAAGGAGACAAGGGGAATTACTTGTTTTATATTTCTTTGAACCTGCAGATGAGATTATTAAGGTTATTAAATGTAGATCCATCTTTTTTTTCTTTGGTACCAAGGATTGAACCCAGGAGCACTTAACCAACAAGACACATCCCCAGCCCTTTTTTTTTTTTTTTTTTTTTTTTTATTAGAGACAGGGTCTTGCTGAGTTGCTGAGGGTCTCATTGAGTTGCTTAGGGCCTTGCTAGGTTGCTGAGGCTGAGTTTCAATTCGTGGTCTTCCTGCTTCAGTTCCCAAGTCACTGGGATTACAGGCTTGCACCACCATGACCACCTTGTAGATCTGTCTTGACCTTCTCTGCCTTCTCCCTTTGTCCTCAACCAACCAATGCAGGCCTGAGTGTTTGTTCCAGCATGTCGGAGGGGGAGTCCCAGACAGTACTCAGCAGTGGCTCGGACCCAAAAGTAGAATCCTCATCTTCAGCTCCTGGCCTGACATCAGTTTCGCCTCCTGTGACTTCCACAACCTCAGCTGCATCCCCAGAGGAAGAAGAAGAAAGTGAAGATGAATCTGAGATCTTGGAAGAGTCACCCTGTGGGCGCTGGCAGAAGAGGAGAGAAGAGGTACGATGATAATGTTACTCTTGGGATTGTAAATTCTAAGAGAATAAGGACTGGGGGCTGGGGATGTGGCTCAAGCGGTAGCGTGCTCGCCTGGCATGCATGCGGCCCGGGTTCGATCCTCAGCACCACATACAAACAAAGATGTTGTGTCTGCCGAAAACTAAAAAAGAATAAATAAATATTAAAATTAAAAAAAAAAAAAAAAGGACTGGGGGAGCAATCTCAAAGGGGCAGATCAAACTTTAACAGTTTGGGGATTAGGGGAGGATCATATGGAGTATTAAAATAGAGAAGTCATGGAGTAACTTGAATTCTATTTGAATTGCTTCTCAGGTAAATCAGCGGAATGTGCCAGGAATCGACAGTGCATACCTGGCCATGGATACAGAGGAGGGTGTGGAGGTTGTGTGGAATGAGGTACAGTTCTCTGAGCGCAAGAACTACAAGCTGCAGGAGGTAGGTGATGGTGAAAGGATGCCACTGAATGGTGCTAAAGAGGAATAGATGTCAGGCAGCTGGCTATGAGGAGAGCATGTTGGGGGTTAGACCATTTCTGGGGAGGAATGGGAACTGGCTTTTTAGAATTATTACAGTGATTTGTGAGCTCCATTATCCCATTGTCTCCCTTGTTCCAGGAAAAGGTCCGTGCCGTATTTGATAATCTGATTCAGTTGGAACATCTCAACATTGTTAAATTTCACAAGTATTGGGCTGACATTAAAGAGAACAAGGCCAGGGTAAGAATTTTTTCCTGGTATTTCCTGAGTTTAACTGCAAGATTCTAGCTACATTTATTGTTCTTTTTATGCTCAGTGATTGAGTAGTTTTGAAACAACTGGAATCAGCTGCTGTGGTGGTGAGAGTAGGGCTTCAGCTGCCACCCATGCCGGTTATCTGGATATAGATGGAGCAAAAAGAGTGAATTTTTGCTTCCTTCATCCCATAGGTTTTATTGCTGAGTAGTTTTCATGGTGCTATTCAATCTAACTAAAGAAACAATGCTAAGAACAAAAGGAGAGAAAGTTGGAAAAAAAATTACAAATTTAATATATGTCTGTGTAAATATTTTCAGGTAAGAGATCATTTCTACTGTAAAGCCTTATAATGAGTGCTTTTCTTCCCCAGGTCATTTTTATCACTGAATACATGTCATCTGGGAGTCTTAAGCAATTTCTGAAGAAGACCAAAAAGAACCACAAGACCATGAATGAAAAAGTATGAAGGGAGGGCCAAGTTTTAGGCTGGTTGGGGTTTTAAAAGATTGTATTAATTATAAATCTGATTATGGAGGTTATGGAAAGATGGAAAGACTGGTGGGAGGGTTAAGAGAGGGGGTTATTGCTGACCTTTCAACCAAATTCTCTTCCAGGCTTGGAAACGCTGGTGCACACAAATCCTTTCTGCTCTAAGGTAAGTAATATTTGCTTAGTTTCTTTCCCATATTTCCTAATGTAGTTCCTCCAGATTGTAGGGTACTACTCTGATGTTCTATTCTGCCTTTCCCCACTTTGACTGATACACTGTCAAGATTAGGCCCCCTACAAGTTTTGTAAAGGGTTTCTCTTATTGTCCTAACTGCAACACTATCTCCTGCCTCTTTCTCTTAATGCTTATACATCTATTTAAATCATCAGGCATAATCAAGATTCAGAGTGTGGGGATTATCTTTATGGTGGTCAGCAGGAAACCTGGCCCTTGCTTCTCTTAACCCTTGGGTTCCCCTTGCCCTTAATTTCCCAGTGGCCCCTCTAACAGCCCAGTGCCCCCACAGCTACCTGCATTCCTGTGACCCCCCCATCATCCATGGGAACCTGACCTGTGACACCATCTTCATCCAGCACAACGGACTCATCAAGATTGGCTCTGGTGAGGGGAGGGAGAGGTTCCGGGCAGGGGAGCCTCGGGAATTTGGGAACTAGGGGGTAAGATGAAAAGAATGGGAGAGAACAGCAAAATTCTGAGATGTGGGCTGGTGATAATAGATAGGATCTTGCTAGAGATACTACATAGAGAGCAGCTAATTAGTGGAGATGGGATAGAGTATATAATTTTGTACTTTTTTTTGGAGGAAGATTGGGGTTAATACAGAAATATTGATAGGAGGTTGGGAAAAGGCAAGAAGTGGATGTGAGATCTGATTTGAGCCCCTGGGCCCAGACCCAACCAGAGGAGGTTCCGGGCTGTGCCTGCTGTGAGTGCTTTCATTTGCTGTGTATCTGTGTGCAGTGTACATTTCCGTGTGTTGTGTTTATGTATCCATTTGTCTGGGGCTTGGCTGCTCCATCGCTCACAACTTTTCTCTGTTTTCCTCCCTCCCGCTTACGGGCTGCTCTGTTCCCAACAGTCTTTCATAGGATTTTTGCTAATGGTGAGAGCTCCCTCTGCCCCACTTGGGGCTCTGTTTGTGCTCCCTTTGCTCCCTGTGCGGCTGCCCAGTGCATGCAGTCGTGGGAGCAAGGCCTGGTCCCCTATCTCCCCTGCCTAATTTTGCCTGCTTAGCTTCTGCCCTGTCAGCCTTCTACCTGCTTGCCCCTCCATAACCTGCTTGTTTCCTGTGGATTCTGCCTGGCTGGACACTTACTCCTAGATTCATATTCCCCCTCATCATCAGGCTGGTTCCCCAAATCATGCTGTGCTCCCAGATTCTCTGTGACTTGTAATCATTGTTATGATTGGAGTGAGTCCAAATCAGGCCTGGCCCTGGTTCCTCGTGCAGCCCTGTAGCAGGTAGCGTTGAGAAAGAGAGTAGAACAGGAGTCTAAAAAGTTTTGGTGGACTCAACGTAAAACTGATTCAAGGGTATTGATTTAATTCTGATTCTTGAGTTTCTGGCAAAGGTGGGTAAGAAGGAGGCTAGCTCCTCCTCAGTTATATTTATTGCTTCTTCACCATTTTTATCCAAGTTCCTAAGGTCTCCAATCCTCTCAGATTAGGAAGGGCTGCCTGTTGTTTTATGTTAAATTGAAAGGTGGATGAAAGAAATAAAACTGAATATTTTCATGGTAATCAAAGATTAGATAAATTTGGGACTATGGGAAGATGAACAGGTCACAAGTGAAAAATTTCCCTTAGATATGTTACTTCTTGACTAGCCCCAAACTAGTGTCTGTTAATGTTATCTGAATCCTTTGTTGTTCCTGAGTTTGGGTCCTCAGATGTGATGAAAAAGGGGGAGGTAGGTAGAGTCCATGTATGGTCTGTAGTTCAGGATGAGAAAGGGGATAGGTTTGTGTCTGCTAAGGGTTAGAAAGGAGACTTCAAAAAAATTTGGCTTTTGGGGGCCTCTCTCTCTGGAGTGAGACTATGCTTTGTTGATGGTGGTCAGATTATGGGTATCTTCCATACTCCCAGTGGCTCCTGACACTATCAACAATCATGTGAAGACTTGTCGGGAAGAGCAGAAGAATCTACACTTCTTTGCACCGGAGTATGGAGGTGAGGCATCCTGGCTTCTCTGTCCTGTCCTCATGCCCTGGTGTTTTGCACCTTATAACCTGAGGTACAGTGGTAATACAACCAAAACTTATATAGTCTACTTTACTAGCATACAATCATGTTTAAAAGGCCTATCTGCCACCCCTTGTCCTCAATCCTCTGTTTCACTAAGTCCTTTCTGTTTTCCTAGAAGTCACTAATGTTACAACAGCAGTGGACATCTATTCCTTTGGCATGTGTGCACTGGAGGTGAGGAACTAAAGAGGGAGGGGGGCAAAAAGAAAGGGTGAAATTAGAAGACAAAAGAGGGAAATAGAGGACAAGGAAGATGCTGATCTTGAGGGAGTGACTGTGGGAGCACTGAGGTTCTTAGGTCTCTCCTTTTCCTTTGGATTCCTCCTCACTGCAGATGGCAGTGCTGGAGATTCAGGGCAATGGAGAGTCTTCATATGTGCCACAAGAAGCCATCAGCAGTGCCATCCAGCTTCTAGAAGACTCATTACAGAGGGTAAGGCTCTTCAGGATTGCTGCCTTCTTAACTGACTTTCAGGTGTCTTCATATTTTTTCTTCACTTAGACTCTTTGAGCAGGAAAACATAAAGCAGAAAAAGACAAAAATGTAAAATTTCCCTAAGAGGTGTCTACCTTGTTTTTGTATACATACAACAGGTTAGAGCTTAAGATGGTAATATTGGGGTTAAAAATTTTATGTTAATTGAAGTGTGTCTAAATGGAGGTAAACTAATTTGATGGTTACTGTACACAGTTGCTAAATTCTCTTGACATTTGAAAGCAAAATAATCACTTTAAATTAATCAAATCAGTCATTTGGGGATTTCATATTTATATAGTTTTAGTTAGAAGGTTCCTGGAAATAATGACCTATTGAAAGGACCTAAGGAATACGAATCGGTAGATAGACTGACTATAATAAGTAGAAGCTGGACAAGAAAGTCCAAACAAGACTAGTTTGTAACTGATTAGAGATAAATATAACGGGGAACAGGAAAGGAAAGAAGAAAAGCTAGAAGTCTTGAGTGCAGTGTGAAATAAGTTTCTAGTTCACATTGTGGTAGAATATTCAAGTGAAAAATTAGGTATCAGATCTTATTGGCCTTTAAGACTGAAAGTAAGAAAGGTTATGTCATGGGACCTCCAGGAGGTAAAAAAGGATTAGCATGGTTAAAGAAAGCATGGGAAATCCAGTGGATTTCAGTGATTGTAGTAGACAAAAAATTGTGATACTAGGCCTGGGAAATAAAGTGAATATTACCACAATAGGTAAAATTTGGGAAGGGAAAAGTTGAAAAATATTTAAAAGATTGTGGTTCGAGAATAAAAAATAATTAAGACCAGAAAGACAGTGAATGATATCTTTTGATATACTGTCTTATATTTTCAAACCCCTTTCAAGTACATTTGTCAGTGTTTTCTCCACAAGTGCTGAACACCTAGTGTGTGCAAAGCCTTGTAATGAGAGCTTTAAAGATGAACTCGGTGGGGTGTTTGCCAGATGCCTGCTCCAGTTCTTAACTCTTTTTTTTAGGAGTTCATTCAGAAGTGCCTGCAGTCTGAGCCTGCACGCAGACCAACAGCCAGAGAACTTCTCTTCCACCCAGCACTATTTGAAGTGCCCTCACTCAAACTCCTTGCTGCCCATTGCATTGTGGGTCACCAACGTGAGTCCCCTTGAACCCTACTAGGAATTTTCTTCCAACTCTCACTGGCATGCTCTCTTTCTTCTATTTCCAAAGAGATTCTTTGGCCCTGTGCTTCCATTCCACTATTCATAACATTCTACTCCATCATGCCCTCCAGACATGATCCCAGAGAACGCTCTGGAGGAGATCACCAAAAACATGGATACCAGTGCTGTACTGGCTGAAATCCCTGCAGGTCCAGGAAGAGAAGCAGTTCAAACTTTGTGAGTAACCAACTGAGAGGGTCTAAAAGGGACAAATGGGTCACTACCACTCTGAGGATCTGTAAAATGCTCGTTCTCAGGGAAAGGTTGAGTCTGCTGTTTTGCTTGTTCCCTTACTTCCATTATCTTTCTTTTCTTCTTTAGGTATTCCCAATCACCAGCTCTGGAATTAGACAAATTCCTTGAAGATGTCAGGTAAGGGAAGAGTGAGGCAGGCTTCCTTAAGGACGCAGGGGCAGGTGTCCTAAGGCACTCCAGAGCCCCATGTAACCTGTCTTTACCTCCTTCCAGGAATGGGATCTACCCTCTGACAGCCTTTGGGCTGCCTAGGCCCCAGCAGCCACAGCAGGAGGAGGTGACATCACCTGTAGTTCCCCCCTCTGTTAAGACTCCAACACCTGAGCCAGCTGAGGTGGAAACCCGCAAGGTGGGGGCTATGTAGGTGTGAATGTGTCCATGGTCACTGGGGAAGGGGCAGCTCAAATAAGCCTTACCCATTAGAGAAAAAGTGTGTGTTTCTGTCCTCTGGTCATCGTGTCGTGTGGCCTATGAAGGCTTCCAGGTGTGACTGCTTTCTATTCCAGTAATTTTCCTGTCTTGTTGTGTCCTAGGTGGTGCTGATGCAGTGCAACATTGAATCAGTGGAAGAGGGAGTCAAACACCATGTAAGGCTCAAGGCCAGGACTGCACAGGACTGGGTGGGCAGAGGGTGGAGGAAGAGGAGCCTTATTTATTTATTTATTGGTCTTGTTCTCTAGTTAACACTTCTGCTGAAGCTGGAGGACAAACTGAACCGGCACCTGAGCTGTGATCTGATGCCAAGTGAGTCTCCTTTTGCTTGGAGGACGGAGGGCCTGTGAGCTTTATCTTTAAGGGACATATTCAGGGGTGGGAAGATGACAAGTCAGTAAAATATTGCTCCCACAGAATAACTGTCTTAGCCCCTAAAATTTGAAGAGCTCTGTGTCCCTTCCTACTATACTCAGCCCTCCTGTTTCTTTGTCAGATGAGAACATCCCAGAGTTGGCAGCTGAGCTGGTGCAGCTGGGCTTCATTAGTGAGGTGAGGTTCCTGCCTACCTTCCTCTACCCTGGCTGCCTCCTTGCCTTCTCTTATCTCAGCCCACCTCACTGAGCTCCTCTTCCCAGGCTGACCAGAGCCGACTGACTTCTCTGCTGGAGGAGACCCTGAACAAGTTCAATTTTGCCAGGAACAACACCATCAACTCAGCCGCTGTCACCGTCTCCTCTTAGAGCTCACTCGGGCCAGGCCCTTATCTGAGCTGTGGCTGTCCCTGGACATGCTGCAGCCCTCCTGCCCCTCCCCCCAGTCAGTATTACCCTGTGAAGCCCCTTCAGTCCTTTATCATTCAGGAGGGCTTTAAGGGCTCCCTGGTTCTGAGCATCGTGCTCCCCTCCCCCTTTCTTCCTCCCCTCTGCACTTTGTTTACTTGTTTTGCACAGACATGGGCCTGGGCCTTCTCAGCAGCCGCCTTCTAGCTGGGGGCTAGTAGCTGACCTGGCGGCTCCGCCCAGCCTGTGTGGACGGGAGGCCCATGGGCACTGGGGGAGCCGAGTTCTACAATCCCGCTGGGGCGGATGGGCGGGAGAGAAAGGTGGTGCTGCAGTGGTGGCCCTGGGGGGCCATTCGATTCGCCTCAGTTGCTGCTGAAATAAAGTCTACTTTTTGCTAAAACTGTCGTGTGTTTGCGCCTCCCAGGAACAGTGCAGCAGATTGTGCGGCCGCCCATTGGGCGGGCCTCAGGTGGAGGGGCGGGGCCCAGGTAGAGCTGCCTCGGGGCTGTGGAGGCTGGGCGTCAGGTGGGGGGCGGGGCTGAACTCACGGTTGGCGGGGCGGGGCCAGACCCAGGTAGAGCCGCCGGGCGGCTACGCAACCCACGGGATGAAGTGCTACCGCCTCTGCGTGTTTGGTAACTTCCGCCCCTCCCCTCGGTCCCTGAGACCCCTCAGCCTGTCCTACAGGCGACAGCTGGCCCTACGTGCCACCTGCCCCTCCGGGTTCAGGTCTGCCCTCCCCCTGCTTTACAGATGCAGCCCGCGGGCCCCGGCGGCTGATGCGCGTGGGCCTAGCGCTGATCCTGGTGGGCCACGTGAACCTGCTGCTGGGGGCCGTGCTGCACGGCACTGTCCTGAGGCACGTGGCCAACCCCCGTGGCGCTGTCACACCGGAGTACACCACCGCCAATGTCATCTCTGTGGGTTCAGGGCTGCTGGTGAGAGCCTCGGGGGGGGGGGGTCGGGACAGGGTGGGGGGCGGGTAGGGAGCGACATGCAGAGCGCCTGTGGGCCAAAGGCTTGGTATCTTCCGCAGAGTGTTTCCGTGGGACTTGTGGCTCTCTTGGCATCCAAGAACCTTGTTCGTTCACCACTGGTGAGAGGGGACTTCTGGAGCTTGAGAGGGGTAGGGCGGAGGAACTGTCTCAGCTTTTTCAATGTGAAGAAGGAGCCTCAAATAGAAAACTGTCTAGTTATTGGCAGACTTTGCTAGGCCTAGGCTGCTCACCATTATTAATCTTCTGCTCTGCCAGCACTGGGCCCTGCTGGCCCTGGCTCTAGTGAACTTGCTCTTGTCTGCTGCCTGCTCCATGGGTCTTCTCCTTGCTGTGTCACTCACTGTGGCCAATGGTGGTCGTAGACTTATTGCTGACTGCCATCCAGGACTGCTGGATCCTTCCATCCCACTGGACCAGGGGTCTGGTCACACGGACTGCCCCTTTGACCCCACAAGAATCTATGTGAGTGCTTTCTTGCCATTCAGAAAGCCTTGGTCTTGCCCTTTTAATTTCCTCATTTGCGGCTTATGTCACATTTCCTTTTAGCCCTCATCCTTGCTTTCTGCTTTTAGGATACAGCCTTGGCTCTCTGGATCCCTTCTCTGCTTATGTCTGCAGCTGAGGCTGCTCTATCTGGTTACTGCTGTGTGGCAGCACTCACCCTGCGTGGAATTGGGCCCTGCAGGAAGGAAGGGTTTCAGGGGCAGGTAAGGAAGAGAAACCGGAAGGGTTCACTCAATACAGCCAGTCTGTGTTACAAAGGAGTTGATGTATCATTCAGGGCCATGGTACAAACTCCACCCTCTCCTGCAGCTAGAGGAACTGACAGAGCTTGAACCTCCTAAATGTAAACAGCAGGAAAATGTGCAGCTACTAGATCAACATCAAGAACTCCAGGAGTCACAGAAAACCTGGGTTTAGGACAGGTAAAGGGCCCTGAGAGTGGGGGTCTGGGTTAGAGAGGGGACATGGAAGTGTTCTTGGGACCAGGGCTAGTTCTTTACTGTGCTGCTCCTCTCTCTGACCTGGATTGGTTCTTCCTTTATCAGGCAGGTGATGTTCCAAGGCTCAGTCCACAAGTGTTTTCCACTAAACAAGGGGCCCTGACACCAGGATGGTATTGATAATTGTAATAAAGAACTTATCTTTTTTCTACTTGGTTATAATTCTTTTTTTGGGGAAAGGGTACTGTGCTGGTGTTGGGGGTGATTCATCAAAGAATACAGTGGTATCAATTTCTTACAGAACTTTAATGAGGGAGAGGCCCAAACCCTTCCTCAATTTTACCAGTCACTGAAAGGAAAAGCTGGTGCTGGGGAGCCCTCCACACCACTGACTGATGAATTTCAGCACATCCTGGCATACTGGGCTGTGGGAGGTCTGTGAGTAAAGGGAAAGAACATCACAGAAACTCATTAGAGCTGGTACATTGGACATTAGCTTCATCTCCGTGTCCTGGGGAGCAAATGCAGGGTCTGCACCTATCTTCTGAAAGAATCCCAGCCTTTCCCAGCCCCTCCAGCAATGCTGTTCTCCCTGCCTGCTTTCAAGTTTCCCTCTCTAACCTTAATAGCCATAAGAAACTTATTCCAGTTGTCCTTGTTAGCAGCCTTCCCTGGACGCTTAAATTCAATTTTGTTCCTCAGAATGGGGTAACCTGTGGGAGAAGAGAAAAAGAAGAACTAGAGTTTGAGAGAGATTGAAGAGGGTGGAAATAAAGAGAAGCCTGGGGATAAAGATGGCTATCATTTGTCTTAGGTGCCCTTTACTAAATTAAAGTGAAATGATGTTTTTTTTTTTTTTGGTTCCAGAGATTGAACTCAGGGGCACTCAACCATTCAGCCACATTCTCAGCCACATTTTATATTTTATTTAGAGACAGGGTCTCGCTGAGTTGCTAAACGCCTCGCGTTTATAATTTATTTATATGTGGTGCTTTAAACTCGCAATCCTCCTGTCTTAGCCTCCAGAGCTGCTGGGGTTATAGGTGTGTGCTACTGCGCCTGACAAAATAAAGTTTCTTGATCCTTCTACTTTCCCCTCCATAGGATAAGGGGGTGCTGTGGGGTTCTATACCTGTGATAAGGCAGGGAAGTGCCCGAACTCCAGTGCTTGCTGCCACTAGGGAAGCCTCATAGGCACCACGCTCATCCCGAGGCAGAACCTGCTCCAGCCGCTGGTCCATTGAGACTGTGAGTACCCAGTCTCGAACCTCTTCTCTCTGGGCTTCCTGGTGGGGACAGAGGGAGCAAGAGCTTCACAGAGGGTAGGGCAAATGGCTCAGGGGATGGGATTTCCTATACCCTCATCCTGTACACCAGCTTTTCAGCCATAAATGATCCTCCTTGAATTGAGGGACAATAATGAGAGCTGAGGTCCTTCTAAAGATGGCAACCCAAAGCTGTCCTCCTTTCTTCTATACCCTAGCCCGTTTTTATTTTTATTTTGAAACAGGTTCTTGCTAAGTTCCCCAGGATGGTCTCAGACTTGAGATCTTCCTGCCTCAGTTTTCCAAGTTGCTGGGATTACAGGTGTGTTGCTGGGATTACAGGTGTGCGCATCCCTGTAGCTTTTTTTTTTTTTTTTTTAATATTTTTTGGTTGTCCATGACCTTTATTTTATAATTTATTTATATGTGGTGCTGAGAATTGAACCCAGTGCCTCACACATACTAGGCAAGCACTCTACCACTGAGCCACAACTCCTGCCCCTGTCCTGCCTTCTTAATGCACTCCTTTGTTGACACCTTCCCATTTTCCAACCTTGCACCCTTACCGGTATGTGCTGCTTGGCTGGTAGTGGCACCTCAAATGGAATGTCTGTATCCTGAAAATCAGAGTGGTCAAGGGCATCCAGAGTCCCTTCTTCGATGGCCTATGGCACAGTGGACACCATGACATAAGTACAGCTTGTGACAGGCAAAGCCTCCCAACCTCTGCACATGATTCCTTACATCGGTAAGATCCAAAAAGCGGTTGAGGAAGATGAAGGCCATGTTCTCCCAGCCAACTGCCTATGGCAAAAAAAAAAAAAAAGCAAATGGGAAAGAGCAAGCTGAGCTTGGATGCCACTGGATACAGGGACACACTGCAAGCAGATATAAGAGACCTGTATCTACCCCACACTCAGTTTAGCTCAAGGGATATTCTCTATCTTCCGACTCTGTTCTAGCTTCAGCCCCACCCTTCCTTGTTCCAGCTCACCTGGGCAGCAATGCCTGCTTCATAGAAGGCCTTATCTGCAGGTAGTAGCTGGGTGTGACGCAAGAGTGAAACAGAAAGCCTGGCAGCCACAGTTTCCTAGAGATTGAAAGCAAAGCTTTAGGATCTTGGCACTAGTGGCTGAGCTACCAGATGAATGATCCTGTAACTAATAGCCACAAAACTATAAAACCAATAATCAGTGTTAAACTGATCTGTATCTCAAGCTGTTTGGCTCTTAGTTTCTTTCACTGGCACAACAGAACTGGGCCTAGATTATTTCTAAGCTTCCTTCCATTTCTAGAATTCTGTCATCCAACTATATGAAATAAATACACAGCAAATTATCAAAAATAAGTCAAACGTGTGTATACATGGTGGGGATGTAGCTCAGAGGTAGAATGCCCCTGGTTTAATCTTTAGGACTATAAATAAATAAATGAATAAGTAAATAAATAAAATAATGTGTGCATTATATGGGTTGAATAAAGAAATCATAGAATTTGAAGGTTTAAACATACTAAAACTGTACTGGGGATGTGGGTCAGTGGTAGGGTGCTTGCCTAGCATGGGTCGGATGCTGGAGATCTAACAAAAAAATAATCTGAAGCTGTATGGGTCTCAAGCCCTAAGAAGGTCAAGACAGTATGGGAAGAATACCCACTTCAGCAAAGGTTGAAGACTGATTTATATAGAAGAGGGGAAGTCCAAGAATCTAAGCTCAGGAATCCAGAACTTGGATTCATTCAGCTTCATAGGTTTGAAGATGCCTGCACCTCATCTCCCCGCACTGCATCTCACCAGCTGTTTGATGCTCTGGGCTGCAGAGCGAGTGGCGTAGTAATGAGCAATCAGCAGCATCGTTTCAAACTCCTCATGAGCTGGAGAGTTGGCCTCACTGGATTTCACCAGGTTTTCACACTAGGGAAGGAAGAGAGCGAGGCTGGCTCAGGGGTCAGAGAAGGGCCAGTGTGACAGAGAAGTCACTGATGGCTACCTGGACAGAGGGGGGTAAAATACATCTTGAGAGTAACAGTTTATGGTTTATGTGCATGAAAGAAGAGACTGGGATGGGGACAGGTGGAGGAGTTTTTCTTTTTTGGCAGTATTAGGTAGGGATTGAACCCAGAGCCTTGCACATGTTAGGCAAGTGCTCTACCCATCACATCCCCAGCCCAAGAGAAGCCCTTTTACTCCATTGTGGACCCAACTTCCTCACCAGGTTAAAAAGGACATCCCGAAGATCGGCCCAGCTATGATAGGCCTCAGCACTGTTGGTCCCAGGAGAGCTGACCATGTCCGTGAAGATTCTTTTGTAGATGTTGAAGTTCTAGAGGTTGAGGGAGAAGGGGGATCAGAGTGTGGGGCTCAAGCAAGAGAGAAAGTCAGTGGAAGTGGAGCCAAATGGAGGAGAGTGTTTATGTGTGGGGTTTTTCTTGGGGGGGGGGGGTACTAGGGATCAAGCCCAGCCAGAGGTGCTCTACCACCGAGTTATATCCCCTGCCTTCTTTGCTTTTTATTTTGAAACAAAATCTCACTAAATTGCTGAGGCTGGCTTGCCTCAAACTTCTGATCCTCTTGCCTCAGCCTTCCAAGTTGATAAGATTGTAGGTGTGCCACTGTGCCCAGCTGTGTGTGTAGAAGCAAGGGGACATTGATAGAGAAAAGTGCTGATTATGTTAAGAGAGAGAAAGTAACTACTTATAAGCTGGAACTCTTGAGTTTGGGAAAATACATGAATGAAAATGCAGTCATAATATTAATGGACTAATATTCTAGAGAGCTGGGTTTCTCTGATAGGAGGGCAGTGTTTATTCTCTGAGGAAAGTCAATAAGTAAGCCTTGGAGGAGTGTGCAGGACTCCTCTGAAAGACAGGTCCTTGGGTACAAAGAGCACAAATAGCTCATTGGATGTTTCTTCAAAGGGTAAGTCTTCTTGAGAGGTTACACATCAGGAGAGGTTGGATGGGGACTCTGGCCATGATGTTCTCAAAGGGCAGAATCCTTTGAGAAGACTAGTCCCTGAAGGGATGGGTAATTCTAGAGGAAGAAAGAATCCCCTGGTGGAAACATTTGCCTCAAGGAGAAGGCTGGTACCTGTGGATTAGCAGGAGCTCCATGTTGCACATAGAGAGTCAGTGCCTGGGCAGAGCCACCCTCCCGGATCAGGTGAGTTGCATACAAAGCCACGTATTTGTGCAAAATCTTGTAGTTCTGTCAAGGGATGGAGGAAAAGCACAGGTGAGGGTAGGGATTGGTAAGACAGGCAGGGAGGAGGTGGTAACTTAAAGCCATGGACTTGTTTAGGAGGCAATGGGCATATGCAACTCTGACTCCAATATCAGAATATGAGGCAGCATCAGACTGTACTCTCTGGTTCTGATTAGGATCTCTGGAGATTAGATTCTGGTAGAGGTGAGAGAGGCAGCTCTGGAGCTGGCAGAAAATCAAGGGAATATGTAGAGAGGAGCTGGAATGGGGAGGAGAGAGGAGCACCTGCTTGGTAGCTGTTTCAATGCATTTGTCCCACTGGCCCTGCTCCACATACAGGTCCAAAGCAGCAATCACGTCCACACCCACCAGCTAGAGAGTAATGCAAAAGATAGTTCAGAAGAGATGACCAGAGGGAGAAAAGAAAACTTCTCACCCACATTCTGCTTCTAATCTTTTTGTTGATTTTGCAACACTGGGGATTGAACTCAGGCCTCACATGCTAGGCAAGTGCTCTACCACTGAGCTAACCCTCCAGCCCTGTTTCTGCATCTTGTCTCTCACTAACTCTTCAAGTCTCACCGAGTCCACTTTGCCCTGGTTCTTGAGGAATTCCTTATAATGCTGGTCCACATAGTCTTCATACCTGTGAAGATGGGAAATGGATAGAGATCTCAAGCTTCATTATCTTGGGATGAAACCCTCCCCCAAAGAATGTTTTCCCTGTATTTACAAAAAAAAAAAGTAAAACAATTTCCCAATGAGAAGGGGTCATGAGCTTACCGGGGATCTAACTCCTTGGCCACACGCTTAGCCTTGTTCCACTCTTCACCCTCAATGAAAGCATCGATTGCTTCCTTGACAAGGTCTAGGTTCAGATAGAGCTCTGCAGCCTAAACAGTGGGACATCAAAGTGGAGACCATCTTTCCCCTGGACTCCCTAGTTTCTTCTTGGTGAACTCTCCCTCATTGCCCCAGAACATTGCTGCACCTGCCAGGAGGCCCACCTCACACACCTGGGTGTGATGTCACCATTCCACTGATCTCTGTGGACCTGTTTCTTTTCAGTCCTAGCACTCTACTTACTGCACTGTGCTTTCCAATTCCAATCAGCTGGGGTCCTACTGCCCGAATTACTTCCAGACTGCGCTGGGGAGGCAGAAACTTGATGGAGAGTTCAGCTGCCTGAGTGGTTGAAAAGAAGATGGAAATGAGTAGGAGAAACAAACACTACTAGGGTTCCTTGGTCTCACCCCTTTCATACATTTTCCCCTCCAGATGCCAACTTTCTCTCTTGTGTTCTCCTTCACCTTCTACCTTCCTGGGCAAAGCCTGGTTCATGACTTTTTGGTTGGCCATCAGTGTACTAATCTGTTCTGTTCTGTTCTGCCTACTGTAACTCTTCCAGACACTTCCTTTGCTGTCTGAGGTCACTGCATTTGGTGCTGGTACCTGTGATAAAGTGGTTTCTCAAGTTCTTTGTCACAAATAGAATCTTGGTATTATGGTATATAGGGAAATAACTTCTGAAATGAATAGTCCAGGCATTCGGCAATTATTTGTGTTGGGCTTTTACAAGCCTCAGTTTCTTTACTTACATGCACTAGATTTTGAAGATAGTACAAAAAAAAAAGAATTAAATCTCTTAACAATGTTAAGCTTGATGAGTATATGTTGAAGTGGCAATATTTTAGATAAATTTGGTTAAATAAAATATATTATAATTATTATTTTTTAACATGGCTTCTAGAAAATTTAAATTATATATGTGGCATACATTTGTGACTTACACATTTCTAGCAGACAGTGCTGGTCTAGATGATTTTTTTTTTTTTTTTTTAAGAAAGAGTGAGAGAGAGAGAGAGAGAGAGAAATTTTTTAGTGTTTAGTTTTTAGTTTTCGGCGGACACAACATCTTTGTTTGTATGTGGTGCTGAGGATCGAACCCGGGCCGCATGCATGCCAGGTGAGTGCGCTACCACTTGAGCCACATCCCCAGCCCCTGGTCTAGATGATTTTGATGATTCCTTTCAACACTTAAAACTCAGTCATTCTATAAATTCAAGCATCCTAGAAGGTCACTCTCTTTTCAGTGTGAGATTGATATCTTTCCCAGATTTTAATTTCCACAAGATGCAGTTTAGCTACAGTCTACCCCCTGCTCTTTCCCTCACCTATTCTTGCCTTTTTTGGCCTCACAAACCCTTCAAAGTTTAAACAGTATTTCCCTCCCCCACCATCCTCTGACTAATCTGAAGAAGGGCAAGTCATGCAAAAACCCCATAAACAGTGCTCCAGAGTAAAACACAACAGATATTTATAAATACTTGCAGATTAAAATTGGCTAGACTCTCATAACTCATCTTCAGCCATCTTTCTACTTCCTTTGTTCAAATTTCTAGGGGCTATTCAATGATGAGACCTCAGAAACCTAAGAGACATCTTGCAGGGGCATCATCACACCAACATTGAATTTAGAGGGACAATCTCAACTGTCCATGACTCCTAGTACTATACTGCACTGTATCTGAGGTACATTCTTTAAACTAAACATGCATCCTGATTGTGATTATATGTGTGATGGTTATTTTATGTGTTACCTTGGTATACGCAGTGTCCATATCTGGTCAAACATTATTTTGGGTATTTCTATGAGGATTTTTTTTGCTGAATTTGTTCTCTTATAGATAGTAGAGTGTATAGAGTGTATTTTGTAGAGTGTACTTTGACATATTATACATACATGGAGTATAGTTTCCCATTCCTATCGTTGTATGTGATGTGGGGTTAACTGGTCATGTATTCATATATGAACATAAGAAAGTTATGTCCAATTCATCTACTGTCTATGAGGATGTTTTGGGATGAGGTTAACATTTACATTGTAAAGCTGACTGCTCTTCCTAATGTGGAAGACCACAATGAAGTGAAGACCTGAACAGAACAAAAATCTTGGTCCTTCCCCATGTAAGAGAATTCCTCCTGTCTGGACATCTTTGAACTGGGAAATTGGCTTTTTACTGTTTTCAGACTGGAATTTACACACTGACACTTTCTGCATCTGGAGTCCAGACACCTTCAAACAGGAACAACACCATCTGCTTTCCTGGGCTTCCAATGTGCCTACATTGGAAGTCTACCCTGTAGACTTGCCTACTTCCATAAAATTGTGTGAGCCCATATCTTATCTCTCTCTCACATACACACACCCTATTGGTTGTTTCTCTAATATTATTTGTCTTAGAATTAGGGAAATGTACTGGATTGGCTTAATCTGCTGGAGGGTTCTTTTCAGGAGCTCTTGGGGAGAAGAGGCGGAACCCATGTTTTTGTCATGGCCTCTCTCTGGCCATGAGTCTGGACTTGATTTTCCAGTTCTGGCCCACAGAGATCTCACCTTCCCTGAACTCTACTTTAATTCATATCCTTTAGTCTCTTCTCAGGTACAATATTAATTAATTGAGCCATGTCTTCCTCTAACTTCTAATTTCTGGCTTTCAGAGCTCTGTCTCACACCCCCTCTTTATCATCTTTATAGGTTCTGGCTCTAGCATACAGCAGGCCCTCAACAGATATCCGTTATCTGACTAAAAACAGACACAGGAGGATCAAGAATGTCTGAGAAGGTGAACTGAGCACAAAAGGACCCAGGGAAAGGAGAGCAGGAAGGTCTGGCGCCCTCACCTTCATCCAGCACTTCTCCATCAGGCTGCTGCTCCCAGAGTCCCGCACTTTGAGGTAGCAGTCCACTGCACGGCTATACTCTCCAGCCTGCTCCCATTGTCGAGCTTGTTCCACAAGTCCCTCCACGCCCCTGTGGAGATGAGAGGGCACGGTCTATCCTGTGCACCTCATGACCTCTATCATCCAGCACTGCCAATGTTGCAGGGACCTCTGGCTTCATACCTGGTCCCCTTCTTTGTAGCTTCCCTTTCATATTCTTCCTGCAAGGCCTCCAACTGACCAGGTACATAGTCCTTGCAGATCCGAAGAGCATCACTCCATAGTCCAGCTTCCTATTCAGAATTTCAGGTATCAGGAGGGCAGAGGGAGGTATGGAAGCATCCTACTGTCACACAAGGACCCACTGATTTCCTGGCCCTCTCTTGTTATTGTTTGTCTTCCCACTTCTCCAATCTTTTAGTACCAGGGCCAGCATGGTTCTCTATGGTCTCTCATACTCTTTCACCCTCCCTTCGTGGCCCCAAATCCAGTATCCCACCTTATAATAATTGAGGGCAAGGCCTGGTCTCTGGGCCCGAAGCAGCAGCCCTTCTGCTTTCTGAAAGTCCTTCTCTTCCAAGGCTCCCCGGGCCTGTCCTACAAGCACCTCCGCAACACTGTCTGGGTCATGGGCCTCGGCCACACGCTGAGCTGCTTCCCAATCCTGGTTGTGGACAAACCTGCCCCATGGGGAGACAAAAGAGATACTGAGTATAAGACTGAGGCCTTAATAGCAGGATAGAAACAGCAATGTCACTGAGGGGGAGTCAGATTTTTTGGTACTGTTTATTGGTCTGAATGAAGGTGAAGATGACCTGAAAGATCCTGGGGCTATGACTGGGAGAACAGGATAAGGAATTTATGGGGTAACTTACATGAGGACTGCCTCCTTGGGTTTACCAGCTCTGATGAATTCCGCTTCAGCCTCTTCAAACTTACCCTATGGAAAAAGAAAGGGTAGCCACATGTGATGAAAGGATGGCTGGCATTATAGGTAGCCAGGAGATAGGAGTTTGAACATCTGGCATCAGTGGCTAGGGGCAGAATAGAGTGGCAAAATCATATCCATGCCAGGTGTGGTGGTGCATGCCTGTAATCCCAGTGGCTTGGGAGGCTGAGGCAGGAGGACCCTGAGTTCAAAGCCAGCCTCAGCAACTCAGCAAGGCCCTAAGCAACTCAGCAAGACCTTGTCTCTAAATAAAATGTTTTAAAAAGGCTGAGGATGTGGCTCAGTGATTAAGTACCCCTGGGTTCAATCCCCAGTATAAAAAATAATAACATCCATACCTCATCCTCCAGGTACATAGCATATCTGAGATGAATCTCGGGGGTTTTATGCTTGAGTGCTAGCCGGGAAAGCTCAAAAGCAAACTCAAAGGAGCTGAAAAAGAAGGTACAGACAGGGTTTGCTTACTTAATACTTATAAAAAGCAAGAGAAAACAGAAAAAGACCAAGAATTGACAGGAGAAAAAGGGATAGCCTTTTAAATAACAGATATGAAGTGATAAGAGAATCATGGAGAGATATAAAAGAAGACAGGCTGGCAGCCCTATGATGATTACATCACTGTCACCATGGATCCAGAGGTACCTGGACAAGTCTATGCTTTCCCTGAAATCAGTAGGAGGGTGGGCAGACAAATAGGAAAGGCAGAGGCAAGGAGGGCTCCTGCTGCTCCACACCCTCTCCTGAGCCCCGTCACATTAGCAAAAAAAAAAAAAAATGGCTTCTCCAAAGACAAGCAAGACTACCCTCAGTGATCTGATTCTGTTCCTGGCCTTTGTAACTTTTGCTTAAGAAAAGCTCATTTTGGGACTGGGGTTGTGGCTTAGTGGTAGAGTGTTTGCCTAGCATGTGTGAGGCACTGGGTTTGATTCTTAGCACTGCATATAAATAAACAAAATAAAGGTCCATTGACAACTAAAAAATATTAAAAGGAAAGAAATAAGCTCATTTTTCTGGGCACAGTGGCACATGCCTATCTATAATCCCTGCAACTCGGGAGGCTGAGGCAGGAGGATCATGAGTTCAAAGCCAGCCTTAGTACGTTAGCAAGTTCACAGCCAGCCTTAGCACGTAGTAACTCAGTGAGACCCTGTCTCTAAATAAAATATAAAAAAGGGCTGGGGATGTGGCTCAGTGATTAAGTGCCCGTGGATTCACTCCCCAGTACTAAAAAAAAAACGAATATTTCATTTTGCATTTAACAGACTCACACTTCCATTATCCAGAACTAAGTTACTGCTCATCTTTCTCTATGTAGGGGCTCTGATTGGGATGGGGCCAATGGAGGATAAACTTCAGACCTTACCAATTGTCAGCAGCATGGTCAATAGCAGCCTCCAGGAGTCCCAGCTTGTTAAGCAGTCTAACTGCAGCCTCTCCTCCCAGGCTCTTTGCCCAAAGGTAGGCCACATGTTTGTGGGCATTAGCTCCACCATGAGCCTTGGCCACCTGCAAAACAATGTCACTGGACAATCCCCCATTGTGGAGTATGCTCCCTTCTCATCTCTGACCTCCTGACCTCAGCTCTAATGAGGATAAGGTATATATTCTAAACCACCAAAAAAAAAAAAAAAAAAAAGGTCTTTTAACTTGAGTTGAAGTGCTTAGGGACCAAGGTTGGGCTTTAGGAAGTCCACAAACCTTTAAAATTGTAAGTGAAATTTTGTGTATACAGATGTGAATATGTTTCTGGCAAAAGAGGTTCTGGTCTTCAATATAATTTCAAAGATGCTATGACCAGTTTAGAATTAGTCACTTGAAAGTGGAAAAGAGGAATGGTGGTACCCTGGTGTGGCATGTACTCCTTACCCGGTAGGCCTCTTCCCAAAGCCCACTGGAGCGGTACATGTTCACTGTTGCCTTCCATTCCTGGGCCTCAAGGTAGTGGTACTCAGCTTCCTGCAGTCGGCCTTCAGCCTCCAGCTCCTGCAGGAAGATAGATCAGGATAGAGAGGAGGCAAGGAAGCCTGGCTGGAGAAGAGCTGGGCAGGACCAAGAGAAGGGCTCACCTTGCCCAGATGGAGGTGTGTGTCACTGAGTAGATCTGGGTGGTGCTTCCCTACCAGGCGGATCATGTCATCATACAACTTGTATTTTTTGAACATGGTGATGGCAAGATCAGGCTCTTCCACTGTCACATACAGCCTGGGGACAGGAGATACACCAGTGGCCTCCTATATAGATGCCTGCTGCCACTGCTTTTGGGCAGAGGGCAAGCATCCTCAGATCCCATCATCCCTTTTTCTGGCTCTGATGCCTCACCTCTCGGCCTCACGGTACTTGCCCTGCTTCTCCATTTCCTGGGCTTGTGTGATGTACAGCACAGACACATCTTCTGGTCTCATGCACTTCATTGCTAGCTGTGCAGACATATAGATCCTGGGTAGCCTCAGGAGCCAATTCCCAAGGGAAGCAGGTCTTCGGGGGAACCTGTCTGCTCAGGAACTCTGAACTCTACCCACAGTCACAGGAGTTTGGTTACCATTCATTCTAGTCAATTCAGGGAATTCCAAGTTCATAAGAAGCAGAAGCAAACTATATTCTGCTAAAATACATTTTGAGATCTTTTCAGGAGAGTTTGTGAGGCTTTGTACTGGGGAGCATGTGCTCCAAATTTTATGTTCCAACTGCCCCCACTGAGCTCTAGAGTACAGGCAAAAAACAAAGTTACAAGTGACCAAAGCTCAGATCCCAAATCCACCTGCTCTCTTATGAATTATACTCAGGGTCAGGAGCTTCTCCTCATCTCTTCTTTCCCCTTGATTAGGGAATAAAATTATCCAGACTATATTTTGGAACTCTTTCTCAACTTTCCAGGAATCTAGTGAAGGAGGGAGATCAAGTGAAAGAGACCTAGTGAAGGAAATCAGGGACCAAGGAATGAGGCAACAAAATCACTAAGAAGCCTTCTCTCATCATGGATTTCACCCATTTTCTACCTTGTGGGCTTGCTCCCAGCGGCCAGCCTGGGTGTACATGTCTATGGCATCTTTGGTCCGGTCTCCCTTCGTATAGAGCTCCTCAGCAATCTGCAGTTGGAGAGGCAGATGCAAAAGGTCAGAACAACAGAGTTAAAGCAGCTTTTACAAAGAAGAAACTAACTCCAGATGGGTTGATAGAAAGACTTGGATACTATCTTATAATAATAGAGAAGAAAGAATAAGTATAGATGAATTGTACCACCTACTATTTAGAAAAAAGACCAGCTCAAAGCAGTATGAGAACAATGCAGTGGAATTTTAAAGGGCCTCACAATTCTGCAATGCAAGGCAATTCTTTGTAGCTATGCTGAGTTATTCATAAAGAATACTCATGCTGGCACAGGAAGGGTTAGAGATCACCCTGTACATCTGGAAGGAAGGTCTGTGTATGCTGGGATGAAACTGGGGAAGTGAACCATTTTTCTTCCTACTTATCATGGTAGTGCTGTTTGGGTCCCAGAAAGAAGGATTTGGCAAACTGGACTCTACTTCCTGTTCTGGGTGCTCCTCTTGTTCCCCTATATTGCATTACCTCAAGCTACAGAAAGGACTCTCCCTTACTTCATACTCCTGCAGAGATGCATAATGCTGGGCCACGCGAGGATAGTATTTGGACGCAGTGTTTCGGTCCTGTAGATCTAATATATAAATTGCCTTCTTCCACTGGCGGGCACCCAGGGCAGCTTCAATTGCCTTAATGGAGCACCTGGCATAGTAGGGAAAGACATAAATATGTATGAGGAAAGAGGAAGATGAATGGAAGTAAAGAGCCCCCTCATTTATTTGCAGTACTAAGCACTGAACCTAGTGGTACTTTACCACTGAGATACACTACCAGCCCTTTTTTTGTTTTTATTTTGAGATAGGGTCTCATAAGTTGCCAAAGTTGGCCTTGAACTTCTAATTCTCCTGCCTCAGCCTCCCAAGTCACTGGGATTCAGGTGAGTGCCAATATACCCAGCTAAAGTGCCCCTTTAAGCACATGCCAATCTTTTTTCCCCCCTGCAGTGCTAGAGATCAAACTTTTGCACATGTTAGGCAAGTCTTCTACCACTGAGCTACATCCCCAGTCTCCAATTACATTTTGAGATCTTTTCTTCTAGACTGTGGTATCCTCCCCTGCCCCAGTGCTTCTCACTTCAGGCCCAAATCTCTATTATACTTCCATGCTACCATACCTGGCTTCAATGTAATGATTAATGGCTGCATCAAGCTGCTTCTGTTGCACCAAGTGGTCCCCCCATGCCTCCTCTAGTCTCACCACCTCCACTGGGAAGGCCAATCGAGCCAGCTCTACCGCTGTCAGGGACAGAGACACACTGGGCTCAGAATTACAGGGATGGAACACAGAAAAATAGGACAGGGAAATGAAGCATGGAGAATGGGTAAGAAATGGAGAATTGAAGCCAGTCAACATTAATAGATACTCCAAAAGAGGTGCAGGAAACTGGGTGAGCACAAGTGTACAACAGTAAGGGACAGCTTATACCTTTCATGAATGCATTGCCTTTACAGTAGCACTCAAGGGCCCGCTGTGGATTTCGAATCTTCTCAAAGAGGTCACCTGCCTATTAACACATAGGAATGTGTTAATAGAAGGAATGCACCCCAAGACTCCTCTGGGTGGGAGATGTGTACACAGTGCAAATGATAAGGTCTAGGAAAAGGAAATCAGCCCTACCCTTTCATAGAGCTCCCCCTTGATGAGAGCTGTGGTGATGTGCTCCACCAACTCTGTGTTGGCCAGTAGCTCCTCCCGGGTCAGTACCAGCCGAGCAGCTTTGGCAGGGAGTCCAGCTTTGAGATATAGGCTGATGGCTGCTAGTCCATCCCCTTGGCTCTCCTGTAGTTCACCGGCTCGCTCCTCTTGCTGTGTGTCCATCAGCCACTGGTAGTAATCCCGGCGTAGTTTCTCCAGGGCTGGGTGTCCCTGGATATATACAGAGGAAAACTAAAAGTCACATCCCTCCTTCTTGCCCTTCTGCTTTTCTTGCCTCCCCAGTCCTTCTGTAAAAGTGGAAATCTTCCCAAGTCACCCATATCTTTATTTGGAGGGTAGGGAGGATGGGGTACTTTGCCACTGAGCTACATCCTCAGCCTTTTTTGAGGCAGCATCTCGCTAAGATGATGAGGCTGGCCTCAAATCTGCAATCCTCTTGCCTTAACCTCCCAAATGGCTGGCATTACATGCATGAGCCACTGCACCCAGTCCCATGGGCCACCAGTATCTCAACTTCTTACCTTGTCAGGTCCCAGCCCCAACACTATTCTAGTTCCTACAGTCTCCTTGACAAAAGGAGGTTTCTGAAATTGGTGGGACCAAATTCTGAACAACTGTGGAGAAGACAGAATAATACCTTAGCCTCAGCCACAGCGATACACTCATCCCAACGGTGAAGCTCCTGGTACATGTCCATAGCCTCCTCAACCGCATTCTAGGGGAACCAGGCAGAAGAAGGGACACCAGAAAGATATGAGGGTCAAAAACCAGTGTTCCCTGGTCAGCCTGTTTAAGATGCCTGGCCACGAGGACTAAGAGCCTCAACCTTTACTTATTGAATAAACAGAGGTAGATTTCTCTTTCTCTCTGTTTTGTTTTTATTTGTTTGTTGTGGGGGTCAAACCTAGGACCTTGTGCTACTAAGCACATACTCTACCACTGAGCCACACTCCTAGCCCCAGAGTTGGATTTACTATGAAACTAAAAGAAACCTAAGTTTCTTGTTTTTACAGGACTCCTTATTTCCACAGAATCTTCAAAGGCAATTTTTCTTAAAGAGGGCTCCTCAAATTGTATAAGTTGGGGCCTCACAAAGCCTGACACTACTCTTATACATAAGAATTGCACAGAGAAGCTCTTGAATAGAGGGAACATTGTAGACTGTTTATGAAAGGAAGAAGAAATTGAAGACCTAAGGAGGAAGTCTGTTGAGATTAAAGACTAATACAAAAGAAGGAAATAAGGAAGGAGGGAAATTAATTCTATAACCCTCTAGAAGTTCTTCCTCAAACCTCTGGGGAATGCTAGTCAGTCAGTTCTCTTTCCTTCTCTGATTTTGCCTCCCCTTTCCCCCTTAGATTCTCTCTTCTGTCCTGTTCCTCTTTTCCTGTTACCTGTTCTAGAAAGATCATTTCAGCCAGTTTGTAGTTCTTCTCCAACATGGCTAGACGTGCTCGGACCTGATAGAAATCTGTTCCTTCTCCACCCTGCAGGGAAAAAGAAGGTTTTTGTCGTTCTGTCTGTGTGGGTTGAGACAGGAAGGCAGGAAAGACACAGGATGATACACTTGAGGAGCAGTTCCAAAATGGTCCAATTGAGGGTAGAGGAGGGATCGACAGGGTGAAAGAAACTAGGGATAGCTAGAAAGTTAGGAATCACGGGAGTGAATATTAAGAAATCTCAGCTTGGGAAACTAAATGAGTCAAGAGAATAATACTTGCATATTCCCTGGACACCTGATCTGCAATCTCATTGGTCTCATGCAGGAACCGGGCTTTTGCTACATGGCCCAATGCAGAAAAGCACCTACAGCATGGAGGCAATAATATTAACAGTAATGTTATCACACAACTATCAGTAAGCCACTGGTTCAGCAAATACACACTGAGCATCTACTATGTACCAGGCACTCTTCTTGTCACTGGAGGCCCAATGCGGGAATAAGGAAGATGAAGGCCCTACTCTCAAGAAACTTCCATTCTAGTATAGACAAATAATAGTAAACAAAAAAACAAGGAAAACTTGAAAAGATGAAAAGTAAGAAACACCAGGGTGATTCTGTCTTTAGTAACTGAGTGAATGATTTAAGTTGGTAGTCAGAGTCTGAAAAGCTAATTTTTGAGCTGATAATTGAGTATGAGAAAGAGCTAGTCATGGCAAGATGGGGAAAAATCATTTCAGGCAGAAGGAATAACTAGTGAAAAGGTCCCTAAGAATAAATATGGATGCCAGTGTGGCTGGAGACTAATGGGCAAGTAGCTAATAGGCACAAGAAGAAAGCAGAGGCTGAATATTTGCAGGGCCACAGAAGTCTGGTTTTTGTTTTGTTTTGTTCTTTATGGACAGCATACCTTTATTTTATTTGTTTGTTTATTTATTTTAGAATTTTTTTGGTAGTTGTAGATGGACAGAATGCCTTTATTTTATTTATTTATTTTTTATGTGGTGCTGAGGACTGAATCCAGTGTCTCACAAGTGCTAGGCCAGTGCTCTGTACTGAGCTATAGCCCCAACCCCAGGAGCCTGGGTTTTATACTAAGTATTAACAGTAAGCCAGTGGAAGGTCACAAAAATGACTACAATCTAACTTTTTAAAATTTTTTATGGTACTGAGATTGAGTCCAGGGGTGCTCTATACATAAACTATATCCCCAATCCTTTTTTATTTTTATTTTTTTTTGAAGCAGGGTCTCACTAAGTTTCTGAGGCTGGCCTTGAACTTGTGATCCTTATGCCTCAGTCTTCCTAAGTTGTGGGATTAGAGGAGTGTGCCATTATACCCAGCTAACTTATGTTTTAAAAACAAAATTACCTCATCTGCAGTAGAATCAGTGAATTGTAGGGGTCCAAGACTAGTATCAGTGAGGCTCATTAAGAATCTTCATAATACTGCAGACAGAAAATGGCAATGGTCTGCACTAGGGGCAGGTATAGGGCTGGACCAGATATCAGATATATCAGGATATATTTTGAAGACTGAGTCCTTAAACTTGCTCAGAGTCTATGGGGGGGGGGGAGGGATCAATGACGGTTCCTAGCCAAAATAGCAGCTGACATTTATTGAGCACTTATAATACTATAAGCTCTTTGCAAGATTCTCTCATTTGTTCTGTTGTTACCATTCTTCTTTGCCATTCTATGAGGTAAATATTATTATTTTTTCTATTTGACATACAGAAAAATAAAGCACAGGTTTTGAAAGGGTAAATAACCTCTCTAAGGTTACACAAGCTGGTAAGTGGAAGGGAGGTTTGAACTCAAGGAGGCTAGAATCTAAAGTCTTATTAACTCCTCTCTTGGAACATCAACATACATGGGACTGAAGGGTTTGAGTGTTAAAAACTCTTAAGGGGAATCCAGTTGCAAGAAGGGGAAGCAAAAATAATAAAAGGTATTCCCTTATGATCTAGAATGGGAGGGTGTTGGGAATAAATGCCCCACAGAAGGGCTCTCGTACTTGTTGGCAACAGAGAGATGCAAGCTTACACAATGGGCAGGAGCAGCCCATGGGTAAACTGCTCATGGGGTCAGTCCCTATGAACCCCATATCAGGCTAGCTGCCAGGCACCTCAGTTCTACACATCTGCGTTACCTCTCAGCAATGTGTAGCTGCCTTGCCTCTAGGGCCAGTTTACTCAAGGTTTTCCACATTGCCTCTGTTTCTGGGGTCATTTCCAGGGTCTCCAAGAAGGCTGTTGCCCTGGAGAGAAAAGAAAACACAGGATAAGGAAGGAGGGCAGGATCTAGAAGACACAGAGGAATACTGGTGCTGGGGCATAGGGAGGGAAGAGGCCAGGTAATTATTCACCCTATTTACCCTTCTCAGACCCAGACTCTCCCACTACCACATTAGTTATCAGTAGCCTCTTACCGGGTGTAATTGCCATCATCAATTGCTGTTCCAAACTCAATAAGGCCCTCATCCAGCGTGTAGGCAACGGTAGTCACACCTTCTGTCACCATCACCTCTGTCTTTCCCCCGCCCCGCTCCAGACCTATAACATCTCCCTGTAAAAGTTCATAGCCCCATCCCCCCAAATTTCAGGTTAGTGTTTCCACCAAATCAACTGCAGAACAGACCCACCCTCACCCAATTGTAGTGCTCACACGTGGAGGGAATTATACTTGTCCTTGTTTTCCTAATCTTTTAGTTTCTACCAATCAGATAAAAATGCCTTATCTATGCAGTATCCTTGGGTTCAAAGTGCACTCACAGACGCAACAGCACCAAAGCAAAGTCTGGAGGTAAGAAGACAAAGTATGGTATCTGCTTCTTTAGCAATACCACAGACTAGGTATTCTTTTTTATTTTTGGTACCAGAGATTGAACCCAGGGGTGCTTAACTATCCCCAGTTATTTTTCTTTTTATTTTTTATATTGAAACAGGGTCTTGCTAAGTTGCTTAGGGCCTCGGTACATTGCTGATGTTGGCTTTGAACTTGTAATCCTCCTGTCTCAGCCTCCCAAGCCATTGGGACTATAGGTGTGTGCCATCATACCTGGGTTGAAATATACTTTTAATGGAATATACTTTTTAATGCATTGTTGAGTTCACCTGAAGAAATCACTAAGAATATTCCCTACCTGTATCCTACCTAACCCTCTCAAAAAGAGATCAGACAGGAAAACAAAATTTGATATGATAAAAGTCTGAGCAGGAATAATGGAAACTGAGCAAGGGGGAAAGTGAAGTTGCCCTGAAGGCAAACACAGTATCAGGAAAATAAAACTAGAGCCCTTCAGTGGAACATGGAAGCTGAAAGAGACCTCTCCTTAAATGTGGGGTCCACTCTTTAGTGAAGGCAACAAAACCAAGTGGTACAGATAATTAACATGCTGATTCCTGCAAAAGCAAACGTGAATTATTTCTGGTAGAAAACATGTCATGAGTCCAAAAACTTGTCTCAAAATCCCAAAAGATTACACTGAATACATGAGCTCACAACTAAAATATCACCAAAATACAAAAAAAATTATGAAAGAGCAAATGGTAATTAAATAGCAGTTTTAGACCTTCAAGAATTTTAGATATTAAAAATAGCAGTTATAGATAATGCATTGAAAATTTTTTTTTAAAAGTTACAGATTATAAAATAATTATGAACTAAGTATGAAATGCTTAAAGACCTAAAAGACAGAATGGAAAATTAAGCAAGAAATAAGAGACTAATGCTAGATATGGTGGTGCACACCTATAATCCCAGCAACTCAGGAGGCTGAGGCAGAAGCACTGCAAATTCAAAGCCAGTCTCGGCAATTTAGTGAGGCCCTAAAAAACTTAGACCCTTTCTCAAAATAAAAAACAAAAAGGGATGGGGATCTAGCTCAGTTATAAAGTGCCCATAGGTTCAATTCCCAGTTTTAAAAAAATAGAAATAAGAGACTATCAAAATAGTAAGGCAGATTAGAGAAAGAACCAAACAAAATTTTATGAAATATTTAACTTCTGAAGTAAAACTTCAATAGATGGTTTAAATAATAAATTAGACAAGAATGAAAAGTGCATTAAAGAATTGAAAGGTGGGTAGGTCTTAAGAAATTATCTATAATGTAGCATGGAGCTACATTCAGAAGAAAGGAACTATGAAAGAGAAGTTAAAAAAGGAAAAAAGATAGAATAAAAAGGCTAACATATGCCCAATAAGAGTGCTGATAAAGAGACTAGAGAAAGGGACAGAAGAAGCAGTGTTTGAAGAGATAATAGCTAAGAAATTTCTAAGACTGATGGTTAAAAATACATATATTCACAAATACACGAAGCACAATATATATCAAGCAGAATTAATTTTTAATAATTTATATCTAGGTGACTCAGCAAGTAGAGCTTGTACTTAGCATGAACGAGACCCTGAATTCAATCCCCAGCACTGTGGAAAAAAAATTATATTTAGCTGGGTGTGGGGTGCATGCATGTAGTCATAGGTGGATCATTTGAGCCCAGGGATTTGAGGTTAGCCTGGGCAATATAATGAGACTCTGCCTCAAAAAAAGAGAGGAGCATGGTGTCACATGCCTGTAATCTCAGAAACTTGGGAGGCTGAAGCAAGAGGATCACAAATTCAAAGCTAGCCTCAGAAAATCAGAGAGGCCCTATCTCAAGATCAAAATAAAAAGAGTTGGGGAAATATCTCAGTAGCAATGCATCAAATTCAATCCCCAGGAACACCCCCCCACACACACACAAAATAATAATAAAATAAAATAATAAAAAGGGCTGGGGATTTACTCAGTGATACAGCACCTTAGGGTCTATCCCTACTACTGCAAAAAAAGACAGTGGGAGAGAAAAAATTTGTATCTAGAGACGCTGTAGTGAAACTTCAAAATATCTAAGAAAAATAAATAGAAGATTTTAAAAGCAACTAAAGAGGAGCTGGGGCTGTAGCTCAGTGGTAGAGCATTTGCCTACCATGTGTGAGGCACTGGATTTGATCCTCAGCACCACATAAAAATAAATAAATAAATAAATAAAAGTCCATCTACAACTTAAAAAAAAAAAAAAAAGCAACTAAAGAGAAAAAACAGATCACCTATGCAGAAAGGGCTGCTAATAAATCTGTCAGAATGACAATGGAAGTCAATCATTGGGATAACATATAGAAAAGGTTAAGAAAACTTAGAACTGTCAACCTAGAGTTGGGTGCTGAGTCCAAGTGTCTTTTCCAAATAAAAACATTTTCAGATAATAAAAAACTGAGTACTTCTCATTTCTAAAAAATTTCTTGTCTTTTGCTAAAGAAATTTTCACAAATTTCTAAATGATATTCTTTAAGAAGAAAAATAATTCCAGAGGGCAGACTGGTACTGCAAAAAGAAAAGGTGAACACAAGAAACTGATACCAGGATGATAAATCTATATTCTACCTGTACAAATAATATCTAATTTGGGGATAAAAAAAAAGATTAGAACTAAAATACTGGACAATAATTGCAAAAGCAAGATAGGTTGAAGTTAAAGCCTTTTAAAGTCCTTGCATTATTTTCAGGGGAGAGAGGGTTACATGCTGATTAATTTGAGACTTTAGTGCTGATTAACTTTATACTTTCAAGGGTAATCTCTATAGTACTAGGATGTATAATCCCCAAACCCCAAAGTGAAAAAAGCGTATTTTTTTTTAAAAAGACAAATTTTAGATTTCCAGTCTGAAATGAGGCAACAAAGTAGAAAAACAGAGAGATAGAAAAAGAACCAAAACAAAGCATCAAGTCTCTATCCACACTCACACCATCATACATACTAGCCTAGCACAGGGTCCCATGTCTCTTCTCTGTTCTCATAGATTCCTCTCAGATTTTGGAAGATTACTGGGTGTATATGATGTTTTGATGGGACAGCAAAGAGAGTTTTACTTGCAATCTGAGATAGAAAGGAATTCTGATGACTTAAAACATTGAATGAACACTAAGGGAACAGCATAGAGCCACCCTTCCCACCAGGGATCTATCTTCCAGCCTAGAGAGAACTCAGTGAAATCCCAAGTCCACTATAATGAGGAACCGTATACCAAGGGTCTAACATAATATCAGGAAACTGAATAAGGATAGTTTTGGAAGCCAGTCCATTAATGGGGATACCTGCCAACTGCATCAGAGATTATGGATGGTGGGCAGAGAAAATCAAGTAATCTTTATAGTCTCCTCAGGGCTCTAATTAATAAGCCTGACATAATGTCTGAGGTTCCCTTAGTGTCAACATACCCTGATAGAGGACATGGTAACCCTCTCAGGTGCCTCAATGTTGTACCACACACACAAGCTGTTTCGGTTCTGGGCTACCAGCACATCACTCCCAGGAACCCACTGCACATAGGAGCAGAAGTTGAGGATCATTGTCTTAGTGCAGCTTTCAATATCATACAGATGCAACTGAAAAAGGAAGAGGCAAACAGCATAGTTAGAAGGGGCTATAGGGGAATCTTTTTCCCTTATGATAAAATGATCTGACCTACCAGTCAGGTACATGCTGAATTTCAAAGTTTATTGATCTATCCCTTAAAGTTTATGCTGAATTTGTATATCTTGACTCTGGCCAAATAAGAGATGACCAAAACAGTAAAGATATACATCTAAGGAGTTAAAGTTCGGTGAAGATCAGATTTTCATTCTCAGAATAACTCTGGGCCAGAATTACCAAAAGGAGGGACACCAGACAAATTAGGTGATATGGAAATTTGTAATGTGACTTTCACTGAAATCAACAATCACTAGATTGTTTCTTTGACTCCAAGGTTGAATACCTTGGTGATGTCATTCAAATATACATACACATACATAAAATTTCTTGTCTTTTGCTAAAGAAATTTTCACAAATTTCTAAATGATATTTTTTTAATTCCAGGAATCAAACCCAGGGGTGCTTAACTAATGAGTCACATTCCTTTTATATTTTGAGACAGGGTCTCCCTGAGATGCTTAGGGCCTTGCTAAGTCACTAAGTTGCTGAAGCTGGCTTTGAACTTTCGATACTCCTGCCTCAGCTTCCACAGACACTGGGATTATAGGTGTGCACAATCGCACCCTGCTGGTAACATCATATTGAGAGGAGAATCAATAAGGGATTAGGAGGAGACTCAAGCCAGCTTCAATGTCTTCAGGAACGTGTGGCTGAAGAGCACTAGAGCAGCAAGTCTAGGCAAAGATCAGCTAGGCACCAGGAGGAGGAAAGCAGACAGGGAGGTTTCATGAAGACATAAACTTGTGACTAGTAAGAGAGAAATCAGCTCTCAAACTCCCCTCTTGATTTGGTTACCATCATAATACAGTCTCCTCGAGGGTAATATAGGACAGTCTGTGATTCTAAATACAGAGAATATTGATTCCTCTATACCTTTTGCTATGCTAATGGCAAACAGAACAAAGAAATTATGCCCCATCTTGCCCCCACCCAACCCTGGAAACAGCTTATCTCACACCCTCTATGGGCCAGCCAAGGCCTAAGGCCAAAGTAACCCTTCTCACACGAAGTTTCCGGTCCCTGAAGAGGAGTTTGTGCCCAGTTTCATTAAGTTCCAGCCAATCCACACGGCTCTCATGGCTGATGGTACCAATGTTATAACCACCAATCAGATCCACTATAGAGTAAAGGAGAGAGGGGTAAGAAAGATTCTGCATAGTCATATACCAGGCAAGAGGTAGTAGGTAAAGGTCTGGTCTTAAAATCATATGTTGGGCTTTAAGAATGTTACATCATGGCTGGGGCTGGGGCTCAGTGGTAACACTTGCCTCGAATGTGTGAGGCACTGGGTTCCATCCTCAGCACCACATAAAAATAGATAAATAAAGATATTAAGACATGTGTGTGTGTGTGTGTGTATATATATATATATATATATATATATATATATATATATACATACATACATACACATATACATATATAGATACATACATACATATATATATGTGTGTGTGTGTATGTTAAAAAGAGAGACTATTACATCAGTCTACAGTGTGTCACAAGGAAATGCAAATAACCAATACAGTAAATTGTGCTAGGATGCTTGAAAAATTATCTAGTATTATAGATGGTTTTGTTTCACTCTATAGTTAACTCAAAAGGTCCAGATCTATCAAGGAATGTGATTCCTCTCTGGAACTCCTGCATTTTGCCTCATAAGATCAGAACTACTGTGTAAGCAGTTTCTACTGCTTATGAAATCTTCTGGAAGGCAGCACTGAGCACATTAAGGATAAGCCAGTTTTTGTATACCAATGAGAGAAAGCTAATGAATGAAATGAACTGGATGACCAGATTTGCTCCAACAAGTTACTTGCACATTTGTGTGCCTATGGTATAAGAGCTCTGAAGGGTAAAGAATGGGAAAAGCACACAGACAAAAGTAGGAGAAGCCTGTGACTAAAGTTAGGCTGCTCAGTGCAGAGGATTAATATTTTAGTTTTATCTGAGTATTACAAACAATATTAAAAAAAAGATCACATCTAAGGCAGACCACTCAGGGTTGGCTGAGATGCTTTCAGAGTCTCCTGATCAAAGCCATTCACATCTCCTACTGATATACATTATTAATGAGCAATGTGCCTGCTTTTGTTACATAAAAAGACCAAATGTCAGCTAATGTATATTAATGGGAAGATCAATTTAAAGGAAATTTTCTTTTAATTAAAAATCAAAATGATCAAGTCATGTTTTAATGCCCCAAACACAAGTAAATCATAGAATGCTAGAACTTCATGAACCCTGATATCGTATACAAAATTATGTGTGTACATACATTTTTCTCATAGAGGGTCATTATTTTATTAAACACTCAAAGGGGCTGGTGACCCAAATATGTAATAGAAGAACTCTGTTGTTTTACATACATTGACAATGAGAACTAAAGAGTGACTGGACTTCTATAAAGTCTCATAGCTTATTATTATCACTAGAATATTGGGCCTCTTGAACTACATTATTGTTTCCATTATAGATATTTATATTTCTGAGCTCAGGAAGCTGATGTGAAATATTCATGAAATGTAAAACTACCTTATGAATAGGCCCACATGTATATGGAAACTTGATTTATGAGAGAAATGGCATTACAAATTAGTGGGTGAAAAATGGACTTTCAATAAATGGTTAAACATATGGAAAAAAACAAAATTAAATCTACCCACATTATACATAAAAATAAATTCCAGGTGGAAAGCAAAATTTAAAAATCTTAAAATACAGGAGGGAATAGGGAAGAATTTCTTAAATAGGACCTCAAAAATCACAAACTATTTTTTTAAAGTGATCAAATAGACTACATTAAAAGTGTCTGAATGCTAAAACACTCAAAGGAGAAGAAAAACAAGCCACAGTGCAGACAAGATATCTGCAATGCAAATAACCATCAAGGGTTACATATGCATATTCAAAGAACTTAAAAATCATTAAGGAAGAGACAACTTGATTTTAAAAATGGATAAGGGATAGGAACTGGCAGTTCACAGACAAAGAAATCCAAGTGATGAGTTAATAAATGAAATTAATAGAAGGAGATATTGTTTCATATACAGAAGTAAGCCAAGTTATGAAGTCAGGCAATTTCAGTATTGGGGAAGAGACTGAACAATGGCAACTCTAATTGCTAGGGTGAGAATACATTGGTACAATCTATTTGGAGAGCAATTTGGAAATATTTAGTGAGTGAAGATACATCTCCTCTATGATTCAGCAATTCCATTCTAGGTATAGATCTTAAAGAAATGAATCATTGTAATAGTGAAAAATCAACAACTTAAATGCCCAACAATAAGAGAAGAGATAAAAGATATAAGGCAAATGTAACAAAATGTTAGGATTTGACAGAACTGGGTATGGGTAAATAAGTAATAATATCATTACTATTAATAGCTAAAACTTTTATGTGCTTATTGTACATCAGTCTGAGTATTTTTCATATGAAGTAGGCACTATTTTTGTCCCCATTATTGGATAAGGAAGTTGAGGGACAAAATGGTTAAGTAACTTAGGTAAGATAACACAGGTAGCAAGCAGAGAAGTGGGATGGTTTGATTCCAGAGCCCCATTCTTAAATATATATTGTATAGGTACGTTATTCTCAAATTATTCTTGAGACATTTCATGACAAAAAAATATAAAGTAAGATTTATAATTGCAAAATATAAAAATATAAAGTAAGATTTATAATTGCAAACACTTATGAAATGCAAAAAAAAAATCTGTCATTATTAGTCACATGGCAAACTATACAAAAAAAAAAATAAGGACTTTTCCAGTTCTAAAAAGTCTATGATTCTGGGGCTGGGATTGTGGCTCAGAGTGAGAGCGCTCACCTCGCACGCATGAGGCACTGGGTTCAGTCCTCAGCACCACATAAAGATAAAAATAAAAATAAAGATATTTTGTCCACTATAACTAAAAAAATAAATATTAAAAGAAAGTCTATGATTCTGTAAAGTCTAAACAGGAAAACTTATAAATTTTCTAATAGTTCTTCTTTCCAATTTGCAGGGTCTAAGATATATCTCTAGAGAACACAATAGTTATATGGGCAGGTTTATGCAAGAAGTACCCAATTGTGTACATCTAGACAAGGTATAGAGACACACATATGGACTCAAACATTTCACACAATCTCTGTAAGAATGGGATTACATATTTACCTGGTGCCTTTGACTCCTGGATTCTCCACTGAATACAATCCTGTGATATGGAAGTGTAATACAAACATCTCTTTTGTTGTTGAAAGTATGATAGAATCTTACCTATAGCAATAGTCTTAATATCAACAAGATAAGCCAGTTTCTTATTATCTTCCATTCCTCGCTGGTGCCTCTCATTAATACGGACACTGAAACATAAGGGGTGAGGTAAAGCAAAATGGGCTTAGTTGGGGATTTTATTGAAGCCTTTGAAGTACCACATGGGATGGTTTTTAGAGTAACCCGAGGACACAGAATTTAGAAGTCCAAAAGAAATCCTTTTGGCTTGTAAGTATTCAAAGAACCTCATGAGATTACCTGATGAGGTGAGGGTTCATGAATTCAGTGCGTACAGAACCTAAGGTGTCATTACTCCCATATTCTACCAGGGTTAGCTCTCCAGCATTGAAGATCATGCATACCTAGGAAGAATGGGAAAGGAAGCATGAAGAAAAACAGTGGAATTAGGTGTACTGTATTCACAGTGACTCCCACTTTTCTCCTTGCTATCTCACTATCACTTGCCCTTCTTCTGACACAGGACCTAGAAGGGGGCTAATCAAGATGGTAACAGTGAAATCAAGCTCTACTCACATTCTCATTTTCAAAGAAATATTTCTCATTGCCACCAGATCCCTGCCAGGCTACCTGTGAAGTGGAGGAGGAGACATAAGAATGTAGATAATTATCCAAGGTGAGGCTGAAAGAATGACAGGTGGGAAGCAGGGAGGTCAAATTTAGAGAGGCTTTGGAACCATGCAAAAGATGCTTTGTCAAATTTTGCTTTGGTACCTATGTTTCTGAGAAATGGTATAAAAATAGTCCAACTATGGAGATTCTTAATCACTCCAGAATTCTAAACCTCTCATTCCTGAAACCAGGTCCCCAGAATATTAGTTTCCTGTGGAGTTCCTACACCAAGGGGCCTGGTCCCCAGGAGTAAAAAGCCAAGATGCCCCATTACCCACCCTTCCATTCTTGGTTCCTACCTCACTGAGGCGATTAGTGTTCAGGTCTCCCAGAAGCAGTGTGTCTGACGTGTGAGCCACCAAGTAACGCTCCTTTCCCAGGATTTTCACTTCTTCCACCTCATAGCCATAGTGTGACTTGAGCACCACCCGTGTTCCTGATGATAGGTTCTTCACAATCACCTTGGTAAGGGACAGGTCCGAGCTCCTTAGGCTTCCCCAGGCCAAAAGAGGTGTGAATGTGTTGTGGTCTTTGCCCACCTCCATAGTGCTGAACATAGCTAATACCTTGTTTCTTCACCTGGCCTAGGACATTGTTGGCAATGATGATACCTTACATTTACACAGAGCTTTAATATTCATTAAATGCTTTCATATATTATCTCTTTTGCTACTCATAATACATATAATTCTGAAAGTTCCATTGGGTAAAACCTATCACTATGTTTATATAGCATTTTGTGGAAACTTTTATAAGAGTTTGAGAGTACTGTATTATATTCTCATATAATAAGTTATAAGAGAGTACTGTATTACTTATTATCATTATTAGGTACTAGGATTTTAACCCATGGGCGCTTTACCACTGAGTCACATCCCCAGCCCTTTATATATTTTTTTTAATAGTTGTGGATGGACATGCCTTTATTTTGTTTATTTTTTTATGTGGTGCTGAGGATTGAACCAAGTGCCTCACACATGTGAAGCAAGCGCTCTGCCACTGAGCAACAGCCCCAGTCCTTATTTTTTATTTTGAGACAGAGTCTTGCTAAGTTGCTAAGGGAGTCTTCAAACTTGCAATACTCCTGCCTCAGTCTCTTGAGTTGCTGAGATTATGAGTGTATGCCACTGTGTCCAGCATGTACTTTTTTTTAATATTATTTTTTGATACATGTCCTTTGCTATAATGATTTTTTTTTGAAAGGCTAAAGAATTGCTAACATTTTGGCACATACTATCACTCAGCCTTCATGTATATATAAAATATTTATTTATTTATTTAGTTGTAGATGGACGCAACACCTTTATTTATTTATTTTTTTATATGGTGCTTAGGTTCAAACCCAGTGCCTCACAAATGCCAACCAAAGTGCTCTACCCCTGAGCTACAACCAGCCCTACAATGATCTCTTTAAGAGAAAATATCTTACAGATAATTATATTTATATTCTCAATGCCTAATGGTGCTAATACATAGGATAGAAAGAATAAAATGTTTCTGAGACACTAAAAGAAAGAGGGAACCAGTGAATAATAAATGAAGGAAAGAACAGAGGTAAAGAGAAAAGTAGGCTGGGGAACGACAAATTAACTTGCAACATCATACACGAGCATTCATGGGTCCTAAAACAACAGAGTTTACTTGCCCAGTTTATAGTGGATAGGCAGCAACTATTTTAAACAAGGAAGATGGAACTGGCAATCTCTGTACTTCTTAAGCCTGGTGCTTAAACCTCTTCTTACAATATGGTGGTGGGAGAATTATAGCAGGAAAAGTTGCTAGTGAGTTTCCCTGACACATTCTATCCCTCAGAATAGCTCTGTCAGATGAGTGAAGCTTAAATTTGACACTGTGGTTGAGGCTAGCAGGCAGGGAAGTGTTAAAAAAGTGAAAGAGCCAAGCAAGATCTTGGTGTTCACCTGGCTAGGTCCCACATATGTTAACTCGAACTTGTTCTTGTAAATACTCCTTCGAAGACAGCAGTCAAACTGTTCCACCCCACCACAGAGTGTGCCCTAGAAAGGAAAGTGACAGTATAAAACATAAGACACACAGTACACTGGCATGGAGAGGCTATCTAGAGACATCCCTCAAATCTATGCTTTAGAATCTAGAAAAGAGTTGTTACAAAAGGGTTGGTGTGTTTCAGAAGTCCAGAAGAAAAGAGGCAGCAAATACAGGCCTCAAGGACATCATACATGCATGGAATAATGAGGGAGAAATAAGCCCTGCCTACCAAACTCTGTCCTTTGGAGCCTCTGAAAAAGGATCTCTCTCTCTCTCTCTTGGCTTTAACACCAGATTTTTAGATTGGAATCAAAAGGAAAGACGAGATTCTCTAGTGCCAAGGGAGAGTGTTTTAGGGTAGGCAGGATTTTTTTCCTAGTTTGGAGAAAATCACCAATCCAGAAAGGGGCTACTAGTAACATACTGCACAAAGTCTTGAGCCATCCCGCTTCCAGGCCAAGGCAGTGACAGTGTACAAATTGGCAATCTCCTTGGGCTTGGCTTCTTCCCAGATGCTTCTTCGAGGGCTCCAGTTGAGTACCCGAAGTCTGAAATGAAGTATGTGACTTTTAGAAGAGATGAACTTTGAGCAAAAGGGTGAAAATAAACTAGTAACTGAAGGAAATCAATCTTGCTATATCAGAGAAGAAAGGAAATCAGAGAATAGACAAGCTAGGCAGTCTACTGAGGGAGGACAAAAAAGTGGTAAAGGAAGTTGGGAAAAATCAAGGCAAAATGTAATGGAATAAGAGTGATGGGAGTGGAGAAAACAACAGATGAGGGTAGGTAAGAAAAATGAACAGTCAGTAGTACAGAAATATAAAAAGGGAAATGGAGAAATGGTAGGAGTAAGGGAAGAAAGAAAAGAATATGAGCAGTTACATACGATTGAAGGAGATAGAAACCGAGACTGACAAAGCCAGGGTAAATCATGCTCCCAAGAAGTGATTGGTCCCAGACCCTAGCTGTTTATCTAATGTTAACATTTACTATATTAATTCATTCATTTCTTCATTCACCAAACATTGACTGTATATCCTGCACTAGATGCTAATCTAAGCACTGGAGATAAGAGGGTAAGTAATAAGCCCTTCTCTCAAGGATTCTTCATTATAGCCACAGACACAAGCAATAAACTATAATATAATGTGATAAACTCTAAGCCAGTGGTCTGAAAGGAGCAATGGAAACACAAAGAAATAGGAAATGATTCTGCTGTAGAATCCCAGGAAGAGGCACAGAGACAAAACACAAGAATGGTACATTTTAGAAGTGCCAGTATGCCAAGGTATGATAGAAACAGGAAGGGGAAAGAGCATGATTTATAATCTGAGAATCTCCTTCAACATATACTTGATTCTGACTAGTCTCTTACTCTGGTTCAGAATAATTTGACTACAGCAGAGGGTTCACAGGAAAAGGAGGCAGAAGATGACACCAGAAAGCCGACCTACCTGTCATAACTTCCAAGCACAATGGACTGACCCCCAGGACTTGCTGCAGCTGTGGTGAACTCCCGCTCTTGAGGGTCACGGCTATAATCAAAAGTCTGCAGCACATGGCCTTCCTTTCCATAGGCCACAATCCTCCGATCACAGCCAGCAGCTACAATGCTGTTGGTGGCCCAAGCCAAGGCATAGGGTGGGCATGGGTGGTTAACCAACTTCCCCTAAGATAGAAGTAGAGGGTTCTGCCCTGAAATTCCTCATTCTCAGTACCTCATAACCCATTTGACCATCCTACCCTGTAGAAATATTTCTTCCAATATTTCCCCACCCCAACACATCTTAATCCTGAAGATTCCACAAGTTACCTTTCTGTCTCACATATATACACACAACATATAAAGTTATGGCCTTGAGTTCTAGGCCATATTCACAAAATAGTGACATGCTGGAGATCTCTAATATGCACCTAGTAAAGCCATATAGGGGAGATGTCTTACACATTAACCAATATAGTCTAGGCCCACAGAGAGCATATGGTTCCTCCTTTTTTTAGGAGGGCTAAATTTAGTTTACGAGTAATTATAAGGTAAATGATTCAAACAATACTGAATTATACAGAGCAAAACATCCATGTTGTCCTTTTCTAAACAGTTAACTTTTTTCCTATGAATTTATATATGTAAATGAGGATAATTTTCATTTTTCTTTCCCCTCAGAGTCTTATTTCCCTTTGCCTTAAGGTTCTCCAGACCTGAATCATCCCTTCTTATAAATAATAAACTCCAGCTTTCTGAACATGATTCTTCTCTGTGGCCACATCCAACTCTTTCTCTCCCTGAGATCCTGAGATCTCATCCTCCAGCCTCTTCCCCTAGTGCTTCAATCTTAGTGCCTTAGATGTCCAGTCTCCTCTAGGAGGGCTCCTGAAACTTCCTTTAGTCCTATTCCAGGGCATCCTTTATTTATACCTGTGACTCTCCGGAGCCTTCATCATCAAAGAAATACCTAACGATGGTACCATCTGCATGACCAGAGAGAATCCCTTTCCCAGAGCAACTAAAAAACAAAGAGAGAAAAGGAGTAAAGGTAAGAAGTAGAGGAAGAGGTTATTCTGTCTCTCCAAGAAAGTTCTCTTCTCTGTCAAACCCTATTCTACATGTGGTTCCATATTTCACACTATGATCTCCCAATCTAGACCTCCAACAGCTTTATCCTGACATTTCCAAGCCCTCATGATATTCTCTTTCTTACTCACTTTGTTGTCAGTGACACAACATAAGAATCCGTCCCATAGATAGTAGATGATTTATTAGTTTTAGTGTTTGCTAAACGAACCTGAAAATGGAAGAATGGATACAAGTCTGGTTAGGCAACTTTCAATTTCACCCAGGCCCTAAAAAAAAAAAACAAAATGCACAAAACTGGTCCCTATGTATTCTCCACCCCCAACACACAACTTGGTCTGAAGGGAGAAAATGAATCATATTTCTCTTTCCAGACCCATTATCTCCACCTACCACTTCTCTCGTGTCTCCCTTCCCTCCTTTACCTTGCCTTCAGCCAGTCCAAAGACAATGATGTATTCTGCAGGCCATTGCAGACAAGTAACAGCACTCTATGTGAAAGAAATGGTGAAAAGGGTAACCCTGCTTTTGTGGCTTAGCACAACCTGGCCACCCCACCACACACTACCATCCTAGTCTTCCACAGGGAAGGAAAGAAGGGGATACAACTGGGCTCATAAAAGGAAAGCAAACGAGCTGCCAGGCAACCTTCATCCTTGCAGTAGGAAAAGTCATATTGACATGTTATAAAATGCCAACTCCTGGTTACATTTACAAGCAGATATATCAATATGTTTTACTCAAGTTAAGCTCCAGGGACTGGTCTGAACTTTACCGTCTGGATGAACTTGTTGCAGATGACTTTCTTGTCACCCCTGCCAAATAAAATGAGAAAAACATTAAAAACCACTTCGATACTGGGTATGGAAGTATGGAAGTGACCCATACCTGTAATCCCAGCAACTTGGAGGCCGAGGCAGGACAATAAGTTCAAAGCCACCCTCAGCAACTTAGTGAGGCCCTAAGCAACTTAGCAAGACCTTGTCTCAAAATAAAAAATAAAAAGGGCTGGGGATGTGGCTCAGTGGTTAAGTGCCCCTGGGTTTCATCCTCAGTACCAAAACAAACAAACAAACAAACAAACAAAAAAAAAACCACAAAAAACCCACCAAAAACCCACTTCCATATATAAATTGCCAAAAATGATGCTGAAGCAAGGAAGGAAAGACCAGATAACTTTCCTGGTCCTAGTGTATCCTGCCCTCCCTGGAGGAGTTCTTAAAGGAGGCATGAGAGAGACCCTGAAAAGCTCTGGAACAAAACAGCAAAGAAAAAAACATCACACTGGGTGTCAGGATCTCATGGGGCCTTCTGGTGACCTTAGACTCATTACTCCAGGATAGGATTGCAGAACACACAGGACAAAGGTACTGAAGCAATAGCAACAGACTCCAGAAAGTCTCTGCCTTCCATGCCTGGCTTTTGCTCCCCGTCCTCTCTATTCTTCCCCAACTGAGGCATTTTTCATGCCTTCCCTTTCTTTTCTGGGCCATCCCATGCCCCAATCTCTGCCCTCACCAGTCTTCTCCAATCTTGTAGACATAGATGATATTGTCAGTTTGTCCTATGGCAATTTTAGTGGAATCAGGAGAAAAAGCCATGCCCTTTACCATATAGCTCTTCCTGCCATACTAAAAGTAAAAAGAAAAAGATAATGAGTATACATGAAAGAGATAAGGAGAAAATGTACATGTTTGCTCCAACAGGCTCGATTCATCTTGAGAAAAAGAAGGATAGGCCATTTCCTAAGCCGATGGCTAGGAGGTAGGTTAAGAAGTTTTCCAGGTTTGTAAAGCTACCTCAGTGGGTTAAGGTATACACAAGTACTCTTCACCTTCATGTCAGCTGGTTTGGTGGAGAATTTATCTCTCCGCTCCCCATGTTCATCATACAGCAATACCACTCGGTCCACTGTGCAGACAGCAAATTTGACATTGTTCTGGGACCAGGCCATGCAGGTCACCTTTGCAGCTCCATCCTGTAGAGGCAAAGGGATAAAAAATAAACACCAGGTGCTAGTCTAGAATGCCAAAAGTGTTTCCCATTCCCTTAGTTTTATTATGATTTTGGTCCATTTTCTTCCCATCACAGTGTTTTCCTTAAAATAAAAAGACACATGTGTTCCATTCTGGTTTCCAAGGCTGTCAGATCCTGGACAATGTGCTTTTTTTTTTTTTTTTTAATGGATACAATACCTTTATTTTATTTTTATGTGGTACTGAGGATTGAACCCAGTGCCTCACTACTGCTAGGTAAGCACTCTACCACTGGGTTACACCCCCAGCCCCAGCAATGTGCTTTTAGACTCATAATACAAAACATTAAGTCACCTATACCAATCTATCCCTGCAATGGCCTCCTTGTTCCCTTATATCCCAGGACTGATACTGAAATAAATTTAATTGGTCTAATAAGTTTAGTCTTTAGCTACTTATTAATTAATGTTTTTGAGCACCTACTGAGAAAAGTAAAACACACCCAGCCCTAGGATCTCATAAGATGATATGAAATGGAAAAGTCCCATAAGAGAAGTACATACAGAATGCAGTAATAATTTGGAGAAGCCCAAGATAATTTTATGCTGAAGTGGTCAAAATTAACTTTGAAGAATGAATGTAGTTGAAAGGGAAATTACCTGGAATAGAATGAAGAGCATGAGCAAAGGTGAATTCTGGATGAGAAAAAGTAATTTAGTTTAGATGAATAGAAGAGACAAGGCAGGAAACAGACTGAGGCCAGATCAGAATGGATCTTTGAGGCCAGGCTAAGGAGTTTGAGTTTATTTTACAGGAAAGGGAAAGACAGAGAAAGTTTTGGAATGGGAAGTTACATAATTAGAGTTGAGACTTAGGATGAGCAATGCCACTTTTCCCCTCCTCAACCACTTACTTCACAGAAGCCCAAGTTAGAAGTGATCAGCACCTAATGGATTATTCTTTTCATGTCTAACCCTCCCACCACCAGCTCTGGTCTTCTATTTTTCTATCCCTAAAGGTTTTCCTCCTTGAAATAAAAATTAAAATAGGGCTGGGGATATATAGCTCAGTTGGTAGAGTGCTGAGTGCCTGCCTTGCAAGCACAAGGGCATGGGTTCAATCCCCAGCATCACAAACAAAATAACCTAACTTTGGGGCTGGGGTTGTGACTCAGCAGTAGAATGCTTGCCTAGCACATGTGAGGTCCTGGGTTTGATCCTCAGCACCACATAAAGATAAATAAAATAAAGGTATTGTGTCCAGCTACAACTAAAAACAAAATTAAAATAATAGCTTCAATCCTGTTGTGATTAATTACATGGAATCTAGATCTCTGGCTTAACACATTGTCAATTTTTATTCCTAACCCACTTACATCCAATATTAGGCTTTTTTGACCAAACCCCAAAGTAGAGCCAGAAAATGGTTACACCACCACCACCACTGTCATCCTCCAACTCTTCATTACATTAGGTTAGAAGTGCTGAGGACAATTCATCAACTTTAGCTGATTATCCTGCTCCATGGCTGTGCCTGATCCTGGGCATGTGGCCCTACCTGCATCATGACATCATCTTATTTTAAGAGATTGAAGGAGGAATCCATTTCCAATTTTTCCATTAGGACAAAGCAATTTTTAAACTATAGATTCTGGGGCAACTTACTGAGTAAGAAGCACAACTTTCTTTTTTTCTAATTTCCTTTTTATTTTCCAAATGCCGCATTCTCTGTGAAGTACCATAATCAATTAATTCTCCTTCCTCTCTCTCCTCCTTCCTCTCTCCCTTCCTCCCCTGCCCCCTCTCTCCCTCTTCTTCCCTACTAGAGATCAAATCCTGGGGTTCTTTACCATTAAGCTATATCCCCAGGCCTTCTTTATTTTTGGTACTGGGGATTGAACCCAGAGATACTTCACACTGAACCACATCCCTAGCCCTTTTTATAATTTATTTACAAACAGGGTCTCACTAAATTGCTGAGGTTGGCTTTGAAATTGCAATCCTCCTGCTTCAGCCTCCAGAGCTGCTGGGATTACAGGTGAGCACCACCACACCCAGATCCTTTTTTATATTTGACTCACTAGGTTGCCCAGTTTAACCCTGAACTTGTGATCTTCCTGATTTAGCCTCCCAAGTAGTTGGGATTACAGGTATGCACCACCATGCCTGGCTAATTCTTTTTCCACATTTTGTACCCCACTGGACTGTTGTAGGATTAAGGGAGATAGAGAATAGAACAATAGCAGCTAACTTGTGTGTGTGTGTGTGGGGGGGGTGCTGGGGATTGAACCCTGGGCCTTGTGCATGCAAGGAAATATATTTCCCAGCCCTAAGCAGCTAACTTTTAACAAGCACTTCCATAGAGTAGCATTTTAATAAGTGCTTCACACACATTATCTCATTTTACCTCACAATTCCAAGATAGATGCTGTTAATGCTACTTTTACAGATGGGAGAAATTGAGGCACAAAAAGGCTAAGTAATTTTCCCAAGTTTATATACACAGTTTGTAGATGGCAGAACCAAGATTTAAATCTATGTATGTCTGACTCTATAATCACAATGCTAACATCTTTAGTTATGCTGCCCGGGTGTATATTGAGCACTCAATTATGACAGATATTCTTACTGGCCTTATGGTAGCCCTTTCAATTCTGAATGTTCTCTCTTGTGCATCAATTTGCACACTGCTTTTTTTTTTTTTTTTTTTTTTTTTTTTTTTTTTTACAGTTTGCAATGCTCTTTTGTGTATATTACTTCATTAACTCTCACCCAAGTCCCTAAGTTTGCTAGTATTGTAAGCTGGTGGAATGCTCAGAAACTGCGTGATAAGGCCTAAAGTCAGAGGTCATACGGCTAGATTAGTAATGGAACTGGGACTTGGATTCTGGTCTCTTAACTCCAAAACCCACCCTTTGTCCACCTTGTTCAGGGTTCCTTCCCTAGTGCCCAGCCTCTATGAATTGGAGGCGACGAAACTTCATGATCAGAATGAAGGTTCAATCTTCCACCCTTCCCTCTTTCGGGTTTGCACCTAAAGCGCTTATTTCCTTCTGTGTAGAATTATGTTCGTGGCCTACACGTGCAGATCTCCCTCTGGAATGAGGCTCTTGAAGGCAGGGGCAGCAGGGCGCGTGATCATGGATTCCTTAGAGCCCCAGCACCGAGCCTGCTGTACAACGGATTATGAAATGTACGGAAAGCTATGGTGATTAGCGGTCCACCTCGCCTACTGAAGGCTGTACAAACGGAGATCGCTAGATCCTTTACAGTCTTCTGCGCACGGCAGGCGCTCATCATTATAAATTTCAGTGCCCCGACTTTTATCGGAACGCACTGCGTCCGGGGAAGGGAAGAGGCACGCAACTCCTCACCTGAGGGCTCAGCAGGGTCCTCAGGTGCTTCAGCTGCATGACGCACACCTGTCTCTCAGAAGCTACAGACAGCGACAACTCCAGCGGTAACCTGGACAACCCGCCAAGCAGCCGAAGCGACTACGCTGACGCGTACGCGACCGGAGCGCCGCGCACGACGCAAGGTCACGAAATGGATTCTCGGCGAAGCAAATAGCGTGCGCAAGCGCAGTGAGCTCTTGGGCGGGTCCGAGAGGAGTTTTGACGAATCCTCTCCTCAACCAATCCCGTTGCTGCATGCAAACCAAAGACCAAGTCCCACCCACAAGCCTTCAGCAAGTCCCCGGCTCGCAATCATCTTGCTCTTTGATGCATTTCAGCGTGGCTGAGAGTGTTCTCAAATTCTCGGGGTGGGTGAGGCGGGCGGGTGGTGGTGGGGGCGAATAGAACAAAGGGCATTTGATGGAACTAAACACAAATAAGTAACCCGACTTGCACAGGATGTGTCTGCATGGTACTGGGCAAAATATTAATCATACATTATATTGTTAAAGCTCAAAGCTACCTTTTAAGTAGGATCGCATTATTCTATTTTATATACCCGGAGACTATTAGGGGTGTCCCTTGCTCAAGTTAACACAGCCAGTAAGGGGTCGGACTGGGACTCAACCCAGAAATGGAAGATTTAAATACTCTTTATATTCCTTCTGGAGTCTTAGCTCACTATCTCCATGCGAGGTCACTCTAGCCTGTAACACTCCTGTCCCAAGAAATGATGGTTTCCAGAGTCTGAGGGAAGTGTTTTAGAACCAGTGGCCAGGGAAATGAAAGATGCCCTACTTGGGCACTGGATAATGGTGAGTTCAAGATTGCTGCTTATATAAGGATGTTTTATGTGTCAGACCAGAGCTCTCCTGATAGGTTAAAGCTTGCACACCTGGGGTTGGAGATTGGTTAAGTACAAAAGGTACTGATTTCTTGATCTTTGTTAGGATTAGGGTGCCTTTCAAAATTTTTGGTTTAATTTCTTATAACACATCAGAGAGATCAAAATGCAGTAAAGGAGTTACTCATAAGCCTCCTGTGGAATGATACAAGGTTGAGTAGATTTATAACTCTCCTGAAAGTGTCACATGTTCTCTTCAGACATATTCTGGGCTCAGAAGCCTCTCCTCCACAGTGGTCACCTGTGTCAACAGGTATTTCTCTTACTCCCACCAACTCCTTCTTGGAAAATAGGGAAGAGTAGAGGATAGCCCCTATTTTCACAGGAAACAAATGCATCATAGAGCCAAAATTATAATTCTTTTGGCATGGAACCCCCCTCAATTTTATTTCTAAACTCCTCCTCTGAATATGGTGGCAGGTTGTGTAAATTTATGCATTACAATTATTACTGACTTTGAATGAACAAAGGTAGAGATGGAGATGAAAGGAAAGACAAAGGCAGGAAGAACAGGCAAAAGAATGTACAGGATAGGAGAATGCAACACAGAGGGATCCATTAGTGTAGCTGCTCTTTCATTAGTCCCCAAGACACTGCTCAGTCTTTTATAGGGTTGACAGAGGAGTAAACAGAATTATGATGTAGAGATGGGCCAGCGATGTAAGCAGTGAAGATGACAAGGCTACTGGCTCTGTCATATGACATAACTTAATTTCCATTGGCACAGGAAAAATTTTGACTTTTCTAGTATTCTCCCTTCTCATTCAACAAAGCAAAGAAACTGGGGCTCTAGTTTTCTATGCCCCTTCTTCCTGGTCTCTCTGCACTCATTTCAGACCAGAGAATTAAAGCAAATGCCTCACAATACATCTGCCCCTGTCAAGTTGGTGATGGTGTGAGATGCCCATGTACAGTCAAATATAAGTGACGAGGTGTGGAGATTGTCTTCAGCATACCATAGAATATAAACTCAGCTCCAGTTTGTTCAAGAACCTTTATTGGAAAAATGTCAAAGGAGTGAGGTCACCAGCAGCTGGAGGGGCTGCCAGGTGAGGAGGGAGCACCAGAGGCTCCATGGAAGACATTGGAGTAGTGCAGTGCAGCATCTGCCTCTAGTCCCAGGCAATTCCTGTTATTGGTTGGGGGAGGGCTAGTAACCACAGAAACACCCCTCTCTAAGGCCCAGAGGCAAGATGTGAGAGCAGCTGGGGATGCCAAGAGTCCTGATGCAGGTGAAATGGGGCCCCTATTTGGGACCTAATGGGAAAGGATTGAATAAATGACTCTCCCTGGGCCTGGGGTATGGGAGATGCTTCATCTGATATCCGCTCTCTAGGTCCGGAGGTGCAGACTCTAACCGACCTACCTTCTGTCCCTGCTCACGGTGGAAAGAGGATAGGCACCAGCTTGAGATCATGGGAGTGTGTTACCCTCTGGAGTCTTGGTTAGATCACCTTTATATGCTCTCCCTGACCTCACCCCATCCCCATCCCCAGGTTGTTACTGCATCTTTCTTCTAGTTCTGTATCTTCACTCACACATCTTCACTCAAACGTCAATGGTGTTGATGGATGATGATTTTTTCTGTGAAAGAAAGTGGCCTGGGTCTTTAATTTCAGCAAGGTAGTAGATGCCATCCTTTCTCTTTGGCCTCCTCCAACCCAGACCTTCCATTCTCCCCTTTTTCCTGCCCCTCTTTGGTCTCATCCCTTTCCCTGGCTGCTCCTCTGGGCCCATATTATCCTTCCCACCTTCATTGGCCCAATATCACCTGTCTTGTTCCCACTGGCCTTCCCTGAGGACTCTGTTCTGGCCCCTTCCCCTTCTCCTTGGGGTTGTTGTTGGAGTCATTGTCCTTGATGATGTCATACTGACGGCAGAACAGCCCGATTACAGCTGAAACACAACAATACCATCTAAGCCTTGATGGCAACCTCTCCACTCACAACCTTGAGAGTAACAACATACCCATACAACCTCTAGAAAATCTTTGGATTCCTGGTGTCCAGGCAGTCTTTGTCTCTGGGCTCTCAACAGCCTCCTCTCATTCTCTTTAAACTTGTCCTGATGATCCTCCCTCAAACAAGCATCTCCCCATGTCATTTTTCCCATTCCATTTTCTCCTAACAGAAAAACCTTCACCACCTCCCCCCTTCACTGAGTCCCACACCCTAAGTACTTGGTCCTCCAACCAGCAGCTTACTCACCGGCCCACATGAGCAACACCACCACGATGATGACCACTTCACCTGTCTGCAGTGGTCGCTCTCCATCCAGCCCCTCCACTGTGATGTCACCTGAGAAGACAGGAAACAGACTCCAGAGTTACAGAGGAATCACTAAAACTGCAGAATGGAGATGCTGGGGATTAGAATCAGTTTGGACCCATCATAGTGTGGACCCTGGAGTTCCTATCCCTGGGAGGAAGCCATTGATGGACAGGTGGTTAGAGATCAATAGTCAGGAGGGCTGCAGGTCAGGTACAGAACTCACTCAAGCAGGCTGCAGCTGAAATGACACGAGGTTGGGTGAAAGGAAACTTAGAAGCCCTTCCCCCAAAGAATTCATTAGCAGTGCGTCTATACCCAGTCCCCTGCCCACCTGCTTTTCCTTCCTTTCCTGGCAGTACAATGAATAAATCATCCCTCTATTCATCTAAGCTAGATGATTGCTTGCCTTGGGGAGCAAATATGAGGTTATAAGCCAGGTAAAAAGCCAAAGAACTCATTAGCCCAGACCCTCACCTGGGCTGGAGCTGTTGGAGGGCAGTCGGTCAGAACCCTTGAGAGTTCGGAAGTGCACCCGGGGCCCTGGGGGGCTCTCTCCCCGAAGGCCAATGCTCCTGACCTGCACTGTGTAGTCGCTGTCTTCAGCCAGGCCCCAAAGGGCACAGGCCCTAGTGGTGGTGTTCACCTCCCGGATCACACGCTGCCCAGGGCCATTCTGCCGCTGCAGGGAGATGATGGGAGAGGAGGGCAGCCTCACCCCAGTTCCTGGCCACAAGGCTTAACCAGGGCCTCCGGACTATCCAAGCACTCCAAGGGAGTAGGGTGAAAACGGCAGCGTGAGCCAAGAAACACCAGCTCCCAGATTCCCCCACCTCTGGGAGGGGAATTTAAAGGGTGGATATAATGAAGGAATGTGCAGAGATCCAAGGACACAGGTCGGGGAAGCTGAAGGGTGATTCATACTTGCTGGGAAATGGAGTAGCCAATGACGATGTTGCCTTCCGGGACGTCCCAGGACACAGTGGCCGAGTTGGCTCTGAGGTGAGTGACCGTCACATTCACAGGAGAGGGAGGTCGGTCTGTGGGTGCCCAGTGTTAACAGGTTAACAGGTTTCACTCACTCACAGCTCCAGCTGACCTCACCCCCATTGGTCTTTACTCACCTGCTCGCACAAAGCCCAGGTCACAGCTGACCAGCAGGAGGACCGTGGGGCTTAGATATGGGGAGAGAGGCATCAGCGAAGCCATGGTCCCCATAGTCTGTTGAGGGGGCACTGGAGCATCCGCTTAACATCCAGGCGGGGCTCCTGGAAGAGGCAGGAGTTGTGAGGGTCAGAGGCTACCCAGAACGCATGGTGGGCAGCAGCTCTCCTAGGCTTCCCACGGCCCACAGCAGCCCGGTTTTCCGCTCGCCTTCCCCGCCCCCGCATAACCCGCGGCAACCCCAGTGCGCGGTTCTCCCTGCCCACACCCCCCTCCGCCGGTCCTCGCGATCTGTCAGGCCTCCGGGGGCTGCTCGGTGCCCAGGGGGCGGCCCATCCTCCGATTCTGGCGTTGCCCCTACCCCATTCCGGCACTGGCCCTGCGAGGCCGGCAGCGCGAGGCCGAGTTGCCGGCAGAGGACAGTGGCGGAGTAGGCACGGCTGCCGGTCTGCGGACCCCAGAGTCCGCGCGGGTCGCGTGGNGTCCGGGACGTGCGGGCCCGCCCCGCCCCGCGGGGTTCTCACCGCCGTCATCCCCCCTTCGGCCCCCCCACCCCGGTTCTCTCGGGGCTCCTCCCACGACCCTCCCAATGGCGGCCTCCCGGGCCCCCAATCCCTCCTCCCCGGACTCAAGCCGATGATCCGGCGGGGGCGCGGGAAGAGACGCAAGTGCGAGGGTCTTGGGCACCTGGAGAACCCCTCCTTCCCGGGGAGGAATTAGCCAAGTTGGGAGGAGAGATTCCACCTCCGGTGCGGGCGGGGACTGAGAAGAGCAGTGATGGAGATAATTGTTTCAACAATCTATTACTTGTAGACTGCGTCAGCTTTTTAAGTCTCATTCATAATCTTATTTGATTCCCTTCGCTTTCTCATTCATTCTTTCATTTATTCAGCAAATATTTACGAAGTATCTCCTATGTGTCTGGCATTATGTTAAGACCCAGAGATGAAGAGATTGTTAAGAGTGTTGGTCTTAGAGGGAGAAGTAAAGAGCAAAGACTTATGGCTGGCTGGCTATCTCTGTCTCTGTCTTCTCTGTCTCTGTCTTCTCTCTCAAATCTTCCTGTCTCTTAGTTCTGCCACTTTCTGTGTGGTTTTAGAGAAATTGGTTAATCTGCATCTTAGTTTTTCCACATATAAAGCAAAGCATATGAAACCTAATAGGGTTGTTGTGAGGATCAAATGAGACAATATTGGGGAAAGATCTCTCTAAATCTTGTAATAGTATGTGAGTGAGTGTTTATTTTTGATTTGCACCCTGTTAGTTGTTTCATTCATTCAGGAAATGAAAGTCCCTAAATTATTTCACGCTTTGGCCTAGTATAATATCTGGAGATTTTAGGTGTATCAGTTCAGCCAACGGTGTGATTTTAAGCAACTAACTGCTAACTGAACTTCTCTGAGTCTGTTCCATGATTTGAAAAACAAGGATGTCAAACAATATTGACCTTTTTTTTTTTTTTCCTTTTCCCAGTCCTGGTGATTGAAGCCAGGGACACTACACCACTAAACTACACCCCAGCTCCCCCAGCCTCCCCCCACACTTTTTGACAGGGTCCTGCTAAGTTGCCAAAGCTGGTCTCCGACTTGTGATCCTCCTACTTCAGCCTCCAGAGCCAATGGGATTACAGGCATGCACCACCATGCCTGGCTTAATATTGATTTCTTAGTGTTGATATATCCAATGAGATACTGTATGTAAAAAGTGCATGGCTCAGAGTAAATAAATGTTGGATAACATTGTATTTAGGGCAGAGTCTTTTGTTCTCATTGCAGTATTTCTATTTCTGAAGCATTCCCCCCCCCATACTCAGTTCAGTTTGTGCACACCTGGGGCTCTGAAGCTTCTGTTGCTTTCCTTTCTGAGAGGAGAGGTAAAAATGGGCTAGTAGAGTAGGAAAGAACAACAGAGTTCTGAGCATGTGATCAAGCCATGGCCCAGGTCCTCTGACTTCTGCTGATCCAAGGACCCTGACCTCTGGCCTCTTGGGGCATCCAGAGATTGCCCAGAGATTCTCTCTGGACTGGGTATTGTCCTGCTCTCCCAAGCTTGAGGTCTTCTAAAGAAGACAGCATTGTATCTAAAGGGCAAGAGTAATGAACCTCTGCTCTTCCTCTTCTGAAAATATAGAAGGGGCTGGCAAGTTTTGGGTGCATACAAAGAGGACCCCAGAAGCTCCCCCAGAGTGCTCGGAGCCTAGTAACCAGGAAAGAGTGGTGTAGCCAGAGATGCTGGGGGAGGTGCTCAGAGAGGCCAGGGTTCTTGGGTTAATCATCTCTGTGGCTCAGATAAAGCCCTGCCAATTGGAAGCAGAGTCATTATGACCAGAGGGGTTTGTGTGGCTGAAGAGGCAGGCAGAACAGTGTGTCCATATTATAGGACCATGCCAGGCACAAAACGGTTTCAACACGTGATTGAGACCCCAGAGCCTGGCGAGTGGGAGGTGAGACCCTTCTTGATATTGGTCTTCTGCCCTGACTCCTTTCCCTCCACCCTGGGTTTCTGCCCGCTCCTTTTTCCTTCCTATTTTCCCTCCTGATCTTCCTTCCCTAATAGGCTCAAATAATCAAGAGAAGGCTAAGGTCCTGGTGTGTGAGTGTTGGGGGTGTGTGTGTGGTTCAAACACTGTCTGCTGCCACTCCTACCTCCAGCGCAGCAGGCATGAAGGAGGCATTGGCTTCCTGCCCCATCCTTATCCCCTTCCTCTCTAGTTGTCTGGGTATGAGGCAGCTGTGCCAATCACAGAGAAGTCAAACCCACTGACCAGGGACTTGGACAAAGCAGATGCCGAGAAAATTGTTCGATTGCTGGGGCAGTGTGATGCTGAGATCTTCCAGGAGGAGGGGCAAGCCATGCCCACATACCAGGTGACCCAGCCCCAGCCCCTGGACACAGTTGATAAAGATGCTAACCCCAGCCCCCTCTCAGCCTCTGCCCTCCCAGACAATGGCTCCTGATTTTGGAAACCCCGAGAACCCTCTCTTCTTCCATCCTGATCCACTGACCTCCCTTTCTTGGCTTCTGATTCCTGCCTCATCCCTGTAGAGACTATACAGTGAATCAGTTCTGACCACCATGGTGCAAGTGGCTGAGAAAGTTCAGGATGTGCTGAAGGTACTGATGATTTGTTTGTTCCCTGCCTACGCTATTCCGTTTCCCTCTTTCTCTTTCTTTGGTCTCCATTTCTTATTTTATGGATCTTAGTTGTCCATTCTTTCAGTCCTCCCTCTTGGATCCTTATTGTAATCTTATTAATCAATAATAATAATAATAATAACTATTAACTGCATAATACTTTATAATTGACCCTGAACTTTCACATCCATTATCCTCACAAAGACTTGTGAAGTTGGTATTACTGTCTGTTTACTTTCAGATGAAAAAGAAAAGACTTAGAATAATCACAGTAGTTTGCCCAAATGCTAATAATTATTGGATAATACTGCTTTTAAGTTTTTATTTGAATGATAAAGCTGCTCTCAGCCCCTTCTAGAATAAATTATGGACTGAATAAATAGCTATGTCAGAGATGGGAGTCAAACTGAAGTTTCTTTCTCCAATCCAGTGTTCCTTTGACTATACCACATAGCCAATGTTGTGTTCAGTTTTGTGATGCAAGGAGGGATAAGGAGTCCCTTGAAGTCCTCTTCCATTAATGACAAAGAAAAGAAAGTGCTTCCCTATATTCCAGCTGGGTCCTGGCAATCTAGATATCTTTCCTTCCTCAGGAGCCAGAGGAAGCGCTGGTGGTACTTAGTGGAGGGGGCACCTCTGGCCGGATGGCATTCCTCATGTCAGTGAGTACCCCGTTCCCCAGTTTTCCTTCCTCTCTCTCCCTTCTGCAGATGATTCCCCAGGTCCATGAAGGTCATCATAGCTAAGTTTCTAGGTGGACCCTTCATTAGACTTGGGCTGCATGCCTCATTCTCTCCTCCAAAAGTTAGATCCCACCATGGAGTCCCATTTCTCCTGAGCCCATTGGAGACCCACCATTCTATTGGTAATGTCTCTACATCCCATGCATCCTAAGTAATCATCTCCAACTAGCATCTTTAACTGGCAGATTCCAAGTAGGAATGAGCTAAGCACTGGCCTAGGAGATAATTATACAGTTTTTACCCTTTAGGAATTGAAAGTCCAAGTTACTTGTTCCTTCACTGTCTTTACTTCTTCACATATTCTCCCTGTTTACAGGTCTCCTTTAACCAGCTAATGAAAGGTCTAGGACAAAAACCTCTTTATACCTACCTCATTGCAGGGGGTGACAGGTAAGTCGCTTTGGCCTATAAATGTTTCATTTGGCCTGAATATGTGTTATTTTAGAACCTGAATTTGAATGACTTTAGACAAAGATTATTTCCAAAATACCTCAGTCCCCAGCATTCTTTATTGCCTTACTTTTGGCCTACTTTACATACTTAGGTTACCTGACTGGCCTTTGTAGGTATTTGAGTGTTTCAACTCTATGGAGTGTCTATCATGGTGCCCAACAAACAGTAGGTGTTCATTCAATGATTGTTTTCCTTCATTCCCTTCTCTCAGCATAACTTGCCCTAATAAGCCATAGACTTCTGCTTTACAACCAGTGCCTCTGACCTTAAGTCTGCCCTTATAGGTCTGTGGTGGCCTCTAGGGAAAGGACAGAAGACAGTGCCCTACACGGGATTGAGGAACTGAAGAAGGTCTGTGCTTCCTACTAATATTCAACCAGAGACCTCTGTCTGTTCCTTCTCATGGGGACATAAAAGCCCCAACATTCAGATCAAGTCTGTCCTGGCCCCGATAACTAATATTATTATTGGGTGGGCCCAGGAGTCCTCCCAGTTATTTAACTTGCTCATCTTCCTGCCTGCCCTAGGTGACTGCTGGGAAAAAAAGGGTGATCGTCATTGGCATTTCAGTGGGACTCTCTGTAAGTGTGAAGGCAGGTTGAGTGGATCAATTTTACAAGAAGAAAAGGGATGGGAATGGAATAGTATGGAAGGTAGACAATGTGGGTGCTAGAAAACAGAAAATTTGCACAAGGAATTTTAATTAGTTTTACTAATTTAGATCCAGTTGTATGAATGTGGGAGGAGGGAAAAGAGATCCTATCTCAGAATAACTGTGTATTGATCCATCATCAATCAAAATATATGGACTAGTCCAGGGGTCAGCAAACTATGCTGGCAGTCAATCTAACTAGCTGCCTGTTTTTGTAAACAGCTTAACTGGCACATAGCCACTTGTGTTTTCATACAGTTTACAGCCTCTTTTGTGCTATAGCACTAGGGATGACTAGTTGGACAGAGATCATAGGGCCCACATAGCCTAAAGTATTTATTCCCTGGCTCTTTTCAGAAAAATATGTCCCTTGGGCTAGTCCTTTGCTACATGAACATTAGTCCTTGTACCAACAACATCATCACCTGGAATTTATTAAAAAATTCAGGATCTCAGATTCCAGCCAGGACCCACTGAGTCCAAATCTGCATTTTAACAAGATTCTCTAATAGTTTGTTTGAGAAGCACTGAACTAGGGACCCCAAGGTTCCTGTCAACTCCACAGCTCTCAATCAGAGAGAATTCAGTGAGCAGAAATCTAGATCCCAGCAGTGCATGCCATGGAGGGAGGCATACAAGGAGAAGAGGATACTGACTTCCAGAAGCTTGCAGTTTAGTTCAGTAATTTCCAAACTTTACAGAATAGAAAATTTCCTTAGAAAAACTTACTAAAAATGTAGGATCCTTAGGGTATCTGTTAAAAATGTGCCTCTGCTTTAAATTTGGATTTTTTTCTTTTTGTGATACTAGGGATTAAACCCAGGGCCTTGTGCATGCTAGGCAAGCACCTTCCACTGAGCTACATCCCTAGCCCCCAACTTAGGATCCTCTTAATCACTAGGAATCTCCCTTTTGAACAAGCATTCTGGGGGATTCTGATGCACAAGGGCCTTGGGGCAACACTCAGAGTAACCCCCTCCTCATGTCCTCCTCTCTCACCACCATCAGGCTCCCTTTGTGGCAGGCCAGATGGATTACTGCATGGACAACACAGATGTCTTCTTGCCTGTCCTGGTTGGTTTCAATCCAGTGAGCATGGCCAGGTGAGCCTTTTGTAATGACTGGCCAGCCCTGGGGGAGGTTGGGGCCGACATGCCAAAGTCTATAGTACAATTACAAAAGGAGGACTGATGGAATAGTTTTGTTTGCCAAATCTCAGAATACTAAAGTAAATATGGGGTACCCCTAAGTTTATGAAGTTTTTTTGTTGATTGGTTGATTGAATTATTCTCCCCTGATTTCAGAGAGGATTGAAGGCAGTTTACAAAGGTTACATAACAAATACAAAAGTTGGCATACATTCAAAAGAAGGATTGAAGAGTTAAGGAAAACAAGGGCGAGCAGAAAAATTGGGGTGAGGAGAATGCATACCACAAAGATCTGTGCTTTTATTTAGGGTGAGCACCAAGGGTCTTTTCAAAGTTGCAGATGCCAAGTGGCACCTACTCCTGTTTATTCAGCTCTCTTATTTTCATTCCCAAAATTTCTCTTCATTCCAGGCACCCTTTTGTTCCTCTCTGGCTGTTCAAATCCACCCCCCTCTTCCTTCCCTGAGAGCCCTGTGCTGTCAAACAACCTCCCTCTTAGTCTTTATCTAAATGGCCATTTTGTCTGATATCAGAGAAAGTTAACTAATAGTGTGCAGATGTGGTTCCAGACTTAGGGTGCCTGGGTATTAACAAACGAGAGGGAAGAAAATTCTTAGCCCCTTGTGTTAGAGATCTGATTTTATTGATTTGGAGGTAAAGCCCCAAAATGTCCATTTTAAACAAGTGTCCCTGGAGATTCCACTGTACAGCCAGTTTTAGAGGAATCTGCTAAATAAACTCATGGAGTGGGCCACCTGATATGACTGAGGGCTTCCTGTCACTGAAAGGATCACAACATTGGCTTTTTGATTATTTTAGAGCAGCTTTGCATGTTTTGTGGTGGTCTTGGGGAGGCAAATGAGTTGGGTACTTTTGGAGGTATTTTTCCAAGTTTCAGACTCTAGATTCGTAGTATAATTCCTACAAAAGGTGTAAATGAGTCTGAGATACTCCTAACCCTGATCCTTTTCATGGAGGACTTTCCTTCACCAAAAATATATCTGCTGCAGTGGATGCTAATTTCAGGTCCTGTGACTAAGTGAAATGAAGAATTTCAAACAATGTAGGCGTGGAGATCTTCCAGTTGTTCCTTAAATCAGTGACTCCCAAACTTGGCTGATCTTCAGAGTCATCTGAGAAGCTTTTAAAATATACTGATTTTTGGGTTCTGCTCCAGAACTGTTGGTTCTGAATCTGAGGGTGAATATGACATCCAGAAATGGATAATTATTAAAAACAAAACTCCCCTGGTGATTTCAATATCCAGCCCAAGTCTAGGAGTTTGAATTTTAAACCACACGATATAGACATTATTTCACTTCTTTGCTTAAGTCTCCTCTTTCTTAAAGATTCTAGGAAGTTTTAGAAATAGCCTGAGGATAAATGATTGATAAGAAATAACTTTATGCAATGGATATGAAATACGTAAAACTTGTCTGCTTTAGAAGTCACAAAAGAGGTGCAGGAGGCAGGAGGATTACAAGTTCAAAGCCAGCCTCAGCAATTTAGCAAGACCCTAAAACCCTAAGCAATTTACAAAAGTCCCTGGGTTTAATCCCTGGTACAAAAAAAAAAAGAAAAAAAGAAAAAAAATTGAAAAGAAGAGAAGGAGAGGAAGAGAGAAGGAGAAGAAGAAGAGGAGTTATACAAAAGAAAAAATATATCAAAATAGTTCAAGAAGGAAGGGAATCTTTGCAGGGATTGATGATAAGGGGAAGTTAGGGATGCAATGTGCAGAAGTGACTTTTTGAGGTCCTGTCACAGTAGGTGATTCACAAATTGTTCCCTAGCAAGTAAATACAGGAGATACTCATTCTTTGACATTCTATGATTTGTAACTAAGCAGATAACAAGCCTGTAGCTCTCTTATCTCATTAACACATTGCTTTGTTCTTGATTAATTTATTCAAGGAATGCCTGCCAATTGTCAGGTGCTATGTATGCTTCATACCTTGCAGCTAGCCAAGCATGGTGGCGCTTGTCTTCTACCCCAGTGTCTTGGTTTGGCTGGAGAATCATAAGTTCAAACCTAGCCTGACTCTGTCTCCAAAAAAAAAAAAACAACAAACAAAATTACAGTCTTATTGGCACACACCTGAATTCCAGCAACTCCAGAGGCTGAAGCAGAAGGATCTCAAGTTCAAGGCCAGCGTCAGCAATTTTTCAAGGCCCTAAGCAACTAGCAAGGTCCTATTGCAAAAAAAAAAAAATAATAATAATAAATAGCTGGAGGGCTGGGGATATAGCTCAGTTGGTAGAGTGCTTGCCTTGCATGTGCAAATCCCCAGCACCATCCAAAAAAAAAAAAAAAAAGAAAGAAAAGAAAAAGAAAAGGGGGTGGTGGGGGTTTGGAGATATGGCTTAGTGCTTAAGCAGCCCTGGGTATAAATTCCTAGCACCCCCAAAAAAAACAAACAAACAAACAAATAGTGTCTTGTAGCTTGGTTCCCTCACTATGGACTTATCCCTCCCTCCTCCTTTGGAAGGATTTCCAGAATGTATTTCCAGCAACGGGAAGGGCTGCTAAAGGACCCTAAGATAGAAGGCAATTCTGACATTTGGCGATGGGCATTCCCCTAGTGGGCCACAGAGAGCAAGGTTAGGGTGGCCATGGCTGTGGGGCTTATGGCAGTGGGGCTGATGCTAGGGCCAGGATACAAGGTTCTTGTCTCCTGCTAGAACTTTAAACTTGAGTATTAGCTTTGCTCTGCTAAAAACTTTGCTGAAAGTATTATTAATCCTATCCTTGGGGTTCAAGGACACACTACCCCATGAGCTCCAAAGCATATCTCTCTACAAAGTTGTTGACCTCTGACTCCAATTTTAATGTGGTCATTGACCCTGACTCCCAATGGAAGCCCTGCCTTTAGATCCTCACAGACAATTCTTCTACCTCTGTGTCTCTCTGGACTCCAGAAATGACCCCATTGAAGACTGGAGTTCAACATTCCGGCAAGTAGCAGAGCGGATGCAGAAAATGCAAGAGAAACAGGAAGCTTTTGTGCTCAATCCTGCCGTAGGGGTACGGCCTCTCTCTCCTTTTTCTATGCCCTCCCTCAAGCATCTGGGAATTGCTGCTTAGGGCCTCTGATTTGTGGTTCAGTTCATCTTGCTCAAATTCCTGAGGTATCGTGTGTCATCTAGCATGTTTTAAATGAAATCCTATTTTCATTTTGAGGTGTTTTATCTTTATTCCAACTCTGATTCTCAAATCAATAACTATTAAACACTTCAGTGATCTAGGGTAGCTTTTTTCTATCTGGGTACAGACAGCCTGGTCTAGCCATTGTTGTCTCATTTAGACTCTTTCATATATTTAAATTTCAAATATGGGATGCTGTTCCAGTCCTATCTTTCTGCATCCTCTCCAGGATGGAGCAGGCCTTAGCCTCTGGGCTCCTATTTAATTTTTGTCTTTGATTTGTTTTCCTCTTTTCTGGGTTGCGGATGCATCTTACTGGTACCATCTACCCTTATTCTGGCCTTAGCCAAAGCCTTGCCATTGCCTCCCTCTGCCTGTGGTGGGCACATTTATGACATTCTCCTTGATCTTCCTTGTGTGAGATAAGAAGAGGAAATTCCATACCACAGAAGATTTCCACCACTTTCTCTCTTCCGTGCTCATCTCTTTTCTCCACTCTACGGGCTCTCAATCTTCTTTTCTCAATCACTGCTTTTTAAATTATCTTTGCTGTAGTTTTTGGAATGCTGTGTTACAAATCGGTACTATTGCAATGGCTGCTTCATGGGTTTGTCCAAAGCATGGGAACTGTGACATTTGGGTTGACAAACTACCACAAAACATGGTAGTGGGAGAAGTGGGGAGAAAGTTTCATAAAAAAAAAAAAAACATCCTCTGGGCTGGGGATGTGGCTCAAGCGGTAGCGCGCTCGCCTTGTATGCGTGCGGCCCGGGTTCGATCCTCAGCACCACATACAAACAATGATGTTGTGTCCGCCAAAAACTGAAAAATAAATATTTAAAAAAAAAAAAACATCCTCTGAAAAAACCCTTGACTCAATTCAGAAGAGACCTCCTCCATGAGAATCCTGAAGCACCACAAGGATGACCAGAGGTAGCCTTTTCCCTCTTTCTTTCAGTTAAGCCTACCCAAGCATTCCTCTCCACAGCACATTATTGAAAGCATGTTCAGGGACACTAACCAGAGTGCATCCCCAAGGTCTTTAACCAGGATACATGCTCAGAGGTCACTAACCAGAGTGTATGCCCAAAGTCATTAACCAGGGTACATATCCAGGGGTCACCTACCAGAGTTCATGCCCAAGGGTCACCAACCACATTCCATGCCCAGAGATCACCAACCATATTCTGTGTCCAGGGTCACTAACTGGTGGACTCCAGGTTCCTTCCTCTATCAATCCCTTCTGAGTATCATTGCCTCCTCAGCCTGAGGGTCTCAGCGGTTCCTCCCGGATGAAAGGGGGAAGTGCCACCAAGATCTTGCTGGAAACCCTGTTGTTAGCAGCTCATAAGACTGTGGACCGTGGCATTGCAGCATCTCAAAGGTATGAAGGATCTGGGCAAGAGATAGATCACAGTCAGCTGGACGATGGAGGGGGAAATGGGAGGACCAGGTCCAGAGGTTATTAACTTGGGCATGATCCAGGTCATACGGGCTGGAGACCATCCCGTTATGGCCTCCTTCCCTAGTCTCTAGTGTAACTCCCAGATGGTTCACTTACTTTCTCATCTACTCTCTGATCCCATCTTCCCCCAAAGCTCTCTTGATGCCCTTACTCCTCTCTCTGCTCTTTAGTTTTGTGCCCACCTCACCATGGACCAGCAGCTTTAGTTTTATGAGAATTGTGCCTTTCCCTAGATGGGGTGGGGAGTACCTAAATTTTCTTCTGAGATGTTGGGCCCTCCTGGGAACTGTTGACTTTTCTTCTAGATGCCTCCTGGAAATCCTCCGGACATTTGAGCAGGCTCATCAGGTGACCTACAGTCAGAGCTCCAAGATTGCCACCCTGATGAAGCAAGTCAGCACCAGGTATTTGGATTTGTGTTTCGAAGGGTCATCCTAGGAGCAGGGGAGAGTAGGGAATCTGTGAGATATGCTAACATAGGGAGGTGAATGGATCTACCCGAAGGGTCGTGGTTGACTCTTGTTTGTTTACACCTATGCTCTTCCATGTGTATTTCTGACCTCTGGTGATCACTCATGTCCTGATCTCTGATGCATTGTCAGCCTGGAGAAGAAAGGCCGAGTGCACTTGGTTGGCTGGCAGACCCTTGGCATCATTGCCATCATGGATGGAGTAGAGTGCATCCACACTTTTGGCGCTGGTGGGTTCCCAGTCCCAACATTCTTCCTGATTCCACCTGACTCCAACTAATTTGTCCACTATCCAGATATTTTCCTGTCAACCCATGGAGGATCTCACAGAGGTTCCTCAGTGTCCATCCTGCTCTACCTAAATAGGCATTTCAATCAAATTATTCGTCCTTTCCATCCCATCTCAGTCCCTGATCTCTCAACTCCCACCTCTGCTCATGACTATGGCCTCCCACATGGGTAACTCCTCACCCACACCCCACTTTCTGCTTTTCTCCCAGCTCCTAAAGCCTAGAGCCTTCCTTTCCTATAAACCCCATCACTTCTCTTTGTCTTTAAACTTTCCAGATTTCCGAGATGTCCGTGGCTTTCTTATGGGTGATCATAGTGACATGTTTAACCAGAAGGCTGAGCTCACCAACCAGGTCAGAGGAAGACAGTTGGAGAAGTTGTGAATTTCACTGGTGTGCAGGGGGAGGGAGAATAGGGGAAGGTGAGGGTGGAAGTGAGAATACGATGGGATAAACTGTCCAGAGAAGGGAATATGGATTAGAGGTCACTAGGCTTTGAGGCAGCTTGGGGGGTGTGGACGGCTCTGGTTTTACTTCTTAAAACCTGGCTCCAGTCCACTGATTTGCTACATCATCTTGGGCAAAAACACTACCTTTTTGAACCTTGATTTTTACATCTGTAGTCCAAAGGGCTGCACTCGGTGTCCTCTAAGTCCTTTTCAGTCTTGTGCTCTAGAGTGTTCTCATGGAAGGGACTCTCCCATCATCTTCTGCCCCAGGGTCCCCAGTTCACCTTCTCTCAGGAGGACTTCCTGACTTCCATCCTGCCTTCTATCACGGAAATTGACACTGTGCTCTTCATTTTCACCCTGGATGGTAAGAGGGGAGGTGGGAGTGAAAGGGTGAAGGGCTGGAAGTGGTAGGGTAGCAGAGAAGCTGTCATTTCTCTGGATCTTAGGACACCTGTTAAGAGGGAGGGATGGGGTGAGTGTCCTGACTGGAGCTCAGGGTGGCAGGAAGGAGAGTAGCACATTTTTCAACTCTGATGCCCACCCCTAGACAACCTCATGGAGGTGCGGACACTGGTGGAGCAGGTGAAAGAGAAGACCACTAACATCCAGGCCCTGGCACACAGCACTGTGGGGCAGTCTCTGCCGGTGAGGCTCCAGCCTTGAGGAGGGGACGTTGGGTGGCAGTTATAGCCAGGCCTTCCTGGACATGCTACTCACTCCTGCTCCTCTCTGTTTACCTTCAGACCCCTCTGAAGAAGCTCTTTCCCTCCATCATCAGTATCATGTGGCCACTGCTGTTCTTTGAATATGAAGGGAACTTCATCCAGGTAAGGGGGATGAGAAAGTAATATCCACAATGAGGGGATAAAAGAGGGAAGGATTCCAGAAATTGAAAACCCAAAGCAGGAGGAGAGCAATATCTAGCCCCCCTGCCAATTCAGCCAGGCAATTCTTGAGTTACCAGGTCACTAGACAGAGTTTCCAAGGCAAAGAGCTACTGGGTTCAGCTCCCTCTAGGAACATGCAAAACGGGCAGGATTACTTAACAGATGCTCATTTATCCTTTGGGACAGGTTAATTGTGGATACTCTAGTTATCATCACAATCTAAAAACCTTTAGGGCATGGCTTTTTGGCAAAATATTCTATGCTGGACTTAGTGTATATATTGCATTGATATGGTCCCCTGCTTGATAATGAAATTATAATAAAAATTATAATCAAGGACAAACACTGATAATAATCATAGAAATAATAATCAGATTGTGTGTACTTTGCATTTTAGTTTAGAATGGGCATCAGGAAAACTGGGTGCTAGTCCAGCTCTGCTGTGTAAACCAAGGAAAAAAGCAATTTTACATCGCTGGGTCTTAGTTTTCACACTCACCATCTGCCCACTCTCCATGGGGCAGACCCAAGACCTTGGTGGGTTGCCCTGGAGGGATGTGGTCTCTCATCCATTATTTGAACCATCTCCTTCAGGAAGTTTCCCCACTTGACCAGACACAACTGGCTGCTGCCTCACTGGAAACTTTTTTCCCCTGAGCAGTTCTCATTCTAATGTACATCTTTGTCATCTCCTCCAAGTGGTGTGCATTTGTTACCTCTCTGCTTCTTGTCATGCTTCCCACATTCATTGTCTCCTATGAGATTTGCCTGTCTTCTAAAAAGTCTTCTCTAATTGATCTCATGTCACCTTGGCCTTCCTTCATGTTCTGTACCTCTCCACACTTCTAGGCTCCTTGATGGCATCATAATCCCTAATACACAAAGTGCAAAGTTTCTTGTTCCCTCACACCCTTTGAACATTGGGTAGCATATCTAAAGATATGTATTGGCCATTTGATCCTTTTTCTTTTAGTTCTTCTTCTCTTTCTAGTATATTCTCTCATTCTTTTTAGGAGTTGTTTATTTTCTTTCTGATTTGTAAGGAGATGTATAGACCAAGTAACTTTTTTTTTTCTGTTTTAAAGCTTTCCAGCTTATTATGTTTCTTTGATTTCTATGTTTTTGATATGGAGATAAGTTATTTAAAATTTTCTGTACTCAAATCTATCCACTTTGTCTTTGTTAGTTTTTATCTTTCTCTAGATGTTGAGTTTACCTTTCTAAATGGATTGGAATTGTTTAAAAGAAGGAGGCTTCCATTAGGGCTTGTGAATCTTTAGTAGTAGAAATATTTTTTTATGTAAACTACACTCAGATTTTTATTTTGAAAATTTCAAACTTGGAGAATAATTTGCAAGAATAGCTCAATGAACACTCACAGGCTTTCCCCTAGATTCACTAACTCCTCTGGCCACATTTGCTTTATCTCTTTTCCCTGAATTGTTTGAAACATAGCTGGAGCTATGAGGGCATGTCACCCCAATTACTTTGGAATGTGTCCCCCAAGAACAAGGACATTTGCAATATAAATATGATACAATTATCCATTCAGGAAAATGACCGTTATTGCACTTCTATTAACTCATATCCAAGCTATATTCAAATTTCCCCAATTATCACTGTATTGTTTTTATTTTCTGATTCCAGGATCCAATCAAGGATAATGCGTTGCCTTTATTAATCAGGTCTCTTTGGTTTCCTTTGATAGTCCTCAGTTTTTCTCTTTTTTGATTCTTATGACAACGGCATTTTAGAAGTCTAAAATGTCTTTAATGTCATTTCTCTCTCTTTTTTAACTTATTTACTTATTTATTTAGTTTTTGATGGTTTTTATTTTATTTATTTATATGTGGTGCTGAGAATCGAACCCAGTGCCTCATACATGCTATCCAAGTGCTCTGCCAAGGAACCACAACCCTAGCCCATCATTTCCAGAACATGCCTCATTTTGGATTTGCCCAACTGTTTAGTCATTATATTCAGGTTGATAAGAGTACCCACAGGTGGGGTTGGGCCCTGTCACATCAGAAGCAACTGATATCAGTTTGTCCCTTTACTGGTGAGGCTACATTTGATCATTTGGTTAGGAAGATGTTCATTAGATTTCTCTGCATCCTGTTGGTCAACAATCTTCACCGATAGTTTTAGCATCAACTGATGATTCTTGGTTGAACCAACTATTGTGGTTTTAAACTGGTGACTTTTTATTTCTATCCCTTCTAGGTATTTTCATTGGTTGGCATTGTTCTGTAAAGAAAACTTTCTCTTCACTTGCACCCAATCTGTGTGTGTTTAGTGTCATTATGGACTCTTAAATTTTTTGTTTGTTGTTGTTAAATGCATGTGTATGTGTGTCCATGTGTGTTGAGGTACTCAGGGCCACTGAGCTACATCCCAGACCTTTTTATTTTATTTTGAGACAAGGTCTTGCTAAGTTGCTCAGACTGGCCTCAATCTTGGGATCCTTCTGCCTCAGTCTCCCAAGAGGCTGGGATTATGGGCATGTCCCGCATTAAATGTGTCTTAATACATTCCTGTTGTTACCTGTTGGTTTGTGTGTGTGTATGTTTTATTTTGTTTTGATTTCGGTACCAGGTATTGAACTCAGGAGCGCTTTACCATTGAGCCACATCATCAGCCCTTTTCATTTTTGAGACAGGTTTATGCTAAATTGCTTAGAGTCTTGCTAAGTTACTAAGGCTCCAACTTGTGATCTTCCTGCCTCAGCCTCCCAAATTTCTGGAATTACAGGGGTGTGCCACCTCACCCAGCTCATTTCTCTCCTTTTTTTTTTTTTAATTGGAGTGGAGGGCACTGGGGATTGAACTCAGGGGCACTCAATCACTGAGCCACATCTCCGACCCTATTTTGTATTTCATTTAGAGACAGGGTCTCACTGAGTTGCTTAGCACCTCACTTTTGCTGAGGCTGGCTTTGAACGTGAGATCTTCCTGCCTCAGCCTCCTGAGCCACCGGCTTTACAGGCATGTGCCACCGCACCCCACTCATTTCTCTCTCTCTCTCTCTCTTTTTTAACTTATTTAATTATTTATTTAGTTGTTGATGGTTTTTATTTTATTTATTTGTATGTGGTGCTGAGAATCGAACCCAGTGCCTCATACATGCTATCCAAGTGCTCTGCCACGGAACCACAACCCTAGCCCATCATTTCTCTGTTTTTTTAAAAAAATATTTATTTATTTTTTTAGTTGTAGCTGTCAATACCTTTTATTTATTTATTTATATTTTAAAGAAATATTTATTTTTTAGTTGTAGTTGAATACAATATCTTTAATTAATTTATTTATTTTTATGTGGTACTGAGGATCAAACCCAGGGCCTTGCAGGTGCTGGGCAAGTGCTCTACCTCTGAGCCACAACCCCAGCCCCCATCATTTCTCTCTGTCTTTTTTTTTTTTTTTAATTTATTTTTTTTTATTTTTCGGCAGACACAACATCTTTGTTTTGTATGTGGTCCTGAGGATCAAACCCGGGCCGCACGCATGCCAGGCGAGCGCGCTACTGCTTGAGCCACATCCCCAGCCCCGTCATTTCTCTTTTTAATGCTCAAAATTTGAGCTCATTCAGGTTGGTTCCCTGGGGCATGTTTATATCCATATTTGAACATTCTTTGTTGTGTTTATTTTTGCAAAACAAATACAAACTGCCACCACCAACAACCAAAAACCTTTCTTAAGCCAAGGGTGGCATACCTTTTATATCTTTCCTGTTTTGCTTAACAAGATATTCTGAAAATGATTCCACTGCAATTAAAGCTCTATTTCTCGTTGGTATTTAGCTTTTTGGTATGTGCCCATGTATAATAGTTTGCCCAGCCAATCTCCTGTGTAGGGCATTTAGGTTGTTTACAGTATTTTGCTATTGCGAACAATGATGCAATGAATGTGCATATATTTTTGTAATCTTACAAGTCTTTGGGGGGATAAATTCCCAGAAGTATTAGAACTGGATCAAAGGGTAAATACATATGTAATTTTGTTAGATACTGCAAAGTGATCCCCTATAGGAGTGTACCATGTTGCTTTTCATGCCAGCAATGCTTCTTCCATGTAGCTTCTCTGAGAGTGTTAGTCAGATTTTCATCCCTGTGACCAAAATACCTGACATAAACAACTTAAGTAAGGAAAGGTTTATTTTGACTTACAGTTTCAGAATTTTCAATCCAAGGTGAACTGGCTCCAAGGCAGAAATCTGTGGAAGAATTTGGCAGAGGAAAGCTTCATAGCAGGGGGAATCAGATAAAGAGACAGAGGGAAGAGTCAGGGACAAGATATAGTCCCCAAGCACACCTCCAGTGACCTACTTCTTCCAGCCATGCACTGCCTGCCCACAGTTTCACCTCCTCCCAGTAGTTCATTCAAATTATTAATCCACCCAATGGATTAATCCACTGATGAGGTTAGAACCTTCATGAGCCAGTCATTTTCTAAAAGTCCTTCCTCTGAATATTGCTGTACTGAGGACCAAAACACAAGAATTTGGGGACTTTTCAGATCCAAACCATAATAGAGAGTACTATCCAGATTTTGCCAATATGATAGTTAAGAAATATCATTTCTGTGTAGTTTTCATTTGTATTTCTTTTATTATGTGTGAAGCTAAGCACTTTTCACCTGGTTAAGGGTCTTTAGTGAATCTTTTTTATTCCCTTTATGAATTGCATGTTAATGCATTTTACCTCTTTTCCTGGTGAGCTTTTAATCTNTTTTTTTTAAGAGAGAGAGAATTTTAATATTTATTTTTTAGTTTTCGGCGGACCAACATCTTTGTTGGTATGTGGTGCTGAGGATCGAACCCGGGCCGCACACACGCCAGGCGAGCGCGCTACCGCTTGAACCACATCCCCAGCCCAACTTTGAGTTCTTTATAAAGACATCAGCTTTTAAAAAAATATATTTTAGTTGTAATGGGCACAATACCTTTATTTTATTTGTTTATTTTTATGTGGTGCTAGTCATTGAACCCAGTGCCTCATGCATGCTAGGCAAGCACTATACCACTGAGCCACAACCCCGGCCCCAAAGACATTAGCTTTTTTTTTGAAAAAAAAATATTTTTTTTAGTTGTTAAGGTACCTTTTATTTTTTTATATGTGATGTTGTGGTTCGAATACAGTGCCTCACACATGCTAGGCAAGCGCTCCATCACTGAACTACAACTCCAGCCCAAAGACATTAGCCATTTATTTCTGATATATATTGTAAATATTTTCTCTAGGTTTTAACCATGCAAAAATCTTTAATTTGGGGGGAGGAGGCTGAGGTTGTGGATCAGTGGTAGAACACTTGCCTAGCATGTATGAGGCACTGGGTTTGATCCTCAGCACCATATAAAATAAATAAATAAAATAAAGGTATTGTGTTCATCTACAATTAAAACAATGTTTTAAAAATCTTTAATTTTTTTGAGGTTGACCTGATTAATCTTTATTTTAGTCTATCCTTTCCTGAATGACTTGGGATACTACCTGTATCACATACTCAATTTCCATATTAATTGGTCCATTTCTGGACTTTCTGTTTTGTTCCAGGGGTCAGTCTATTGAAGTGCTGGTACCAGCACATTATATATTTAATAATAGAGACTTTATAGTATGTTTGTTATCAACTAGGGATACTCCTCCCTTCATTACTATTTAAAGATTTTCCCAGTTATAATTACAGATTTATTGTACTTTATAAACTTTAAATGAATGTATATCTAAATTACGTAAAGTTTAAAATGTTTTTGTGTTAATCATATAAATGGTTAGTGGTACAAATGGCTAAGAACATAACTCACAGTTAGCTGACCTCTGTCCTACAGGGCAGTGTGATATGTAGCCATAGCATGAATGCTAAATAATAGCCAGCCTTGTGTTGATTGGTCAGAATGGTCAGATTTCTGTTTTTGTATTCAGTGTCCTTGGCATGCACTTGTTAAGTGTTTACAGTATACCCTCTTCCAGGATTTTGTGTGACTAGTTATTTTAGGGGTTCCAGAATAAAAAGGAAAATTCGTAGTGATGTCTTGTTTCCTCAGCCTTCTAGTACTGTGTGACTCCTTTCAACATGTTGGTTGGATCCCTGTTGCAACAAGTGCAGTAATAGATAAGGGACACAGCGTGAACAAGATATCCGGGCTAAGGTCAAGTAGCAGTTGATACTCACAGTACCTGTCCATACGTTTTAATTTTCAAAATGCTTTCACATGCACTCTCTCATTCATCTAGGAGATGATTGTGGCAAAGTAGGAAATACCTTCATCATTGAATCACAAGACCTGGATTTAAGTCCTGATTCTGTTTCACTATCATATAAGCTTATCCAAGTTAGTTTACTTTTGACTTCTAGTTTCCTCATGGGTAGAAATGGGATAGAAATACCTATTCCAGCCAGGCACAGTGGTGCACGCCTGTAATCCCAGCGACTTGGGAGGCTGAGGCTGGAGAATCAAGAGTTCAAAGCCAGCCTTAGCAAAAGCGAGGTGCTAAGCAACTCAGTGAGACCCTGTCTCTAAGTAAAATACAAAATAGGGCTGGGGATGTGGCTCAGTGGTCAAGTGCCCCTGGAATTCAATCCCCAGTTCCCCAACTCAAAATAAATAAATAAATAGATAGATAGATAGATAGATAGATAAATATCTATTTCCTAGAGATAATGTAAGGATTAAACGAAATTCATTTTTCAAAAAACATGTATTTATTAGGAGCCATGTGTTAATCATTATCAAAAGGTCTGGGGCTCCGGAGCAGAATTAGACACCATCTCTGCCTTCAGGGAAACTGTGGCTTAGTGGATGAGTCCCAGGACTTATATCCTCCCTTTTGTGGTACTCAAGGAGCAAAAATAAATTTTTGGCAAGAGCAAAACCTACTATGGAAGGACTCAGAAAAAATATTTGCCCAGGGTTTAAAAACACAAATGGGTACAGCTGTTAGGTTTGCCTGAGATGTTCTGGTTTACACCCATTATCCTAGTATTTAAACCCTGTGCTGCTTAAACAAGTGATGTCTGTCTTTTAGTTCCTGGTTTTCCACCCTTAGGTCTTGTCTAGTAATGCAGCCCTTTCTATCTTGCAGCTCTCCCATCTTCTAATTTTCCATTTCCCCATGTGTCTGCCATTTTTAGAAGTTTCAGCGTGAGCTAAGCACCAAGTGGATACTGAATACAGTGAGTACAGGGGCCCATGTTCTTCTTGGGAAGATCCTACAAAACTACATGTTGGACCTCCGCATTGGCAACTCCAAGCTGTTCTGGAGGGCACTGGCCATGCTGCAGGTAAAGTGATGGGGTGGGCCTGGCCTTAAAACCTAGGCTGCCATTGGAAGGCATTTTGCAGAGGCAGAGAGATGTGTAGTGGTAAGGGCTGATTTTTCTGCTTTGTGCCTTTCCTCCTCCTTGTGTCAGATGCATCCCTCCCCTCTGAGTGTGTGTGCACACATTGGTTCTTGTTTGTGAAACAAAAACTAGTAGGCAAGATTCTTTTAGCTACAAGTATGTAACACAAACCCCATTCATACTGGTGTAAACTAAAGAACGCAAATGATTGCTCCTATAGATGGAACAGTCTAGGGCAGCCAGATTCTCTGATGGTGGGACTGAGAAACTTCACCTCTTACCTCTACTTTCTTCTGTTGCTCTCATTCTGGGACAGATCTTCTCCAGTAGGTGGCAAATCGACCATAAGTAGTACCAGCCTGATATCCTTGCCAGTTTAGCAACCCCAGCAGGAAAAGACTCCATCTGTCCTGTGAGACCCACAAATGCCTGGGGGAATGCTCTCATTGGCTTGTCTTTGGTCCCCTGCACACCCCTGAACCAATCACTGCCCAACCTTATTCGTGTGCTTTCCCTACAACATGGTGATGGAGGAAAGGGTGGGAGGTGAGCTTCAATCAAAACTTCTGGCCTGAGCAGGGGAAAACCATAGTTCTCCAGAGGAAAACAAGATGCAGATTCCAGAAGGAGGAGGAACAGATGCTGAGCAGCTAGCATGAGGGATGACCTTGAAAGTAAAGTTGCCAGTTTTAGCAAATAAAAATTCAGGTCAACCAGTTAAATTTGAATTTCAGATAAATAACGAACACTTTTTTTTTTTAAAGTATAAATGTTCCATGCAGTATTTGGAATGTATATGAATTTTTTTCCCGTTATTTCACATATAACTGAATATCCTATATTTCTGTTTGCTAAATCTGGCAACCCTATGTGAAAAAAAAATCAATATATCCAACATTTAATGAGCACCCATTAGGGTCCTGAAACAACCCATGGACCTACTGAAGTCCAATAGAACTTCAAAGAAGATGGGGTTGGTTTGCACTGTAGCCTCAGAAGGCTTCATGGAAGAGGTGATATTTGATTTAGACGTGGTGGTTTTGACTTGGATAGTTGAAAGGCAGAACTTATTCATATTAGTAAACACATTAGCCAAAGGTCAGAAGGAGGACTAGGTGTGCTATGTAGGGAACACAGACATGACTAGAGTGGAGAGTAACTTTACATAGTAATGAGGCATTACAAAGGAGCAGGAAGAGAAGGGATTGTGAAAAGTTAAAGCCAGACAGGAATTTGGACTTGCCAAATATTCGTAGATTTGTACTGTCCAAAACAATGGTCAGCAGCCACGTATGGTTATAGAACATTTGAAATGTGGCTAGTGTGAATTTTTAATTTTATATAAAAATTAAAGTAGTGAAATTTTTCTTTCTTTTTTTGGTACTGGGAATTGAGACCAGGGTTGCTTAGCCACTGAACTACATCCCCAGTCCCCTCTTTTTTGTAAGTTTTATTTTGAGACAATGTTAGGGCCTTGCTGAGTTGCTGAAGTTGGTCTCCAAGTTGGAACTCTCCTGCCTCAGCCTCCCAAGTTGCTGGGATTACAGGCGTGCACCACTGCATCCAGCTGAAAATTTTTTTCATTAAATGTAACATTATTGTGTTTGTAGGACTGAACCTCACTTTTTAGCCTTGCATATCAAGCACTCAAATTGAGATGTGTTGTAATTGTAAATAAACCCCAGATTTCATGGGGCTGGGATTGTGACTCAGTGACAGACCACTTGCCTAGCACGTGTGAGGCACTGGGTTCAATCCTCAGCACCACATAAAAATAAGTAAATAAAATAAAGGTATTGTGTCCACCTACAACTAAATTTTTTTTAAATAATAAAAAATAAACCCCAGATTTCAAAGATTTATTGCAAAAATATCATAAAATATCTCATTCATAGTTTTTAATATTGCTTACAAGGTTGAAATAACTTTAATATGTTGGGTTGAGTAAAATGTATTAACAATGATTTCACTTTTTTTTTTTAACGCACCTATTGGAAAACTTAAAAGATTCATATGTGGCTTGCATTTTATTTCTGGCAGTGCTAAGCTAACAGAAGGATACTGACAAAATGGAAGCATTATTTACTGATCGCTAGACAGCAATGTGCAGGGTGGATTTTATTATGAAAGAAACTGGAGGGAGGGAGTTCAGTTTAAAATTGCCTATCTGTGGGGTTGCTGGGACGTGATCGCAGAACTAATTCATCATTAATTCCAGTTTAACCCAACCTCATGGCCCACCACCAACTTCTTTTTTTATTTTATTTTTTAAAATACATGACAGCGGAATGTATTACAATTCTTATTACACATATAGAGCACAAATTTTCATATATTTGTAAAAGTATGTTCACGCAAATTCTTTGTACATGTACTTTTTTTATTACAATTTTTATTACACATATATACCACAATTTTTCATCTCTGTAAAGTAGGTTGACACCCAATCCGTGTCTTCATACATGTATTTTGCATAATGATGTCCATCACATTCCACCATCCTTGCTAATCCCCTGCCTCCTTCCTTTCCCTCCCTCCCCTCTTCCCTATCTAGAATTCATCTGTTCATCCATGTTCCCCCTCCCTACCTCATCATGAGTCAGCCTCCTTATATCAGAGAAAACATTTGGCGTTTGTTTTTTTGGGGGGATTGGCTAACTTCACTTAGCATTATTTTCTCCAACGCTATCCATTTACCTGCAAATACCAGGATTTTATTCTCTTTTATTGCTGAGTAAAATTCCATTGTGTACATATGCCACATTTTTTTAATCCATTCATCCACTGAAGGGCATCTAGGTTGGCTCCTAGTTTAGCTATTGTGAATTGTGCTGCTATAAACATTGATGCATCACCCACTTCTTTAGCCCAGTTTTTCTTTACATTTGGGGATTTCAGGATTGCCCAAAGGGACAAGTTCCCTGTAACCTCTATAGCCAGTATTTAGGATCCTAGTCTCCCAATTCCCCAGTTCTTTCTTCTCTCCATTCTTAGTTCCCTTGGTCTTCTAGCCGACGCTGATCTTAACAACTTCTTCCACAGCGGTTCTCTGGGCAGTCCAAGGCCCGATGCATTGAGAGTCTCCTCCAAGCGATCCACTTTCCTCAGCCACTTTCGGATGAAATTCGGGCTGCTCCCATCTCCTGCCACATCCAGGTTGCACAGGAGAAGGAACAGGTAGCCTGCCCTCTGCTGGTGACTCAACAAACACTGAGTACTTTTAGTATGTCAGGAACTTTGCTTAATATTTGGTTTACAAAATTCAGTGATATTCTGCTGAGCCTTCTCTCCAGGAGCTCCCCATTCATGGGGAACATGACAGTGACAAGTGATAACAGAGGTGTGAAAAATATACCAAAAAGGAATGCTCCCTTCTGGCTTGGAGGGGAGTCAATAAGAAGAGTGGGGTCTTTGAGCTGGATTTTGAAGGATGAACAGTTTACTGGGTTAAGATGAAGTTTTCTTTCTGCTCTTTTTTTTTTTTTTCGTGGGGTGGGTGGGTACTGGGGATTGAACTCAGGGGCACTCAGCCACTGAGTTACATCTCCAAACCTATTTTGTATTTTATTTAGAGACAGGGTCTTACTGAATTGTTTAGCACCTCACCATTGTTGCTGAGGCTGGCCTTGAACTTATGATCCTCTTGTCTCAACTACTTGAGCCACTGGGATTACAGGCATGGGCCGCCACACCTGGCTTCCCTCTGCTCTTGAGCCACCTCATTATCACTCTCTAGTATTGAAAACAACCTATTTTTGCATCCAGCCTGATGGATGCTCTAGCTTCTCCAGGGTTCTTCCTTAGATGATTTCACTTTCTCTATCTTTACTTCTCCTTGCCTCTTCCCCACAGGTAATCCCTGTAGCCTTGCTGAGCCTTCTCTTCAGATGCTCCATCCCTGAGGCTCAGGCACACCTGGCTGCAGCTCCCTCTGTCTGTGAGGCTGTCAGGAGCGCCCTTGCTGGGCCAGGTCGGAAGCGCAGGACAGACCCCCTGGAGTCTCTACAGCCTGCCCTGCAGTGACCTGGCATTTTTGGGTGTGAGGGAACCCAGCCCAGCTGAAGGGGACTTGTGCCAGCAGCACATGTGGTAGGAGGAAGAAATCCAGTTTCCAGGGGCACCAGCAGCACTTGGTGGGGAGAAAGATTTTCTCCATCTCAGGGGAGAAATTCTTGCTCTTGACTCAGTGTCTCTCACTTTCACTGGCTTTTTCTGATTTTAGAAATAAAACTAAATTCCTGTTTTGGAAAGTTATCCATCAAAGTCAGTAAGTCAGACTCAGTAGACAAGGGTGGGACAGGATGACTGGCTTGAGTTGGTCCTAATGGCAGATTTGATTTTTTAATGATTTGTCCCATTCCTTTGCCCCCTAGTCCAAACCTCTTCCGACATCCCTGTATTCCCATCTGCAATAGGCAGGCACGCCTGCACACGTTTGTGACAGACACACAAACAAGGAGAGGTGGGAAGTTTTAGGTAATTCCAGGGAGAGAGGGAGGGAGTTGAGTCCCTAGCATAGGTGTCGCGAGGGGGCAAAATTGCGATGTATGCAGTCGAGGGGAGAAATAAAGAAGGTCCACGTGCTTCTGCCCCTTTCAGTGCTTTATTCACTCAAACTACTCAATGCAATTTCACTCTATAGGTTCTTTAATATATATATATATATTAGTTTTAGGTGGACACAATACCTTTATTTTTTATTTTTATGTGGTGCTGAGGATCAAACCCAGTGCCTCATGCATACTAAGCAACACTCTACCACTGAATGCATCCTTGTTTCAGCTGGCTGAATCCCTGTTCATCAGCTCTATTATTTATACTAAATTTGGGGGCTTTTGACCCCCTTTCAATCCTTATCAGCTACCACCGGGTTTCTCCATGACATCATTTACCCTGGGGTCAGAAACATCTGGTCTGGTGGTCTCCTCCCTGATCTTCTCGCCTTTCCCTTTTATCAGGAGAGGACAGCCTGCCAGGGGCTTTACTCTGTTTATCAAGGTGAGCGGAAATAACTTGTTTGAGGCCATACTGGAGGGCTCTGTGGGTATGCCTGGTGAGACTGCAGGTTTCAAACTGCAGTTTTTAAAATGGAGTTGCTTAGGCTCAGGCCTAAGGCAATCCTCACAATAGGTCACCCAGAAAAAGGCAATCCCAATTAACGGGGTCCTTAATACTGGAATGAATTCGGCATCCTCACATGAGACCCATTGAACACTAAAAACCTCTGTAGTCTGTATTTTATTTTAATTAGTGCCTCACATATGCCGGGCAAGTGCACTTCCACTGAGCCCCAGCCCCAGCCCCTCAGTCTGTATTTTAGACTTCAGCTGTTGCATGTTTTGACAAATCAAAGGTCCCCCTTTCCTTCCAGATCTATGCCAGCTCTTCAGTACCTGTGACATATGGCTCCAATGGCAGAGAGCTGGCTCCCCCTTTTGGCAGAGAAATATCCACATGATGGACACCCAATAATGCTCCTGGAGATAAAACCTCCCCTGAGGTCATCAGAGAAGATATCCAGATTTCTAGAGCCCCAGGCAGAGCATGCTTGATCCTATAGATGATGCCAACATGTACAGTAGCCCACTCCTACTTGTGGCTGGGAGATAGTACAGGATTAGATTTCCCCCACACTGGATGCAAGAAAGCTCTAGAAGCCTCCAGTTCTTTGACTTGCCAAGTTCTTGGATAGAAGAAAGATATCAAGTGAATTTAATTCTTAAATAGTTGGATGTGATATTCAGGTATTATGAACAAAGTAGAGTGTGTGCCTTAACCTTGGGAGACATTGGAGGCTAGACATATTCTGGCATTGCAGAGGACAAAAAGATGACTAAGCTCTGATCCCTATCCCCTTAGAAACTCACAAGCACTATAAGCAATTCTAATATAAGACAGTTGAAGTGGATTGGAACAGCAGGGTAAGTACAGAGAGCTGCCAGAATTATTTTGGGAGATTACAGGGTAATCCAAGAATCACCAAAAATTTTGGAAGAAAGGAGGTTAGAGTGGGGTAAAGAAACAGTCAAAGAAAACCTGGGAATGTTTGAGACTTCCATTGGAATGTGAATCCTGTATCAGAAAGTCAGATCATTGTCAATGGAATTTGGACTCAGAAGAGCTAAAATAAAGATTCAAAGATTTGTGGGGGCTGGGGATATAGCTCAGATGGAAAATTCAAAGATTTGTTAGAATTGCTTAAAGGTAAATGGTAGGGTGACAACTTTTAACATGATTTGGAGAAAACAAACATCTGGCTGGGTGGAGGATGGGAAAGGCAGCGGAGCACAACAGACACTAGGATGGCAATTTATAAATCAATGGATGTGTAACTGATGTGATTCTGCAATCTGTATATGGGGTAAAAATGGGAGTTCATAACCCACTTGAATCAAAGTGTGAAATATGATAT
>NW_025999977.1:39860181-39864256 GCF_001458135.2 Marmota marmota marmota | reverse complement strand
TGGTGCAGTACTTGTAGGTCCGAGGGGCGGAGGCGCTGAGGCAGGAGGATTGCAAGTTCAAGGCCAGCCTCAGCAACTTAGTGCTTAGTGAGGACCTAAGCAGCTCCACAATGACCTAAGATCTCCACAATGATTGGAATATGCCAAAGGGTCATCAGAGCCAAGGAGAAAGAGCTCCTAATGGCTAAAGTTGGAATGATGGAGCAACAATACAATATAACTTTGTGGACTATAACACAAAGTTATAAAAACAAATACACACAACTTCATACCCATAAAATAAATGACGGAATAAATAGAGTGTGGTGAACTGAGACAAACCTTTCCTGCACAAGAATTCCAAATAATACAAGAATCTATGCCCCTTTCAGGAAATGGAGCCTAATCACTCCATAACCCCCACACCTCCAGTGTGGCTTAAAGGAAAATAGTGGAAAAACCTGGCAAACTCTACCCTCACTAGGTAATCAAGATGAGCATCACTGCTGATATTATGTACCTCCTTATATGATGTAATGAGACCATCATGCCACCCTGTGGTATTCTTCCCCCCCAAAACACATAACCTCAGTCTCTATGTATAAGGAAAACATCACAGAAATCCAAATTGAAGGATATTTTACAAAATATCTGCCTGAGGGCAGGGGATATAGCTCAGTGGTTAAGCACTTACCTAGAAAGTGCCAGGCTCTGGATTTGATCCCTAGTACTGGGGGGGGGGGTCGGGGAGGGGAAGGACTAAATGCAATGTGGTAGCCTGCAGTAACCCATACCTGTAATCCCAGTGACTTGGGAGGCTGAGGCAGGAGGATTGCAGGTTCCGGTCCAACCTGAAAAAGCAGGGGTGGGTGGGATGCAGCTTAGTTGCAAAGCGCCCCATGGGTTCAATCCCAAGTACCACATACATATAAAAAGCAATGTGGTACCCTTTGTTGGTTCCTGGACAGATAAAGATATTAGTGGGAAAATATAAAATCAAAATGAAGTCTGAAGTTCAATTAATGGGTAAATGTCAACATCATAGTTTTGACAAATGCACCAAAGTTATGTAGTATTAGCATCAGGCAAGAAAGGTGAAATGGATGTAGGGACTGACGTACTATCTCCATAACTCTCCTGTAAAAAAAAAAATACTAAAATTCCTGACTACATTAACATATAATATATGGGAAGGGGTAAATGGAGCTAAAATATTTTAAGGGCCTTGAATTATCCATCAGAGGATAAAGGTTGGATGGGCTTGGCGGCACACGCCTGTAATCACAGTGACTCCAGTGACTCCAGAGGCTGAGACAGGAGAATCGAGAATTCAAAGCCAGCCTCAGCAACAGCAAGGTGCTAAGAAACTCAGTGAGACCTTGTCTCTAAATAAAATAAAAAATAGGGCTGGGGATGTGGCTCAGTGGCCAAGTGCCCCTGAATTCAATCCCTGATACTTCCCCCGAAAAGAGGATAAAGGTCTTGATTAAAACTTTGATAAATTAAGTGTGCATATTGCATTTTTAAAGAATAGCTACCAGAGTGGGTCACAATGGCATATACCTGTAATCTCAGCTACTCTGGAGGCTGAGGCAGGAGGATTACAAGATTAAGGTTAGCCCGGACAATTTATCAAGACCCTGTTTCAAAATAAAGCAAAATAAAAAGGTTTGGAGATGTAGCTCAGTGGTAAAGCACCCCTGGGTTCAATCCCTGGTCCTGGGGGAGGGGGGAGATTTCCACTTGGATTTGTGTAGGCAGAGGACTTGCCTAGTATGTGGGAGGCCCTGAGTTTGATCCCCAGCACCATGGTGGGGCGGACAGGAGAAAAAGAAATAGCTGGGCACAGTGGTACTTGGCTGCAATCCCATCTACTTGGAAGGCTGAGACAGGAAGATCGCAAATTGGAAGTCAACCTTGGCAATTTCATCTCAAAAATAAAAATTAAAAAGTGGCTAGGGATGTAACTCAGTAGTAAAGTGTCTCTGGTAAAGTTCAATAAGAGAAAGAAAGAAGGAAGGACGAAAGAAGGAAGGAAAAGAAAAAGAAACCCATTAATAGTAGCATTGGCAAACTTTTTCTATAAAGCAATAAATAGTGAATAGTTTGGTCTTTGCAGGCCGACAGCCCTGTGTATCTACTTGACTCTGTTGTAGCATGAAAGCAGCCATAGACAATATATAAAATGGGCATGATGTATGAAGATACAACTTTGTTTGCCAAAACAGGCAGCAGGCTAGGTTTAACTCACAGACCATAGTTTGTTAACTCCTACATGAAAAGAATAAAACCAGAGTGTCTAATTTCCAATTAGTAAAGGGGAAAATGGAGTAATTTAAAAATAGTCATCTAAATACAAAGCAAGAAAGGAGAGAAAAAGAAACAAAACAGGACAAGCTAGAAAGTACAAAGTAAGATTTTGATTTGGTATTATAGTAATTGCATTAAGTGTAAATGGATTACATGCTTTAATTAAAATCATTTTTGTTCTTTTTTTTATTAGTTGCTCATGACAATACAATGATCTTGACATATCATACATTTGATTCAAATGCATTTTTTGTTCTTGATATGTCTCTTGTAATTAGCATATATTTAGATTTTGTTTGTTTTATATCCAGTATTTAAAGGATATAGAAAGATTGAAAGTAAATAAATGGAAAAAAGAGCCAGGTGCAGTTGTGCACACCTGTAATCCCAGCAACACAGAGAGGTTGAGGCAAGAGGATCACAAGTTCAAAGCCAACCTCAGCAATTTAGCAAGTCTCTAATTTAAGACAAAGTGTTTCTAGAGAGAAAGAGGGTCTTCATAGTGATAAAAGGTTTAATTCACCAGGAACATATTATAATTTAAAAAATAATTACAAATAAATAAAATCTAAAGATATCAAAGAAGAAATAAATCCATGCAAATGATTTTACATATCTGTCTTAGTAATTGATAGAAAATCAGACAAAAGCTTAGGAATAATATAGGCTTGGGCATTAAGATGAGAAAAATTGAATAAATGGACACATGGAAACATTATTTCTATCACCTGCAGAATATAATTTTTAATCATGTAGATTTTTTTTTTTTTTTTGCTACCAGGAACTCAACCCAGGGGCATTCAACCTCTGAGCCACATACCCAGTCCATTATATTTTTTATTTTGACACAGTGTCTCACTAAGTTGCTGAGGTTAGCTTCAACTAAGATTACAGGTGTGCACCACTGTAACCAGCTAAACGTGTAGAATTTTAAAAATATTTTTATTAGTTATTGATGGACCTTTATTTATTTATATGTGATGCTGAGACTTGAACCCAGTGCCTCACACGTGCTAGGCAAGCGCTCTGCCACTGAGCCACAACTCCAGCCCATAGAATTTTTATTTTTAATTTTATTAGTGGTACTGCGGATAGAACCCGGGACTCCATGCCTAGTAGGGAATCCACAACGAGGTACATGCCCAGTGTGATAAGTAAATATTTAAGACATAAATAAAATATTTTAATATATATATTATATTGGCTCATTTTGTATTACCATAACAAAATACATGAGGCAGGCTACTTCATCAAGAGAGAGCTTTATTTGGGCTCACAGTTCTGGTCCGAGGTTGAGGGACCATGTATCCGGGATGGCCTTCTTGCTAGCAGTTCTGATGTGGTACAGGGTATCACATGGCAAGAGACAGGGAGCATGTTTGTGTGTGCAAGGCTATTTTGGCCTCTCTCTCTATTCTTGAAAAGTCACCAGTATTCAATGGGAATTAAATTTTAATGCATGGGAGGAATTATCCTTTTGGGGACACACTTTAAGCCATATCCAAACCATAGCACATATGTAGCAAGGTACTGGTCAAACTGCACACATATGTCTAAAGAACCCCAAACTATACTTTCAGACCTCATCTTCTATTGAACTCCAGGCTGCATATTAACTAGTACCTGCCACATTTTTTTCCCCTCCTACAGTGCTGGGGATCAAACTCAGGGACTCTCACATATTAGGCAAGCACTCTGCCACTGAGCTCAGTTTACATAACAGATCTCATATATATATATATATATATATATATGTTTTTTTTTTTTTTTTTTTTTTTTTTTTTTT
>NW_025999977.1:39854991-39857774 GCF_001458135.2 Marmota marmota marmota | reverse complement strand
AAAAAAAAAAAAAAAAAAAAAAAAAAAGAGAAAGAGAGAGAGAGAGAGAGAGGAAAGAGGTTTGACTATTGCTGAAGACATGGGAGGTAGGCTAATCTATAAAATCCCTTCTGGAAAACCTCAGGGTGAGTTGTGCTTCAGAGGAAAGGTAGCATTTTGAAGGTGAATGTTGTGGATGGAGGAGGGTGATGTAAGACTCTTTTCAGGAGGGAATAGATTGGGGAAAAGCGTGGGAAGGAGAAAAAGATTGATGTGTTTTAGAAGAGATGAGGACACTAAACTGAAGGGCATGTTGAAGTTCAGAGAATGCAGTGAGAGAAAAGGGTAGAAAGTGGACAGGGTTTTAAATGCTGGTTGAATATTTTGCACAAACATGATTCTATATACAATTAAAAGAAATTTTAAAGATTTTTAAAGCTAGGTAAAAATGCACTTAAATCTGCATTTTAGAGCAGTGTTTCTCCAATTTTAATATGCATACAAATCACCTTGGGGAGGGCTTATTTAAAAAAGTATGTTCTGATTTAGTTATTCTGGTTAGGGGGTTGAGATCCTGAATTTCTAACAAGCTCCCAGGTGATGCCGCAGCAGTTGGACAGAGGACCAAACTTTGAGAACAAGGCCTTAAATATCTCCTGTAAATTTATGGTAGTTTTCTGACATAGATAAGTTATGTTAATGGTTGGTGGGAAAGAGGGAGGAAATAAAATGATCAGAGCAGGAAGAAGACATGGATTCATTTCCCAAACACTTATCGCCCACCTCCACCACCATATGCACTCCTCTAGGCATGATGGGTACAGCAGTAAATGGAAGACACAAAAATCTCTGCTCGCAGGAACAAATGAAAGGGAATGAGGAAGAGAGGAGAGTGAATGTTTGGTTGTGGGAGGTCGGAGGTGAGGCAGAAGGAGAAGGGACTAAACATTTTCCTGATGCAAAGAGTTAATTATAAATGTTATCATTTCTTATAAGAACTGCATTAATTTAGTGTATGGCTTGGTGTGTATAGTAAGTGCTTCACATATGTTAGGAAATGAATAAATTGCTTCTCAATTTTAACCCTGAAAGATTGTCAAGATCATGACATTTTAATTTTTGTTTGTTTGGGTTTTTTTCTTTTCTTTCTTTTTTCCTTTTTTTGGTATCAGAGATTAAACCCAGAGGTGCTTAACCAGTGAGCCACATCCATAGACCCCCTCCCCTTTAAAAAATTTTTTTTTTTTTTTTTTGAGACAGAGTCTTGCTAAGTTACTTAGGGCCTAGTTAAGCTTCGAGGTTAGCTCTGAAATTGTGATCCTCCTGCCTCAGCTTCCTGAGCCGTTGGGATTATAGGTGTGTGCCACCATGCTTGGCAAGATCATAACATTTTAAACATGGGAACATTAGGAGTGCAGTGGGGTGCAAAAAATGATCTACAGGTTGAGTATACTTTATCCAAAATGCTTAAGACTATAAGTGTTCTGGAATTTGAAAGTTTTGGGGGATTTTTGAAATATTTACATAAACATAGAGTTATCCTAGGGATTGGACCCAAAGCTAAATAGGAAATTCACTTATGTTTCCTATACATTTTATTCACATAGCCTGAAGATCCTTTTATACAATATTTTAGATAACAAAAAGTTTCATGGTATGGAATTTTCCACTTGTGGCATCACATTGGCTTTCAAAAAGTTTTATATTTTGGAGCATTTCAGATTTGGGATTTTCAGATTAGGGATGCTCAACCTGTATGACATTGGAAGTGCTTATAAACTTTAGGAGATACTCATCAGGTGTCTCAATTAATCATTTAGACCTCTGATGTCCAATATAATATCCTCTAGACACATTTAAATTGATTAAAATTGAATCAAATGCACTAACTATACTTCAAATGCTCACCTGTGTCTAGAGGCCATAATATTGAACAGGATAGACATAGAATATTTCCATCATCATAAAAAAGGGCAATACCAGCATAGATTGTAGATGTTGGAGATAAAGATGTATTGAGTCCCACATAGTGGTGCTGTCTGTAATCCCAGCAGCTCAAGAGGCTGAGGATCACAAGTACAAAGCCAGTCTCAGCAATTTAGCAAGGCTAAGAAATTTCGTGAGACCCTGCCTCAAAATAAAAAGGGTTGGAAATGTGGCTCAGTGCTCAGTGGTTAAGTGCCCTGAATTCAATATCTGGTATCAAAAAAAGTATTAGATTGTTGCTGAAAGCTTGATCCTTGTCTCCAATGCCAATCCAATAACAAAGACACAGTTTTGAGAAAAGGAGAAAGAAGGTTTATTGCTTTGCTAGCAGAGAAACACAGAGGATGCCAGTCCCAAAGGCTGTGATTCTTCTCATCAGCAGGAACAGGGAGCTTTTATAGAGGTGACTAAAAGACTACATTCCCACATGTCTCTGTCTGGAGTTGTAATTCACTTGTTTATTTGGGAGATAGTCATTTCTGAGATCTTCTGGTACCATCCCCAAAGTCTGGATTACTTTGTTCCTATGGTAGGTGTGTACTCAAGGAGAGATAAATCTGCTTAGGTTGGTAAAGAAAGGTAATCCTGTTTCCCTTAAGATTAGGGAGGAACAAGAGAAAGAAACATTCCATTTTAAAAATAAGTTGAAGTGGCAGAGCAGCGAGGGCTATATTCAAAGCATAAAGTGGACCACTGTTACAGGACCACAAAGTCTCAAAGTCTTTTCAATTTCCTTCTCCAACACATCTCTCAAATACAGCAATCCAGATCTGGTGTTACTCTTTTTTTTTTTTTTGGGGGGGGGGGGGGGGGGGGGG
>NW_025999977.1:39832207-39853207 GCF_001458135.2 Marmota marmota marmota | reverse complement strand
AAAAAAAAAAAAAAAAAATTTTTTAAAGGGGAGGGGGTCTATGGATGTGGCTCACTGGTTAAGCACCTCTGGGTTTAATCTCTGATACCAAAAAAAGGAAAAAAGAAAGAAAAGAAAAAAACCCAAACAAACAAAAATTAAAATGTCATGATCTTGACAATCTTTCAGGGTTAAAATTGAGAAGCAATTTATTCATTTCCTAACATATGTGAAGCACTTACTATACACACCAAGCCATACACTAAATTAATGCAGTTCTTATAAGAAATGATAACATTTATAATTAACTCTTTGCATCAGGAAAATGTTTAGTCCCTTCTCCTTCTGCCTCACCTCCGACCTCCCACAACCAAACATTCACTCTCCTCTCTTCCTCATTCCCTTTCATTTGTTCCTGCGAGCAGAGATTTTTGTGTCTTCCATTTACTGCTGTACCCATCATGCCTAGAGGAGTGCATATGGTGGGGAGGTGGGGGTGGATAACAGGGATTGAACTAAGAGGCACTCAACCACTGAGCCACATCCCCAGCCCTATTTTGTATTTTATTTAGAGACAGGATCTCACTGAGTTGCTTAGAGCCTCACCATTGCTGAGGCTGGCTTTGAACTCTCTCCATCCTCCTGCCTCAGATTGTTATACCAGATTCATGGGACCTCAATAGACCTCCAAGGAGCCGAATCAGATGCAGTCACACAAGAGTCTTTATTGCAAATTCGAGCCTGGACTCACAACTGTTTCCACGCAGCGGTCCCGAGGAGTGAGTCCAGGCCTTAGTTCAGTGAGGATTTATAGGTTTTGGGGGATATTCTATGCGTCACAATATCACACAGCAAATCATTTCACACCGCAGGAAAATCAAACAACAACTCTTAACATTGATTAGCACATTCATTGGCAAGAACAAGTCAGGTAAGGGTGATTGATTAGTTCAAATGGTGGATATGTTTAAACTGATTGGTTTAGGCCTCCAGTGGTTGCAAGAGTGGATATACTAAACTGCAGGGTTTCCTAATCATGTTATCAATCACTGAAACTACTAGGAGGGCCGCCTGGCATTCCAGATATCTTCCCTGTCTCACGCTGATTGGTTGTTGCTGTAGGTCATTACAGTCAGAACTTAGGCCTCAAGCATTCTTTGGTCTTTCTAGGAACTTGCATTGCTGAGTAAAGAACCAACTTCTGGCACTGCAGTCAGAGATATCTGGCTCCTCAGGCCTTTCCAGTTATTCACGGATAAATGACTCAGCAGGGTAACTATGTGCCTAGTAACACTGTGGGTTTTCCAAGAACAAGGGTCCCCTCAGTTTCTCAAGATCATCGCCTCAACCTCCCTAGCCACTAGGATTACAGGTGTGCACCACCATGCCTGGCTTTAGTGTTACTCTTAACTAAGACTTTATTCTTTAACTATTTACAGTTCCCTAACTGGTTTCCTGTGAACTTTTTTTTTTTTTTTTTTTTTTTTACAGCTTAGGTTAGACCCTGCCCTTACAAAACAAAATGACATACACAAAATCCCCAAAGCCAATACTATCACTCTGCTACAAGTAACTAAGTCTCTTAGTACCTCACTGCTTACAGTAGCATTTCTTAACTTTTTTTGGCAGTACTAGGGAATGAATCCAGGGATGCTCTACCATTGAGTTACATCTCTGTTTTATTTTTTACTTTATTTATTTTTTTTATTTGTAGATGAACATGCAGTATCTTTATTTATTTTTATATGGTGCTGAGAATCGATCCCAGTGCCTCACACATGTGAAGCAAGTGCTTTACCACTGAGCTACAGCCCCAGCTTATTTTTTACTTTTGAGACAGGGTCTTGCTAAATTGCTCAGGCTGGCTTCAAACTTGTGATATTCCTGTCTCAACCTCCCAAGTGACTGGGATTATAAGTGTGTACCACTATGCCTGGCCTTGAATTTTCAATGATACTGAATAATACTGAATTAAATATTGTCTTGATTACTCTATCTCAAAACAAAATAAAAGAGGACTGGGGCAATAATAGCTCAGTTGGTAGAGTGCTTGGCTCACATGCACAAAGCCCTGGGTTCAATCCCCAGCACAACATACACAAAAATAAATAAATAAAAATAAAAGGGCTGAGGATATAGCACTCTATCCCATCCCTTTCCTCTAGCACTATCTATTGAAAAGATCAGCATTTTCTCATTGAGTTACATTGGTGACACTGTCATAAATCTGGTAAATGTATATGTGTGGATCTATTTCAGGACTTTTTTTTTTTCATAGATTGGTCTTTATCTTTTTACCAAAACCTCCCTGTCTTCAATAATGTAGCTTTGTAGTGTCTTGATATTTACTCCTATAAGACTTCCAACTTTGATCTTTTTTAATAGGTCTGGCATTTCCATAAACATTTTGGTCTTGTTAATTGTCACACATAGCATGTAGGGGATTTTGATTGAGTTGCATTGAATTTATAGTTCAGATTAGGGATAACTGACATCCTAAAAATGAGTTTTCCAGTTCATGAATGTGTTCGTCTTGTTTATGTACTTCTTGATTTCTCTCAATAATATTTAGCTGTCAATAGATGGTTTCTGTAAACTATATAGCAAATGATTTTTTTTTATTTTTAAAATATTATTTATTTATTGTTGGTGGGTGGGTACTGAGGATTGAACCCAGGGGTGCTTTACCACAGAGGTACATCTCTAATTTTTTTAATTTTTTATTTTAAGACAGGGTTTTGCTAAGTTGCCAAGGCTGGTCTAAAATTTGCTTCAGCCTCCCAAGAGTCTGGGAATACAGGCTTGTGCCACAATACCCAGAAATTTTTTTTTCATTTTTAAAGGAAATTTTCAAACAAATCAAAAGCACACGAAAGTGTATAAATGAATCTCAATGGCAATTGTCCAATTTCAACTCTTTTGCCACATTATTTTGAAGCAAATTTCAAATTATAAAATTTCATTTATAAATGTTATTGATTGTGTATCTAAAAGATAAAGGCTCTCCAAAAAAGCTTGATCAAGTCAGATGTGGTGATGCACACTGATAATCCCAGGTACTCAAGTTCCAGGCCAGTCTATGTGACTGAGTGAGACTATCTCAAAATTTTAAAAGGTGTCAGGGGTGGGGTGGGGTGGGGTGCGGGGGTGGACAGAGATGAAATTTAGCTCACTGGTAGAGCACTTGCTTAGCATGTGTGAGGCCCTGGGTTCAATCTCTAGTACTTCAGGGAAGGGAAAAAAAAAAAAGTACCTAATAAGTCAGGTAATGGTTGGTACCTGTCTATAGTCCCAACTACTTGGGAGGCTGAGTCAGAATGATTTCTTAAGGCCAAGAGTTTAAGGCCAACATGAGTAACGGTGAGTGTCTATCTCAGAACAAAACAAAACCCTGAATTGTAATACCATTATTACATGTTAAAAATTAACAATAATTCTTTAATATCATCAAAACCCATCAGTATTAAAATTCCAATTGTCTTATAAGTGACATAAATTATTAAAGTCTGTGTGACTCAACACCACATATTAAGATTGTTTGGTGCCGGATGTGGTAGTACACATGTGTAATCTCAGCAGCTTTGGGAGACTGAGGCAGGAGGATCACAAGTTCAAAGCCAGTCTCAGCAATTTAGCTAGGCCCTAAGCAATTTAGCAAGAAATTGTCTCAAAATAAAAATAAAATAAAATAAATAAAAATAATAAAAAGGGCTGGGGATGTGGTTCAGTGGCTAAATGCCCCTAGATTCAATCCCCAGTACCAAAAAAAGAAAGAAAAAAACTATTCATGCATTTCTTTCTTCTAATTTTTAGATACTCCATCTTTCTATTATTCTTTCCATCAAAGTGTTGAGGAAATACATTGTTGGCCCCTAGATTTTGCAGTCAATAGTTTACTGGTCAAATGTCAAATGCACATGTTGTCATTTGACAGGTTCTGTTGCTTTTTTTTTTTTTTTTTTCCTAATTAGGTGGTATGGTTAGGATGTGGTGTATTCCTGCTTAAATATCTGTTTTGAAATTTGGTTAGCAAAGTAGCAGCATTGGGAGGTAGGGCCTTTAGAGAAATTTATGTCTTTCTCACTAGACTGGATAAATTCTCACAGGAATGAGTTCTCACTCTCTCAGGACTGATTAGCTATCAGGGGAGTTACGCACCCCCATCTGCTCTGTGTTTCTTTTCTACATACATCCACTTGCTCTTCTGCCGTGAGTTGAAGTTGTATGAGGACTTCACTGGAAGCTGAGAAGATGCTGACACCATGCTCTTGGACATCCAGAACTGTGGGCCAAAATAAATCTCTTTTCTCTATAAATTAATCAGTCACACTTATTCTGTTCAAGTAACAGAAAATGAAGTAAGACAGTGGGGAAGTTGTATCAAACATATCAGAATTAGTTTTTTTGGGGAAGGATTAGTTATCTGATAGGTGATGATAACATCAGGAGGTGGTGTGGATTGGTGTGGATTCTTAAATGTCATTTTCTAGATAATGCTGAAACTGGGAAGTACAATAAATTTTTCTATGTTGATCTTCTACCTAGAGGTCTTGCTAAATTTGCTTATCAATTCTAATTATTTATCTGTAGGTTTTTGAAAAATATTCCATATAATTGTATCACATATAAATAACAATTTTATTTTTCCTTTCCAATCCTTATGCTTTTTCTTTCTTTCACCTTATTGAATGATTGGGACTTCCAGTACAGTGTTGGATAGTACTGGTATAGTGGAGATCTCCTTTTTGTGTGTAAAGGAAAGTTTTTAATAATTCCCTATTTATATATAATGTTGTTATATGTTTTTTCAACATTGTCAAATTAAGGAAGTTCCTTTTTCTATTTTGCTAAGAGTTTTAGTATGAGTGTTAATTTTTTCCTTTTTTAAATTTTAAAATTTTAGTGCACACCCATAATCCCAGTGACTCGGGAGGCTGAGGCAGAAGGATTACAAGTTCAAAGCCAGCCTTTAGCAAGGCCCTAACCAACTTTGCAAGACCCTTTCTCAAAATAATAAGTACAAAGTGTTGGGGATGTTGCTCAGTGGTTAAGCACTCTTAGATTCAATCCCTAGTACCAAAATTAAATTAAATTGAAATTTTTATCACTTTATAAAAGGCTTATGTTTTATTAAGTACTTTTCCTACCTCTATGGAGATGGTCATATGGTTTTCTTTGTTAATTCTATCAATTTGCTGAATTAAACAGAGATTTTAAAATAATAAACCGGTGCGTGTAGTGGCACACGCATGCAGGAGAACTGTGAGTTCAATGCCAGCATCAGCAAAAAGCAAGGCGCTGAGCAACTTAGTGAGATCCTGTCTCTTAACAAAATACAAAATAGGGCTTGGGATGTGGCTCAGTGGTCAAGTGTACCTGAGTTCAATCCCCAGTACCAATTAATAATGATATATAGATAAAATAAAATAACAAACCAACTGTGGGCTAGGTAGTGGTTTACACTTCTAATCTGAGCAATTTGAGGCAGAAAGATCACAAATTTGAGGCACCTAGATCAACTTGGAGAGACCCTAAACAACTTAGTAGACCCTGACTCAAAATAAAAAATAAAAAGGGCTGGGGATGTAGCTCAGGAGAGTGTTGCTGGGTTTTAGTCCCCAGTATCCACCTCCTGAAAACAACAACAACAAAACAACAACAACAACAACAACAAAAACCCAACTGTGAATTCCTAGAATAAATAAAACACTTTCTTGATGTCATTCATAATATTTTTTATATGTTACTGGATTCAGTTTGCTGATATTTTGTTTGGGGTTTCTGTATCTATGTCCATGAAAAAGATTGACCTGTAGTATTCCTCTCTGGTAATGTCTTCATAAGATTTTAGAATCAAGGTAATCCAATCCTCCTAGGAGCAGAAGCAATCCCTCTTTTTCATCTCATTACAATAACTGATATCTCTAATCATTCATTAAATTCTAAGTTTTTTTGACGTTCAAAGAAACAAAAATTTTCCATAAAACACAAGAACATGGACACAACTCAGCCAAGTTATTTGCCACCTTTTCATCTTTGTCCAATAATCTGTTGCTCATTTCTATCTGAGAAATCATCAAGAATGGTCTTTACTGTCCATATTTCTTTCTTTCTTTTTTTTTAAGTTTTACATGAAGTTTAGTATCTTTTTTTAAAATATGTATTTATTTTTTTTTAGGTGTAAATGGAACAACACAATGCCTTTTATTTTTATGTGGTGCTGAGGATCGAACGGGGTCCCGCCCATGCTAGGCGAGCGCTCTACCGCTGAGCCACAATCCCAGCTTCTACTGTCCATATTTCTGTCAGCATAGAAATATGATGCTGATGGAAGCTTTCTCTACAACTCTTCTACTTTTTCTTTCTGAACTCTCAACAGAATCACTTTTGTAGGTCTATTCATATCAAAGTAGAATTTTTCTAGCAGGAACTTCAGAACTCTTCCCACCTCTTCCTATTACATACTTTCAGGTATTCATTACCCTGGTACACCTACTTGAAAACCAATTTCTGTCTTTGCATAAGTTCCTATAACAAAATGCTAAGTGGCTTACAAGTAACAGAAATTTATTTGACATACTGTGGAGTCTGGGAAGTTCAAGATCAGGGTGCCAGCATGGTGATGTAAGGGTAAAAGAAATTGAAGTTAAAGCGTAAAAGTTAAAGGGTAAAAGACCGGGTGTCGTAAAGTTTTTAAGCTGCAAGGTCTGAGTTAAATTTCTGTAGCTGTTAAGACAATGCTTGAAACTGCCCAGTAATAAGGGCTCTGTGTGGTCGCACATAGGCATTGCAGGGCCTGGACCAATCAGTTTAAATGTAACCCCCTCCTTAGGAATGACCTATCACTCCAGCCTGACCTGTTCCCGCCAATGAATGAACCAATCAGGTTTAGGAGTTGTTGTTCAATTTTCCCGCGCCTCATGATGATTTGTTCTGATGTATACAAAGCCCTCCGCCCTCCCCCAAAAGTGTACTTAAGCAGTGCTCAGCCCCTGCTCGGGGCTCTGGGCTGCTTTCCCTTCTTGAGTGGGCACAGAGCCCCAGCATGCTGGTTCAATAAATCCCCCTTCTGCCAATTGCATGAGTGGTCACTTGGTGGTCTCTTTCTCCGACGTTTCGTTTCGCGGGACCCTTACAGTGAGGGCCCTTTCTTAGTTGTTGACTGCCTACTTCCTAATGTCTGTACATGGCAGAAAGGGTGGGGGATAACTTTGGAATCCACTTTATAAGGACACTAATCCCACCTCATGACCTAATCACCTACAAAGGACCCACATATTAATAATATTACCTCAGGGCTTAGGACTTAAACATTTATTTGGAAAGCAGGGTGGGGAAGCATAAACTGCTGATCCATTGCAAAGTCCTTTATCATGTTGAGGAAATTTCTTTCTATTCCTAGTTTGTTTACTATTTTTATGTGAATGGGCCAATCATATTTTCCCATTTATATTATAATATTACATTGATTTTTTTTTTTACTTGTCAATGGATCTTTTATTATTTTATTTATTTATTTATATGCGGCCCTGAGGATTGAACCCAGGGTCTCACGCATGCCAGGCAATCGCTGTACCATTGAGCCACAACTCCAGCCTAGATATTTTTTTTTTTTATGTTGCATTCTTGGAGTAAATCCTGCTTTCACAATTTCTATTCAACATTTTTCTGGAAGCTTTAGCCAGATCAATTAAACATACTATGTAGTTTGCTTTTTATTCTATTTCTCTTTGTTGTTGTTGTTTATTATTCTATTTCACCTTCAAATTTGAAGGGTAATTTCACTAGTATAAAAGTCTAGCTGGGCATGGTGGCATACACCTATAGAATACCAGCAACTTGGGAGGCTGAACCAAGAGGATCACAAGTTCAAGGCTAGCCTCAGCAATTTAGCGGGGCTCTCAGCAACTTAGCAAGAACATGTCTCAAAAAATTAAAAAAGGAATGGGGATAGAGCCCAGTAGTAAAGTGCCCCTGGGTTCAATCCCCAATACCAAAAACTTAAATAAATAAAATTAAAATAAAAGGGGATTGATGGGGATGTAGTTCAGAGATGAAACACTTGTTTAAAAAAAAAAAAAGTCTAGGTAGGTATTTATTTTCTTTTAGCACATTAAAGAATATAATTCTGTTGTTTTCTGTCTTTATTTTTTTTTAATTTATTTTTTTAGGTATAGTTGGACACAATACCTTTATTTATTTCTTTTTATGTGGTGCTAAGGATTGAACCCAAGGCCTCACATGTGGTAGGTGAGCGCTCTACTGCTGAGCTACAACCCCAGCCCTTGTTTTCTGGCTTTATATAAATATAAATTATATACACACATATATACATATCTATGTATACATATATACTTCACTCTCTCTATATATGTACATATACATTTCACATCAGTGGTAACAAAGAGTTTTTAAAGAGGTGGTACAAAGGTTATATACAGGCATATATGTAAAATGTATATATCATATATGTGTGTATGTATATACTCTAGTATATGTATTTCATACATATATTCATAATTTTTAAGTATATTAATCTGCATTGATGAACCCAACCAAATTCCATCTTAAGCTTGGGAATCATCTTGTTACAAAGTTATAAAAAGTTCATTTCTTTTTTACTATAAAATACTAAGGGGCTGGGGATGTGGCTCAAGCGGTAGCGCACTCGCCTGCCATGCGTGCGGCCCGAGTTCGATCCTCAGCACCACATACAAAGATGTTATGTCCGCCAATAACTAAAAAATAAATATTAAAAATTCTCTCTCTCTCTCTCCTCTCTCTCTAAAAAAAAAATAAATAAATAAAATAAAATAAAATACTAAGATTTCTATTTGGCCTGACAACCTGATGTTTAAACTTGTTTGAAATTCCTGCCCATGCTCTGAACTCACCCATGACTGGGTCTCCTTGACCAGATAATAACCCTCTCTGAAACCTCAGCAGTGCCTCATAAATTCTCATGTTGGGATCTGAATTTACCCCTACCTTGAAATATCATGCCATGTAGATCATTAATCTGCTATCTGCCCTTGTATTGTTTGCCAGAACCCTGTTAGTTACAAGTTCCCAAGACACCCCCCTTTGTAACTTTTTGTGCTATATAAACCTCTTCTTCCCTGAGAGCTGGGCTGATCTCTAGCCTGGTTTTGGGAGACAGTCGCTGGCCAGCCTTCTTTGTGTACACAATATAAGCTTGCTTTAATTTGATCTAAAATTGGAGTTGGTGGTCTTTTCTTTGCATCGTGGTTCAACAGCATTTCAAAATTGGTTTTCCTTTTGCCTCTTATTTTTAATCAATGGTCCATTGTGGACATAAGTTCTTAAATAATATATTAAATAATATATGACTAAACAGAAAATCAATTAAAAACTGTCTAAAGGTTCAAAATTACCATTGCAGCCAGAAGGTATTTGGCTGAGTGATAAATTGTGTTATTAAGTCCCGAGTGTTAGTGAAGTCCCCACTAAATGTTGTGTAGGCTCTTTTGATACTTTCAGGAGACTGATGCCTAGGTTTAAAGAGAAGAAATAAGTGCTTTATTTAAAATGGTAACAAATGTTATTACTGTCTTTGAAAAGACCTGTATCACCTTTGCAAAAAACCTAGAATTTACCCACCACTCTTGGGAAACTATGACCTGTAGAACAAAATTAAAATTCTACTATTAGGCACAATCTTGCTTCTACCTACCTTTTCAGCCTTATCTCCCACAACTTAGCAAAAGTGCACCTGACAACTGTGATATGTTGATCTTTTCAGTGATTTTCCCATTTGTCCGCAGTGATCTTTTTTCACCTAAAAATCTTCTGCTGATTCTTCAAACTCTACTACAAAATGGAAATTTATTAAGTAATTTTTCCTTTCTCACAAGAAGCTAATCACTCTTCTCTGCATTCCCTAATTTTTATATTTCTGTTATAGCACTTACACATGGTATTTTAACTTATCTGCTTAGATGTCTATTTTCCTTACTAACATAAGTTAAAAAAGTATAGGAATTATATTTATCTTTGTAGTTCAACACCCAGCTTAGCAAGTACTCAAAAGTCATAATTAAATAAATAAGGTGGTAATTAATTATATGGTTATAGATGCCAGCTGTATCAATATCTGATATATAAGATATATTAATATCTGCTATATGTGAGATGTGCTGTCAATAAATCTCCAACCTAGAACATAACCCAATTTTATTTTTTTTCCTTTTGTGCTTCTCTAGACTTCAAACCAGCATAAATCGAAAAAGATCCAGAAACCCACAGGTCAGAAAAGTCCTATCCTTTACTCTTCAGTTCAAGGCTAATGATATATCAACTGTGGATCTGCTTTAAATAACAGATAGAGGGAGGTTGAAAAAGAGAATGTAAACGAAAGGAGTGTGCCTATTCTTTCTAGCATCTCCACTTCCAATGAGACATAAACAACTCCATAATTCCTTCCATGATGGCTTTCCTCTTGTTTCCTTTTTTCATCTACTTTTATGCAAAGCCCAGTATGGGAAAGAAACTTGGTCACATAAGAGAATGGACAAAGACTCACTACTAAGAGTTTGGTGAGGGAAATTTCAATATATTTTTTTTACTAAAAGTTTGGTTCTTGTTCTGGATGCCAATCCAATGATGAGAACACAGTTTTGAGAAAAAAGAAAAAGAAGTGTTTGCTACCAAGGAGAAACACAGAGACTCCTATCCAAGAGGCTGTGAGTCTCCACATCAGTGGTAACAAAGAGTTTTTAAAGAGGTGGTACAAAGGTTATATTTCATGTGTTCCCTGTCCTGGGTTGTAATTCACTTGTGAATTTGGGAGACAGTCATTTCTTAGATCTTCTGGCACTATCCCAAATCTGAATTACTTTGTTCCTGTAGTGGGTATCTGCTCAAGGGCAGATAATTCTGTCTAGGATTGGAAAGAAAGCTAATACTGTTTCCCCTTAGATTATGGATGGGAGTTTAGGAATGACAGACAGAGAAAAGAAAGAAACATGTTTTTTAAAAATAATCCACTGGTGGACATGGTAGCACAACCTGTAATCCCAGAAATTTTGGAGGCTGAAGCTGCAGGGTTACAAATTCAAAGCCATTTAGCAAGGCCCTAATCAATTTAGCAAAAACCTTGTCTCAAAAAAAGAAAAAAAAATGAGCTAAGGATGTGGCTAGGAACCTAGGAACCTAGGAACACCCCTAGGTTCAATCCCTGGTAACAAAAATAAATAAATAAATCACAGGTGCAGAGCAGCAAGGACTGTATTCAAACATGAAGTGGACCTGTTAAACCTTTATTTCCCAAGGCAACATCTATTTTTTTTTTTTTTTTTAACTTGAGATCTGATCTCTACCACTCATTAACTTTATAACCTTGGGCATGACTTCACCTTTGTTTCCGTATTTGCAAAATGAGGAGTTGTGCTAAATGATATAAATAGTCACTTTGCTAATAGATTCTTCACTCCTATTCCCAGTTCCACAGTTGGAAGAAAACTTCAGGATGGATTGCATTGAAGCTAATCCAACATGGTGAGTGAGTGAAGCCTGTCTTCAGCCTGTACTAATGATAAATTATCTTAATCATAAAATTTAGGAATACATACCTGAAATGCTAACTTCCTTCATTGTAATCGTTGTCTCCTTTCTAAGTTGTTTCTTATTGTTTTGCTTACTGGTATTTTAATATCACTTCAGTTATACTGATATATTCTGTTACATCTAGTGTTTCAGAACTCCCTGTGAGCTGGACCCAGGAATATATACTCTGGTCAATGGGCAAGAGTCTTCAACATATCTTCCAACACCTGGAAAATGCAAGGTCAGGGAACATAGTTTCTGGGTGGGGGATTGAAGATAGTAAAGCATTTGAAAGGATTTAAGAGGGAGGAAGGAAGAGAGTAAAGGCGGGAGGCAAAAGGGAAGGAGAGTCTTAGTTCTGGCAGTGAGCAAAATTCTGGGTTCAAACTAGTTTAAGGATCATATCTGAGTAGAATGGGAATGTTGTTTCTCTTTGTCCTGGTGGAAGAACTCTTTGCACATGTAAATGATGTTGGGGAAAACAACTTTTCCCCCCAAAATCCCCCCTGAAGCCAAACATATTTTTCATTTTCCTCTTCTGATTCCAAAGCAAATAATTGGAAACTTGTCTCTTTATTTCTTAGATCAAGTCTTATGGAACTGGATTTGCCTGAACCCCAGGATGTGACTTCTTCCTCCTCCTCCTCCTCCTCTATCCTTGTGGCTCAGGAGGCTGTTCTACCCAGTTGTGACTGTATGAAGGCAGAACTTTCTACTGACAATGTTATCTCCTCTGGATCATCAAGCACCAGCTCCAGCCTGTCTTACCTTCCTATCTTTTCTGAAGGAAGAACTTGGCAATTCCAGAGCAAAGGTTTACCTGTTTCTCCTCAAAAGCAATCATCTGTATTCAGGAACCAGGACACATCCCTGCCCCCTTTTTGGCTATCAGAGCCTGAGAAATCAGAACTTTTTCAGAATTTGGCAGCTCTTTCATCTCTGCAGCCTCAAAATTCTTTTATTAACTCTATTTTTGAATCCCAAGGTCACTGCAAACAACAACAGAAAACAAAAGATAAGAAAAGGAGCAAGAGTCATTTGGTAGCAGATGACGGGCCAAATTCGGTTTCAGATGAGAGACCACAACTCCCAGGTTGGGCTCCACTCCAGCTTTCTCCTTTGGCTAGAGGAGAGCTAGAAGGGCATATGTCTTGGAAGGTCTGTACTTTGCGGGAACAAATAGTGCCCTCACCTGTGAAGGAATCATGGGCAATGCTGAATTATTTAATACAAGCAGGAGTCCCTGGACCAGAGAATACCCAAACTCAATTATCTATGCCTATTCATCAAAGCACTGAGCAAAGTACCAATAATAAATCCCCAGACCTTCCATCATTTCAGCTCCATGTGAACATTGGTGTGGAATCTGGATTAAATAGGACAGAAACAAAAATTTCACAGTCATTTATCTCAAATGAGCAGTTACAACCTGTGGATGATCCCCAAATTCTTGCATCTAAGCATTTAGTTAGGTCAATGGGCTCTCCACCTCCCAGAAGTTTAGGAGTTAACATAATTCAAGAAGAAGCCACTTTATTGAAGAAGGACCCAAAGCATGTGCTAGAGCTTAGTATAGAACAGAGAGTCATAGGTCTTCCAGAAAAAAGGATACAGCAGCATAAGACACAAGTGACTGATGTGGAGCTGACCCCAAGGTTACCATATCAAGTCACAGATAACCTAAAGGTAACTCCATTGGCATTGCTTCAGGTCATGAATTCAATGGGAATGATCCCAGAATCACATTCAGATGTGATAGAATCTATGAGTTTGTTTCCACAGCCGCCAAATCAAGTTGTAAAACCAATCCAGCCCAAGGAAATAATGAGTATAACCCCCAAATCACCAAATCAATTAATCAAGTCAATGGAGATAACCCCAAGTCCTCAGCAACAAGATGTGGAATCAGAGAGGATGAACTCAAGATGGAATCGGGTCCCAGACAATGTGAAGATAACTCCTGTAGCATTGCTTCAAGTCATGGATTCCATGGGGATGACTAGCAAATCACATCCACATATCATAGAATCCATGAGAATGATCCCAAAGCCACAACATCGAGTCATGACGTTAGAGAAGATGGACACATTGTTGGACCAGAAAACCATAAAACCAGAAGAGATGAGTCCAAGGCCACAACAGACAGTGATGCAAACTGTAGAAATGAGTCCAGGGCCACAGCATAAAGTCATGGAGTCAGTGAGCATGACCCCGGGGTCACAAAGTCAAGCCATGGAACAAGTGAAGATTACTCCAGAGCCAGTACATCAGTACACAAAACCATTGGAAACTGTCTCAACACCATTACATCAAGTCATGGATTATAAGAAAGTAACTCCAGTGGTGTTATTACAAACCATGAATGCCATGGGGATAATTCCATTAGCACAGCCACATGTTACAGAATATGGGGGTTTGACCCCAGATTCACAGTCTCAAATTACAAATTTGACCCCAAGGTCAACTCAACCAGTTGGTTTAACTTCTTCCCTTAGCCCTCCTACAACTCTTGCCCCACTAAAAGTTGTAGAATCTGTGATTTTACCTCCAAAGCTACCACCTAACATCACAAAATCAGCAAGAATGATTCTAACACCATCATATCAATCTGTACATTCTGTAAAGGTAACTCCCGTAGCATTGGGGTTGCCCTTTGGAATGATCACAGTACCACAGTCACAAGTTATAGAATCTCAGAGTTTGACCCCACAGCCAATATCTCAAGTCAAGGAATCTTTGGAATTGACTTCTGGGTTACAGAGCCAAGTGCAAGACTCAGTGAACATGACTTCACAACCACAGCATCAAGGCACAGAATCTGTGTCGTTAACTTCAAGAACATCTCATCAGGTCATGGATCCTTCAAGGTTGAGCCCATGCTGTCAAGTCCTGGAATATTCAGAGATGAGCCCAAGGCAAAACCATAAAGTAACAGAAACTATGGGGTTGACCACTGACACATGGCTAAAAATGAGCAAGTCTATACAGCTGACAGAGTCACACCATCAAATAATGGAATCTTTGGGGACAATCCCAGGAAAACCAGGTCAAGGTACAGAATTTGTAGGAATGAACCAAAAGCCACTGCATCAAGTCACAGAATCTGCTGTAATGACTACTACATCATTTCTTGAAGGTGTGAAATATATGGAGGTGAAGCCAATGTCACAAGTTAAGATTGTGGAGTCTATGAAATTATCCCCAGAACTGCAAGATTTAAAATCTGAGAACCTGGTCCTAGGACCAAGGTTGCAAAGTATGAAATCTGTAGATACAACCACAGGTTTAGTTCCGCAAGTGGCAAAATATGGACAGCTGACACCAACTATAAAATCTACAGGCTTGATCCCAGAGTGTCAATGGCAGAGTATAAAATCTGAAGAGTTAACCTCCATACCACAGCTGCAACAAGGTGAGAAATCTATGCAGTCAGCCCTAGAGTCTCTGCCTCAAGATATGGAATCTATCCAACTCGCTCTAGGACCACAACTGCAAAGTGTAAAATCTGCTGAATTAACCCTAGCACCACAGTTGATAAGTAGGAGATCGATAGATTTGAGCCCCCATTCACAGTTTCAAGATAGAGATTATGCTCATTTGGACCTACCACCAGAGTTTAAAGATACAAAAACTGTGGAATTGACCCTAAAGACACCACTGGAAGATATAAAATCTATGGAGCTGACCCCAAAACCATCAGTACAAAATATCAGCTCTGAGAAGACAGCCCCAGTAGCATTGTCTAAAGATGTAAAAACTCCCCAAATGGTAGAATATAGAAGAGTAATTCCTGAGTCACAAGTGCAAAGTGTGAAATTTGGGGAAGTGATCCCAGGTATACAACTTCAAGCAGTGAAATCTGTAGAGTTGAACCTCAAACCAAATTATCAAGCCCTAGAGCCTGAAAGATTGACTCCATGGCATCAAGTCTCAGAATATTTAGGAATGACCCCAGAGCCAGAACATCAAGGCACAAAGGTAAAACTTACCTCTGACATTTGTCACCAGGTAGGAGAATCTGTTGGGTTGACACAACCATATTTAGAAATTACCCCAGTGCCATTAACAGAATCTATGAAGATGAGTCCAACATCATTCAAAGACACTTGTAAGACTGTGTTCCAACTTGTAAAAGTGATGGAGGAGACTCCAGAACCACAACACACAATAAAACAATCTCTGGACTTGATACCAGGATCAGAGGTGCAAAATGTAAAATCAAAGGTGTTGACCCCAGAGCCACAATCCCAAGGTAGGAAATTTGTTCCTCTAAATACACAATCACATTCAGAAGTTACCAAATTGTCAGAGATACCCTTAAAGGCAGAATCTGAAGATGCAGAAACCATGGGGTTGGTATTCTCTCAAGATGATAAGACCCAGAGGGCTGTCCCAGAACTATATTCTCTGGGGTTGACTCTAGGATCAGAAATACACTATGAAAAATCAGGGCCATTACCACAAAATTTGAAATCTGTTAAATTAAATTCTGAGCCACCCCCACTAGTGGTTGGATCTAAAACTTCAATTACAGGAACAAAACCATATCTTAGAGATTTGATCTCAGGGCCACAACTCCAGGGAGTAAAGTCTAGGCAAATTGATCCAGAGTCTCAGTGGAAAGGTGCAAAATGTGTGTATTCAGTCCAACAGTCAACTACCAGAGTGGCAGAATCTGAGAAGCCAAAACCAGAGCCAGGGATACAAGGTATATTATTGGAGGAATTGACTAAAGGGGCACAGAAACACAGTGTGAAATCTGCATATTTAAATCTAGGCCCATGGCAGCCAAGTGTCAAATCTTCTGGATTGACTCCAGGTCCACAGTTGCAAAGTGTTAGATTTTCCAACTTATCTCCAGATACACTTCTTCAAGAAGAACCTATGGATTTACTCTCAGGGGCCCCACATTATGGTGTGAAATCTGATGAAATGACCCTAGGTTCCCCAGTACAAGAAATCAAATTGTCAGATTTTATCACAGGGACAAAGCATCAAAGTGTCAAATCAGTACCACTGATTCCAGAACCACAGCCTCAAGGTGTGAAATCTGTGGAACTAAGTCCAGGACCAAGCTTGCAAGATGTCAAATTTTCTGATTTGATCCCTGAGCCAAAGCATCAAAGTTTCAAACGTATACAGTTTATACCAAGGGATGAGCTTCAAGATATAAATTTTCTAGGGTTTGTACCAGAATCATCTTTGCAGTTAAGCCAACAGCCACAGGTTGAGGATATGAAATCTGTTATGTCTACTGAAGGATCACAGTTTTACAGAATGAAATCTATGATATTGACCTCAAAACTACAAAGTGAAAAACCTGAGGAAGAAAATCTAGAGCTATGGCAGCAAGATGCCAAATTTTCTGGATTGACCTCAGGGCCAAAACTTCAAGGTGTCAAATTTGGGAAGCAAACCCCAGGGTCAAGGATTGAAATGACTCCAGAGTTAGGGCTGCCTGATTACAAATTAGCAAATGTGTCTTCAGGGCTTCAAGACATTAAACAGGTTGGGCTTAACATAGGGCCATGCCTACAAGATGTTAAATTTTTGGATACAACATCAGGAACTCAACCTCAAAGAGTGAAATCTTCACAGTTAATCTCAGGGCCACAGCCTCAAGGTGGGCAATTTTTGGAGTTCACCTCACAGCCAGAGAGGCAAGGGTCTAAACCAGAGTTGTTAGTACCAGAACCACTGTTTCAAGATGTAAAATACGTAACAATGAACCAAGTGCCACACTTTGAAGGTGAAATTTCTTATAAATTAGTCCCAGAGCCACAGATAGCATATGTAGAATTTATGGAGTTGATTCCTAGGATGCTGTTATCAAGTGTAAACCATTATGAGTTGGCCAGAAGACTACAGTCACAAGGTATAAAATCTGAATTAGTCCAAGTACCACAGTTGGAAAATGTAAAACCTGTGGAACAGACTCCAGTCTCAAAGCTTCAAGACTTAAAATCTGAGAAACCAATCCCAGAAACACAGCTAGAAGATAAGATATCTGTGGAACTAGTCCCAGGGCCACATTTGGGAAATACAAAATCTGTGCAGTTAACACCAAAGCCAGAGCTGGGAAAAGTCAAATCTATGGTGTTAACTCCAGGGCCACAGGCAGAAAGTGTGAAACCTAAGGAGCTTACCCTAGCTTCAAAGATTCAGGTTTTAAGATCTGCATCACTACCTTCAGGACCACAGTTGGAAAATATAAAATCTGTGGTCTTAATGCCAGAACCATGTCAGGAAGGTATAAAATCTATGGAGATAACTCTAAGTTCTCAAAAGGAAGGTGTGAAACCCATAAAGATAACCTTGGGACCACAGACAAAAGATTTCAGCTCTGTGGAATTTGCCCCTTATTGCAAGGTTGAAGATGTGAAATCCATGGAGTTGACTCCAGGTTCAAAAATTCAAGATTTGAAAACTGTGGAGTTGGTCCCAGGTATACAGAATCAAGATATAAAAGCTATGGAATCAAAACATGGCTCAAAGATGCAAGATGAGAATTCTGTGGCTTTTGTACCTGAGCCATTGCTTCAAGGTGTTAAATCTATGGAGATTTCTCAACAACCTGAACTGCAAGGTATTAAGCCTAAGGAATTGGCTTTAGAGCCACAAATGCAAGATTCCAAATTTGTGGAAATTACTCCATGTTTTAAGATACAAAATTTAAAATTTGTAGAGGAGACTCCAGATTCACAGCTGCAATATGAAAAATCTGTGAAGTTGACTCCAACAGTAAAAAGGCAGGTGAATGTAACCAGAAGAGAAGGAGTTCAAGAAGTAAAATCTGTGGACTTAGCCACAAGGCAACAGTTTCAAGGGATGGCACCTGTGGATTTAACTCTTGGGCCTGAGCAGGATGACCAGATATTTGTAAATTCACTGGAGAGAACATGTGTGGATTTAGAGCAACCAAAAAGGGGATCTGAGTCAGAAAGTATAATATCTTTGAATTTAAAAGGGCCCAAATCTAAAGGTATAAAATCTCTAGACCTCAACTCCGAGCTACCACTGAAAGATACAAAATCATTTGAACTGGCTCCAGAACCAATTATTCAAGATGTAAAAGAGAGAGAGTTCAAATGTGAACCTCAGCTGCAAAGTATAAAATCTTCCAAGTTGACCCCAGGACCACAGTTATACCAAGTGAAACCCTTGGAGTCAACTTTAGAGCCACTGCTTCAAGATGCGAAAATTGTGGAGTTAGACAAAGAGCTGCAGTCTGAAAGTATAAAATATATTAACTGGATACCAGAACCAGAGTACCAAGGTGTGAAATCTGTAGAATTAAACTTTGGGTCACAATATCAAAGTGTCAAACCTGAAGAATTAAAAACTTCAGAAGTGATGCCATCTGAATTGTCTATAGGGCCAAAATTTCAAGGAGCAAAATCTGTGGAGCTTAATCATGAGCCACAGTTGCAGTGTATAAAAACCTCTACACTGACTCCAGGACCAGAGGTACAAAAAAGGAAAATTTTTGCATCAACCTCAGAGCCACAGCTTCAAGGTGTGAAAACTGTGGAAATACACCAAAGGCCACAGCTTAGAAGTAGGAAATCTGTGCAGTGGATACCAGGACCTGAGTTCCAAGGCCTGAAAGCTGTAAGATTAAATCTTGGGCCACTATCTCAATGTGTTAAATCTGCAGGATTGAAAACTTCCATAGACTTGAAAAGTACAAAAGTATGTGAACTAACTCTAAGGCCAAAACTTCAAGGTGCAAAATCTATGGACTTTAACCTTGGGCCTCATGGTCAGTGTCTGAAAACTCCTGAGTTGTCCCCAGGACTAGAGCTGCAAAAAAGAAAAAAATTTCCAACCTCAGAGCCACAGCTTCAAGGTGTGAAAGCTGTGGAGTTAGACCAAGGGACACAGCTTGGAAGTAAGAAGTCTGTTCAGTGGATTCCAATATCTGAATTCCAAAATATGAAATCTGTGGTAAATCTTGAGTCACAATCTCAGAGTGTCACAGCTCTAGAGTCAAAATCTTCAATACAGTTAAGAGATGTGAAAACATCTGATTTGACTCAAAGGTCAAAGCTCAGAAGTATACAACCTTTGGAATCACTCCAGGAGTATCAGCCTCAAGACTTCAAATCTATTGATTTGAAATCTGAGCTGCAGTTGAAAAGTACAAAATCACGTGACCCAACCTCAAGGTTAAAACTCTGTGATATAAAATCAATGGTGTTCAAATCTGGCCTTCATTTGCAAAGTTTAAAATCTTCAGAGTTGACCTCAGGACAGCTGCAGGAAGTGAAACCCTTGGAGTCATCCCCAGGAACAGAACCTCAAGGTGTGAAGTCTCTAGTGTATACACAAGAGCCACAACTTTCAGGGGTGAGATCAGAGATAAAAAGTCAAGGGCCACAATTACAAAATGATAAACTTGTAGAGTTGAACTCTGTAATACATTTGAAAAGTATGAAATCATCAGAATTGGCTCTTCAGACAAAGCCTCAAGGTATGAAATCTGAGGAATTCAACTCTGGGCCCCAGAGGCAGAGTGTAAAATGTTCTAAGTTGACACCTGAGACAAAGTCCCAATATATGAAAGGTACTGAGTTAAGCCCTAGTTCACAGTTGAAAGGTATACCATATTCTGATTTGACAGAGAGAACCAAGATTCAAGGTGTCAAAGCTATAGACTCCAAACCTAGGCCACGTTTGCAAGGTATAAAATCTAATGAGCCAATACTGAGGACAAAACCTCAAGAAGTAAAATGGGTGGAGTTGAACTTGCGCCCACAGTTGCAAGATGTGAAATCTTCTAAATTGATCACAGGAATAAAGCTTCAAGATGTAAAATCTATGAATTTCAGTTCCAGACCACACTTACGAGGCGTGAAATCTTCTGAAATGATCACAGGGAGAAAGCTTCAAGATGTGAAATCTGTAGAATTCAAATCCACTCCAAAGTTGCAAGGTGAGAAATCTGATTTGACCCTGGGGAGGAAGCTTCTAGGTATGAAATCTGTAGCACTAGACTCAGACCCCCAGTTACAAGATATGAAATCTTCTGAGCTGATCATGGGTATAAAACTTGGAGGTATAAAATCTGTGGAGTTCAGTTCTAGAAAATTCCTTAAAAGTATAAAATCTTCTGAGATGATACCAGGGACACAATTTCAAGTTGTTCAATCAGTGGACTTTAACTCTGGATCACAAATACAAGGTGAAAAATCTTCTGAGTTGACTGAAGGGATGGAATTTCAAGATGTGAAGTCTGTGGAGTTTGACCATGGTTCAAAGTTACAAGGTGTGACATCTGAGTTAATACCAGAAGCAAAGCTTCAAGGTGAGGAATCTGTGAAATTCAACTCAGGCCCCCAGTTGCAAGATGTGAAATTTTCTAAGCTGATCCTGGGGACAAAACTTCAAGATATTAAATGTAGAGGGTTCAGTTCTGGACCATACTTACAGGGTGTGAAATCTTCTGAAGTGATC
>NW_025999977.1:39772645-39832190 GCF_001458135.2 Marmota marmota marmota | reverse complement strand
AGCCCAAACCCCAGTGTGAAAATTCTACTGGGTGCCACCCTGGGCCACATTTTCAAGGTGTGAATTCTGCATCCCTTCCAGAGCCCAAACCCCAGTGTGAAAATTCTATTGGATGCCACCCTGGGCCACATTTTCAAGGTGTGAACTCTTCTTCTATTCCAGGGCCCAAACCTCAGTGTGTAAATTCTATTGGGTGCCACCCTGGGCCACATTTTCAAGGTGTGAACTCTTCATCTGTTCCAGGGTCCAAACCTCAGTTTGTAAATTCTATTGGGTGCCACCCTGGACCACATTTTCAAGGTGTAAAATCTTCTGAGTTAACTCCAATTGCAAAATTTCAAGGTATAAAGCCTTGTGAGTTGAATTTAGAGAGGGAAAAAACTATGATAGTTAACTCTGGACTACATTCACAGGATTTGAAATCTGAACTGACTCCAGGGTCAAGGTTGAAATCTGAACTGACTCCAGGGTCAAAATTTCTAGGTTTAGCACCTATGGAATGCAGCCCTGGACCACATGTACACTGTGTAAATTCTTCTAAATTGAATTCAGAGCCAAAATTAGAATTTATAAAGTCCATGGAATACAAACATGGGCCAGTATTGCAAGATATTACAACTTTTGAATTGACTTCAGGAATAAAAATTCCAAGTATGAAATCTGAATTTCACCTAGGGCCAGAGCAACAAGGCATAGAATCTGTTGTATTCAACTCTGTACAACATGTACAAGATATAAAATGTGAATTGACTTCAGGGACAAAGTTCCAAAATGTGATACCAATGGAGTTCAACTCTGATCTTCAACTTCAAGGTACAAATTCTTCCAACTTGAATTCAGAATTTGAATGCATAAATTTTAAGTTTAGTCCAGGGCCACAGGTGCAAACCATGAAGCCCTCTGAACTGAATCTTGGGTCAGAATCTCAAGGTACAAAATCTGTTTTGTTCAACTCTGGGCCCTACTTGCAAAGTATAAAATCATCTGAGTTAACTGCAGAAACAAAGTTTCTGTTTTCGGAGAACCAACTTGAGTCAGGGCAGCAAGTTGTACAATCTCTGTTCACTTTGGGTCCTCAGTTAAATGGTATGCAATCTTTACACCTGCATACAGATGTACAGTCTACAGAGATGAGTAAACAGCCATTGCCTTTTGGCGAGAATTCTGTAAAATTGATTTCAGGCCCTGGGCTGCAGGACTTGGAATATGGGGTATATGCGGTAGAACCACGTTTTCAAAGAGTGAAATCTGTGGAATTAAACACAGAGTCACATCCTCAAGGTATGAATTCTGAGAAGTTGCCTTTACACCTCAAGCATCACAATATGTTTGCACCAAAGCCATATTGTCAGGCTATGACATCTCTGGAGTGGAAACCAGGGCCACAACTTCAAAGTGTAAATTCTTTAGGGTTGACATCATGCCTCAGTTCTCAATGTGTTAAATCTGTGATCTTCACACCGAACTCAGGTTTTCAAAACGTAAAACCTGTGAATCTGAGGCCAAGGTCCCAGCAATATGAAGATATAGACTGCCAAGAGTTGAGTTTAGGTGTAAAATCAGTGATGTTGACACCAAAACCAAATAGTGAGTTTCTAACAGGACCAGCATTGGCTAGTGTCAAATTTTCAAATTTGTTTCCTGAATCACAGCAACAAGATGTGAAAACTTTGGAGTTTACTCCAGAGCCAAAGTTGCAAAGTATAAAACATCTGAAATTGTCTTCAGTGTCTCTGCAGCAAACTGTAAAATCTGTGGAGTTAGCACCAAAGTCACTGCCTCAAAAACAGAAATCTGGTAACCAAACTCCAAGAAGTGATCAAACCACAGAATCCTCTGAAGTTATCTCTGGCCCAGGGAAACAGATTGTAGAATATTCAGAGATGATCCCAAAGCCAAAGCAGCAAGTCCCTACAACTGTGAATTTTAATTCAATATCAATTTACCAAGCCCCAGAATCTTCAGAAATGACACAAGAGTTGGCACAAAAAGACACAGAAACTGTGGAGAAATATGTGGGACTGATCTCAAAGCCAACAGATAAAGCCACAGAATTTTCAGAAATGCCTCTACAGCTAGATCTTCAAGTACCAGAATCTGTTGATCTGGCTTCGGTGCTAAGGGATCAAGGCTCAAGATCCTTAAAATTAACCTCAGAGAAAAGCTACCAAATCCCAGAAACTCTGGGGATGCTCTCTCAATCATGGCCTCAAGTTAAGGATTTGGGGGAGTTATATATAAAACCATTACAGCAAGTTATAGAACCTGAAGGAATGATCCAAGAATTCAAGCATCATGCTACAGAAGATATAGGGTTGATCTGTGAAGCAAGGTTGCAAGGGAAAGAATTTCTTGGAACAACCCCAAAGACAATAAGTCAAACTACTGGATATGCTGAGAAATCTCCAAATCACTATCCTCAAACCTTAGAACCTGTGGGGATAATCTCTGAGAAAAGAATGCAAAGGGAAAAAACTGAAATATCATTGCCAAAGCCATCATATCATGTCCCAGATTCTGCTTCAGGGATGACACCATGGCTAGGACACATTCAAGGTCCTGAATCTGTGGAGCTTACTTCTGAGGAACCTATGGAATTGACCCCAAAGTCACAACATCATGTGGGATCTTTAGGAATAACATTAGGGTTAGGAGATAAAGTCCCAGAATCTGTAACTCTGATCTCTAAGCCATCACTGGAAATGGAGGAATCTTTAAAGTTGGCTCCAAAGCAAAAAAGTCAAGTTGTGGGACATGCAGAATCTATAGAGCTCAACTCTGAGACATGGCAGCAAGATAAGGTATCAATTGGGCTAACAAAGTCACAGAATCAAAGAAGGAAAAATTCAGGGATAGCTCCAGCAGGACCACCGAGTCAAATTATAAAAGGTAAGAAGATTAGTCCAAAACCACTGGATCAAGTCACATCACAGATTCAAGTTGCTCAGTCAGTAGGGGTGATGCCAGCAGCTCCCCGCAAAGTTGTTGAATCTGTGAAAGTGACCCCTAGGCCACCACTTCAACTTGCGGAGTCTGTGGCAACACCAGGGCCAAAACCTCAAATGGCAGAAAATACTCCAGAACATCAAGATGTAAGATCTTCAGAGTTGACCTCAAGCCCATGGTTACAGAATATGAAATATAAGGAATTAATCACAGAGCCAACACATCAAATTTTGGAAAAGATTGTGTTAACCCCAGGGCCATTGTATCAAATTGTAAAATCTGAGGAATTAGCACCAGGACCAGTTCCTCAGGTTGTAGGCACAATAGGAGTAGCCAGGGGATCAGAGATTTATGTAATGGATTATTTGGATTTAGTCCCAATGCCATATCTTCAAGAACTGGCACAACCTGTAAAATTAACTCCCAGGCCAAGTATTCGAGTGATGTCTGCAGAATTAGCCTCAAAACAAACATCTCCATTTGAGGAACCAACAATATTGACTCATGAGCAAAAGTTGACGCCTGCAAAATCCACAGAGATAAAAACAGAGTCTCCTAAAGTTATGAAATCTGAGGATTTGAATCAAGGACAGATGTGTCAAAATTGGGACTCTAAGGAATCAATGTCAGAAGAAGAGTCACAAGTAAGTGATTTTTTCTTAGAGTCCCTAAACAGCTCTTCAACCCCACTCATTTCAAGTTCTGTCAAAACATCTGAATTAGGAAGCCTTTGGGGTTCTGGGATCTCAGAAGTATCAAGAGCTTTGGATATGAAGAACCTTGGGACATATATTTTGCAGCCTGAAGAGTCCTATTCTGACTCTGTTATGATGCAGTCATCATCTCTTCTCTGGGACCTTCAAAATGAACCCTCTGATAATACAGTGGACATTGTGGAAACCCCACATCCTGAGACTGTGGGAGTGGATATTACATCTAAGGATAAAACTAAGAAGAAGCAGATGGAGAAGTCAGAGGACTCACTCCAGAACCATTGCCAACATCCATCACGAAGCCGGAGATCACCATCTGGGACTTTCCAGGGAAGATCAGGGTCTCAAAGAGGTTCTGCTCGGCCTTTCTTGGGCAGACAACAGAATGTCTGGGAGAATCATGTCAATAGGCAGCGACTACCTAGAAAATATCTCTCTGCTATGCTAATGCTAGGGAATGTCTTGGGGACGACTATGGAAAAGAAGCTTTGTTCTCGAATATGTTTAGCAGAAAGAGCCACTACAGATATCTGTAAGTCTATTCAGAATTTATTTGGGGTTCCAGCTGAACTGATGGAATTTTCCCAGAGCTTGCTAGAGAATGGTCCATGTACTATTTCACAGCCTTCAGTGGTCAAAAGTTACATTCAGAGACATACTTTATGCCACGGTCCTGATCAAAGAGGGACTCTAAGGATGTGGACACGTGGCTCCATGGCTTCCATAATACGGCAATACTCTGGGACCAGATTGGGCACAAAGAAAACAGATTCAAAGCTCAGTAATATATCCCAGGAAGTCACTCAGCATATGCCTATCTTATGTGCCGAGGGCCAGCTTCCTGCCCTAGCAAAGTCAGAGTCTTCTATCAAGATATATTATAATAGGGAGGATCCTATTTCCCAGGAAGAGAGTGAAAACACACAGAGTGATTCACAGAGAAGAATTTTTAAGTCCCAACACTCCTTCAAGCCAAGTTATCTTTCTCCAGTCAAGACTGACTTTTCAGAACAGTTTCAATTGCTACAAGAACTGCAGCTAAAAATAGCAGCAAAACTCTTAAGGAGTCAAATACCCCCCAATGTGCCTCCACCTCTAGCTTCAGGTCTTGTCCTAAAATACCCTATCTGTCTACAGTGTGGCCGATGTTTAGGATTTAATTGCTGTCATAAAATACATACCACTTTTGGGCCTTATCTTCTTATCTATCCACAGATCCACCTTGTAAGTACTCCTGAAGGCCATGGTGAGATTCGGTTGCATCTTGGCTTTAGGCTGCGGACTGGAAAAAGATCCCAAGTTTCAAAGTATCATGGAAGAAGCAGACCCATGACACCAAATAGTCCTATAGCACCATCAAAAAGGAAAGCTAAAATTTATACTCCAGTTTCTAAGAATCCTACTCCCACGAGAGATTTCCAGTCTAGAGCTTTCCAGTCCCCTGCTCCTGTACAAGTCTATAGCAAACAAAGGCAATGGGGTAGCCCTGGTCTAGTAGGAAAGACAGAAATTGGAGAGTTTGGGCATTATGAATTGTCTCATGTGCACTCCCTATCAGAGAGTGACTCTGTAAGCTGCTATCAGGATGAAACATGGGCTCGAGTGAGAACCAAAAAAACCTGGGATTCAAAATTTCCAGTGAAGAGAATCAACAAAGGAACACCAAACACAAACAGTGGAACCACAATACAGAGTCCCTCTAAGGAATCCCCAGCCCCTTTAAAAAGAAAGAGGACTGTAGTAGCTCATACAAGTTCTGCTTCCTTAAAAAGACCAATTAAGAAATCCCCCCAGCCCAAGTTCCTGAGACTGCTCTTTCAGGGCCTCAAGCAGGCATTCCAAACAGCATGCAGAATGATAGCTTCTTTTGGACAGAAGCCTGAGGACAGGACCAGGCCAGATGATTTGTGGTCAAGCAAAAGCTATGATTCAAAACAAAAAGCCAGGGACTACTGTTTACCAAAAGATAAAAAAGGAGAGGGGACACCAGTTGTCAAGCAAAGGCCACCTAGTCCAAGCACTAAGAAGGAGGACATATTGTTGGAGGACACAAACCAAAGCAAATCAGCTCAACAGCCACAAACAGAGAGCCCTTGCCAATCCAGACCTCTCCAACTGCCCAAGCCCACAGTGTCCCAAAGAGAGGTCACTTTACAAACTGTTACTGTCAGGCAGACTTTGGGTGTAGTTCAAAATGACAGCAGCAGCAGTGCCAAGAAAACCCTCCATAAAGATGAAATTTCCAGTCAGAAGTCGAAGAATTTGCTCAAATCCGAAAGCAGACTTCAGGTGAAGAGAAACGCGCACAGTTACCATAACGGGAAAGGCCCTCACAAGGAGGCCAGCTGCCACCAGGGGGACAGAACCCTGCGGAACGCCCCTGAGAAGAGCCAGCGCAGCCCTTCGGACAGAACCCTTTCCAGTGTCTCTGAGAGGAGCCATCAGGGACTCTCAGAGGGGACACATCGCAGTCCCTCGAAGAGGAGCCATCACGATGCCCCAGAGAGGAGACGTCACAGTCTCTTAGACAGGAGTCATCAAAGCTCCTCAGAGAGGCCACCTCACAGTCCCTCAGAGAAGAACCATGTCAGTCCCTCAGAGGTGGTATGTCTCAGTCCCTCAGAGGTGGTATGTCCCAGTCCCTCAGAGAGGAGCCGTCCCAGTCCCTCAGAGAGGAGCATTTGCAGTCCTTCAGAGAGAAAGCAGCATAGACCTTCAGAGAGGAGCCATCGCAGACCCTCAGGGAGAAAACATCACAGTTCCTTAGAGAGACCTCGAAGTACCTCAGAGAGGAGTCATCACACTCCCTCAGAGAGGAGCCATCGCAGTACCTCAGAGAGGAGCCATCCCAGTACCTCAGAGAGGAGCCGTCCCAGTACCTCAGAGAGGAGTCATCCCAGTACCTCAGAGAGGAGCCGTCGAAGTACCTCACCCAGGAGCCATCGCAGTTCCTCAGAGAGAAAACGTCACAGTCCCTCAGAGAAGAGGTGTCGCAGTCCCTCAGAGAGGAGACTTCGCAGTCCCACAGAGAGGAGCCGTCGAAGTACCTCAGAAAGGAGCCCTTGCAGTCCCTCAGAGAGGAGCCGTCGCAGTCCCTCAGAGAGGAGCCGTCGCAGTGCCACAGAGAGGGGCCGTCGCAGTCCTCGCAGTCCCTCAGAGAGAAGACGTCGCAGTCCCTCAGAGAGGAGCTCTCGCAGTCCCTCAGGGAGGAGCCCTCGCAGTCCCTCAGGGAGGAGCCCTCGCAGTCCCTCCGAGAGGAGCCGTCGTCGCAGTCCCTCCGAGAGGAGCCGTGGTAATTTCTCTAAGATATCCTTTGGCAGTCCCCCTGAGATAAGAGGACACAGTCCTTCTGGGAGAACCCATCACAGTCACTTTGAGATGAGGCAACACAGGCCCTCTGAGAGGAGCCAGCATCGCCACCCTGAGAGTAGTGATCACAGTACCACTGACAGGACCTGTCACCGTCCCTCTGAGAGAAGTCAACGTTGTCATTCCAAGAGGAGACACCGCAGTCATTCTCAGAGAAGACACCGCGGTCACTCTGGGAGGAGACACCGCAGCCACTCTGAGAGGAGACACAGCAGCCACACTGAGGGAATCCATCAGAATCTCCCCAAGGAGAGGCTCAAGCACAGCTCCCCTAAGGAGAGGCCCAGACATAGTTTGTCTAAAGATTCCAAGAGTTACTCAGCCATGCCTCCCGCAGACTAAAACGAGAACTTCAAAAGCAAGACGAGTTTGGAGGCCCGAAGCTAGTAGATGAGGAGAGCTCTGCCCCTGTTATAAATCGTCTTCCTTAAATTTTCACCCTTTCCTGGCTTCTTTCCTGCTCAGCCACTGCCTCCAATTCCTGCACCCTCAGCAATGAAAGGGCTGCTTGATCTCTCTACCTGGGGGAGGGGGACAGAGAATGAGTCTGTAATTTCTCTAAGATCAATAAAGGGGCAATAATTGATCTCCATGTGCATCTACAGGACCACGACCGGGGTGGGTGCGGAAAACTGGGACAAGTGTTGTCGTGCAAAGGGACTGAGCACCGGGCTGGAGGCCCGGGGCCGGCTGGTCTCCAGACCCCGCCCCCTCGCTCCAGCCCCGGGCCCGCGTTCTCCCAGGCCCCGCGCCGCAGTGGGGGGTGGGGTCTCCGGAACCGAGGGGGGCACGTCACATGACTCTCCAGCCGCAGCCCCCTCGGAAGCTGCTAGGCGGAAGTAGACGTTCAGAACCGGGCTAGGCGGCGCCGAGGCCACATCCGGGAGAGGCGAGGAGAGCGGAAGTGGCGTTGGTCTGGCCGGAGCCCTTGGGTGAAATTGTTAGGCGTGGAGAGGGAGTGATGTCTTCCAGACTCGGTGCAGTCCCCGCTGTGAGTTCCTTGGGGTGACCATGATGCTTTAGAGGGAGCGCTGTCGAGCCAGGAGCACGCGGCCCCTCGCTTTTGTCCTGTGCTCAGAGTTGGTTTTTATCAGACCCCATCGTAGGCCCCACCCTTTTAGATCAGATCCACCTGCCCCGCTCTTCTTTCCCCACTTTTTTTGCTTGTTCCCCACCTCCCTGGATTCAGTTCCTCTCCAGATTGCCATTAGTTTCTGTTTCTTTTACATCCCACAATGCCTCCCATAGCCGTTGTCTTTTTTCGCCTCCCTGTTAGAGCCTCTGCCTGGGACAGAGCTTTGGGAATGGGGGAAGATGAAGGCGCAGGTATTGTCACCCGCCTGTGCGTTGTAGGAAGGGAGCACCGTGTACTTTTTCTGAAAAGTGCTGCCTTTTTCCGTTTGAGGTAGTTGCCCCGGGAGAGCCTCATTTCTTCTGGGCACAAGGGGGAGTCATCTCTTTGTGGTCGAGGTCCAGAGGACCCTAGCCCTCACCCTGTGCTTGTGATTTGCTAGACCCCGGGACCCACGTCCTTTAAGCAGCAGAGGAGCACCAGGATCGTGGGAGCTAAGAAGTAAGTGAGGTTTTTCTGAGGTCTTTTTATAATTGTGTCGCCAGAGCTGACAATTGGATTGATGAAAATATCCTGTATCCGCACTGCCCAGTATCGTAGCCACCAGCCACGTATGACTTTTAAGCACTTGAGGTGTAACTAGTGCAACTAGCAAATGGATTTTAATTTTTATTACATTTTAATTAACCAAATTTAAATAGCCACCTGTAGCTAGTGGCTACTGAATTGGACAGTGCAGGTCTAAACCTAGTGTAGTGTAGTGGAGGAAAACAGCTTGCAAAAAAAAAAAAAAAACCAAAACCAAAAGAACAAATTATAATAAAACTAGAACATATGATTCAGTGGTAGTCCAGCATTTCTCCCCACATGAAATTCGTGCTCATAAATACATTGATGATCTTGGAAGGAAGAGAAAATATGGTTGGGGGAAATTCTTGTATTTTCAAACTATTTGGCTGCAAGGCTGGCTTATTATTTTGTATGCTGAATGTGCTAAGTTTTTCATAGTTAAAAGAAAAAAAATTGAGACTCTCATTAGATGGATTAATTCATTCAGATAACATTGACTAAATGTCTGCTTTTTTGCCAGCTGTGTATTTAGATATACAGAAATGGAAAACAAAAGTAGAAATCCAAAGAGGGGATTTGCAAAAAACCAACAAAATACGGTGTAATAACTAAATATTTTAAAGTGAGAATTTAATATAGCTGTTAGGAAAAGGGAGTGATAGTCTGAAAGGGAGCAATAACCACAATAGATCATCTGTAAGCATAGGCTTGAAAGTGGAGGAATGATGCAGTTAGCCAGGAGAAAGGATTTTTCTGAAGAGAGAACATTTGAATAGGTAAAAAGTAAATGGGATAGCAAGGTGTTCTATATGACTGGAATGGAGAATGGGGTGGAGTGGTCATTCAAAGAGGTTAGCCAGATCATGAAAGGTCTTTTTTTGGGGGGGGCGGGGGGAGGATACCCGTTATTGAACTCAGGGGTGCTTGACCACTGAGCCACATCCCCAGTCCTATTTTGTATTTTATTTAGAAACAGGGTCTTACTGAGTTGCTTAGCGCAGGCTTTTGCTGAGTCTGGCTTTGAACTCGAGATCCTCCTGCCTCAGCCTCCCGAGCCCAGCTTGAAAACAAGCCTTTTTTAACAGCATGCTCAGGTGTTGGACTTTTATCCTGGAAGGGAAAGGTCACTCTGGTAACTTTATGTAAGATGGATTAGGAAGTGTGTTGGAAAACTGGTTCAGAGGCTATTTTAAGAACAAAAGAGAGGAATGAAGAATATGTGGGGAACAATACATAGGAAATATACATGATGATATAGGCTAGAGCTAATCAAAAGAAAGACAGGATGTCTGTGGGTTTCTGGCACTGGCAAACAGCTGAAGGTTGGAGTAATTCACTGAACTGGGAATTTCTGAATGAGGAGCAACATTTGGAACAAACATAAATGGATATGGACCTCAGGTGAAGGGCTGGTCTGAAATGAAAAATTGAGAATTATTCGCTATAAAAATTAACTGAAAACATATTTTCTTCTACAAAATGAGTATTTATGATATCTTCTAGGGAATGTGTTTAAAGCAATATTTCTCAATGTGTACCTTGGTTCACCCAGGGATGATTCTTAAAAAGTATAAACATGGATGGGCTTCCATCCATTAATCAGAATCCAAATCATTGGGATTAGGGTGTGGGAATCTTTATTTAACTAGCTTCTTTAGAAATTGTGAATTTGAAGAAACAAAGGTGAGAAGAGACTAAAAAAGAGTAGAGGATGAAACCATGGAGAATATTAGCCTTTATTTTAATTTAATTTTTTTGGATTGAACCTAGGGGTGCTTAACCACTGAGCCACATCTCCAATCCTTTTTATTTTTTATTTTGAGACAGGGCCTTATTAAATTGCTGAAGCTGACTTTGAACTTGAGATCCTTCTGCCTTAGCCTCCCAAATTGCTGGAATTACAGAATTGCTGAGAATACAGGCATGCACCACCTGGCAAACCAGCCTTTATAAAGATTTTGTAGAATTAAAGAAGTCTGCACACTGGGTGCAGTGGCGCATGCCTGTAATTTCAGTGGCTCCGGAGGCTGAGGCAGGAGGATCATGAGTTCAAAGCCAGCCTCAGCAGAAGCGAGGTGCTAAGCAACTTAGTGAGACCTTGACTTTAGATAAAATACAAAAAATAGGGCCGGGGATGTGGCTCAGTGGTTGAGTGCCCCTGGGTTCAATCCCCCTGTACCAAAAATAAATAAATAAAAGTCTACAAAGAGTACTGGGATGAACTAAAATACTTTTTTTAGTGAAATCTAAATATTTACATGTAGAAGAATGAACTAGAAGGTCTTAAAAATTCTTATAGATCAGAAAAGGGTTGAAAATTGGCTTAACTTTTCATCTTTGTAATCAGAAGCAGAGACTTGCCACATTGGTGATAAATTATAAAATCACCATAATTATGATAGCCATTATATCATAACAAAGCTTTTTCTTGTTATGTTTATGGAAAGGGAAGTTTGAGATTAATCTGGTTTCAACAAATGGTCAAATGTTCTGAATTGATAGTATAAAATATTTAATGGTTTTTGTTGAGTCCTTTACAAACAAAAGACAGACTTAGAGACAGGGATTCCCTAGCCATCATGACTTAATCTCCAGTATATTAATCAAGTTGATCATATGATCAACTCTGGATCTTTTAATGTGTTCATGCTTATTCATGAGAAAAGATATATGTATTTCTGTGTCTTACACTAAGAAACTTGTATAGATGGGGCTGGGGATGTGGCTCAAGCGGTAGCGCGCTCACCTGGCATGCGTGTGGCCCTGGTTCGATCCTCAGCACCACATACAAACAAAGATGTTGTGTCCACCAAAAACTAAAAAATGAATGTTAAAACTCTCTCTCTCTAAAAAAAAAAAAAAAAAACTTGTATAGAGTTTCCTGAGAGTAGTCACATGGGACTTGGCTGTTAATGGCTGGTTGGTACAATCAAGTCTTTATTGAGTAGTGATTGATCCCAGTGTTTAGGATGGTGGGTTTCAGCCCTAAAGGACTGCCAATTTCCATTTGAAGTATAATTGATATAAAATAGACTGTACTTATTCAAAGTGTACACTGTGAGCTGGGGGAATATCTTGGTGGTAGAACATTTACCTAGTGTGTGGCAGACTCTAGGTCCAGTCCTTACAAATAAATAAATACTACCTTACAATCAGTTTGTTTATAAAATGCATCTCTGAAACCATCATTGTAATCAAGATAACAAACCTTTCTATCTAACCCCAAAGTTTTTTTTTTGTTGTTTCCCTTTGCAGTCCATTTCTTTCTCCTCTCCCATCCTTAGGCATTACAGTCCTATTTTCTGTTTATGTACAGTGGTTTACATATTCTAGAATTTTATAAAATGAAATCACAGTGATTCTCTCTCCCTCCCTCCCTCTCTCTCTCTCTCTCTCTTTCTTTTTTTCTTGTACCAGGAATTGAACCCAGGGTTGCTTAACCACTGAGCCACATCCCCAGCCTGTTTTTACTTTTTAATTTGAGACAGGGTCTCACTAAATTGCTGGGGGCCTTGCTAAGTTGCTGAGGCTGTCTGAACTTGAGATCCTTCTGCCTCAGCCTCCCAAATCACTGGGATTGTAGGCTTGCGTTGTTGTGCCCATCTCATATGGACAAATATTTCCATTTTACTTGATTAGTACATAAAATAGTATCTCCCATCCTAGGTTGACTGGATTATGTGGCAGAGTATGTTTATCTTTTTATGAAACTGCCTATGCAAAATAGTATCATTTACATTCATACCAGTAACATAAGAATTGATCCTTTTAATTTTAGCTAATTTAATAGTTGTATAGTGATGTGATTTTAATTTTTGCTTTTTATTCATTTAAAATGATGTTGAGCATCTTTTCATGTTCTTGTTGGTCATTTGTTTATCTTCTTTTGTAAAGTATGTACATCTTTTACCCATTTTTTAAAAATGGGGTTGTCTTTGTTTTAATATTTAAAAAAATCTATACTGAATATAATTCCTTTGTCTAATAAATATGTCTTGACAAACAAAATCTGGTTTGTTTTTCATTCTCTGAGTGATGTCATTTGAAGGACAAAAGTTTTAAAGTATCATTAAAAAATTGTTTCATTTGCCAGGCATGGTAGTATTCGCCTGTAATCCCAGCCACTCAGGAGGCTGAGGCAGGAGGATTGCAAGTTCTAGGCTAGCCTCAGCAACTTAGTGAGGCCCTGAGCAACTTAGTGAGACCTTATCTCAAAATAATAAGTAAAAAGGGTTGAGGATGTGTCTCAGTGGTTAAATGCCCCTGAGTTCAAGTCCCAGTACCAAAAAAAAAAAAAAAAAAAAAAAATTGTTCATTTATGTTTCTTGCTTTTTTATTCTCTTTAAGAAACCTTGCTTCCCCTAATTGCAGAGATTTTCTCCTATCTTCTAGAAGTTTTGTAGGTTTTTATACATAGGTCTTTGACCCATCTAGAGTTAATTTTTGTGTGTGGTGTGTGGTGAGGGTCAATGTCAATATTTTTACATTAGTATATTCAACAACTGTTGAAAAGACTTTCCTTATTGAATTGCTTTGATACCTTTATCAAAAATCACTTGAAGCCGGGCATGATGGTGTACACCTGTAATTCCAGCTTCTTGGGAGACTGAGGCAGTAGGATCACAAGTTTGAGTCCAACCTGGGCAACTTATCAAGAACCTCTTTCAAAAAAATTTTTTTAAAAAGGTCTAGCTACACCACACACATACATAAAAATTCAGTTGCATAGAGCTGGGGATTATAGTGCATTGGTAGAGTGCTTGCCTGGCATTTGAGAGGCCCTGGGATCAGTCTCCAGAACCTAAAAGAAAAAAAAAAAAATCAGTTGAACATGTATCTGTATAGGTCTGTTTCTGGATAGTTCTTATTCTGTTCTGTTAATGTTTAGAGTTAAGTCTTGAAATTAGATAAGGCAAGTCTTATCTCTTTTGGCATTTAAAAAAATAATTTTAGTTATTCTAGGTTTTTTACATTTTTATATAAATTCTAGAATCAAGTTGCCAGTATCTATAAAAAGAAACATGTTGAGTATTGATTGGTATTATATTGGATCTAGAGATTCATTTGAGGAAAATGCCATTTTAACATTTTTCTTATTTATGAGCATGAGGTACTTTGCCGTTCATTTAGGTTTTCTTAACACTCTTGGCAATGTGTTGTAGTTTTCATAGTAAAAGCCTTTGGATGTCTTTTGTTAGATTTGTTAGTATTTTATGTTATTGTAAATGGTATCATTTTTACGTCACTTTCTAGTTGCTTGTTGCTAATATATAATAATTGACTTTTTTTTTTCCTTTCCTTTTCTCCCCCTTTGTTACTGGGTATTGAACCCAGGAGCACTTTACCACGAAGCTATATCCCCAGCCCTTTTTGTTGTTGAGGGTCTTGCCTAGTTGCTGAGGCTGACTTTACATTTGTGATCCTCCTACCTCAGCCTCCTGAGTTGCTGGGATTACAGGCCTGTGCCACTGTGCCCCACTTAATAATTGACTATTGTATCTAGCTTTGTATCTTGCCACTTGGTAAATTCCCCCCCCCCCTTTTTTTTTTTTGTGGTGCTGGGTATTGAACCCAGGGCCCTGTGCATATGAGGCAAGCACTCTACCAGCTGAGATATGTCCCCAGCCCTGCTAAATCCCTTTATTAGTTCTAGTAATTTTTGCAGATTCCTGGTATTTTTCTTTGTAAACAGTCACATAATCTGAAAGTGTGGACAGTTTTACTTTCTTCCTTTTGATTTTTTTTTTCCTTTTTGTAACCTTATTACAGTGTGTTTCAACATGAAAGAATCTGATCCTTGAGGTTTTTTTTTTTTTTTTGGAGAATTGGACAATTTCAGTTTAATAGCTGTAGGACTATTCAGATTTCCAGTTCTTTTTTTTTTTTATGTCATTTTAATTTATTGGCAAAGAGTTATTCGAATTATTCTCAGTACTTTAATGTTCATATGATATGTGATGATAACCTCTTCAATTTCTGATATTACTTATGGTATCTTTTTTAAAAAATTTGATCAGTCTAGCTATAGGATTCTCAATTTTATGATCATTTCAAAGAACCAGATTTTCCCTATTGTCAGTTTCCATTGTCTAGACCATCGATTTTTCATCTTTCCTTCTTTGTTTTACTTTGCTCTTCTTAAGTTATCGTAAAGTTAAAACTTTAGTTATTAATTTTTAGTCTTTCTAATACAAGCAGTCAAAACTTAAGTTTCCTTCTAAGTACTTTAGTTTCAGCCACACTTTTTTTTTGTACCGGGGGCACTTTACCACTGAGCCACCCCAGCTCCCCAGCCCCCTCCCCTTTTTTTAAAAAAATTTTCAAATTATAGATGGACACAATATCTTTATTTTTTTGTGGTGCTGAGGATCAAACTCAGTGCCTCACATGTGCAACGCAAGCGCTCTGCCACTGAGCCCCAGCCCTCCCCAGCCCTTTTTTTACATTTTATTTAGTGACAGGCTCTTATTGAGTTGCTTAGTACCTTGCTGAATTGCTGAGGCTGGCTTTGAATCCTCCTGCCTCAGCCTCCTGAGCTGCTGGGATTATAGGCATGGGCATGCGCCACTGTGCCTGGCTCAGCCACACATGTATATAAATTTTTCTTGTTTCTCCAAATATTTTCACATTTCTCTTGCAATTTAATTTTTGACTTCTAAATTATTTAGGAGCAGATTATTTAATTTCCACATAGTTTTACTTTTTAAGTGTTTTTCTTTTTTTTTTTTTTTTCAGTAGTTTACTATTATTGGTTTCTGTTTTCATTTTGATGTGGTCAAAGAATGCAATGTTATTTTCATTCCTTTAATAAAAGTTTAAAGTTTATGGCCCAGCCTGTAATCTTTCGTGGTGTGAATGCACAATGCATTCACTTGAAAAGAATGCATATCCTGTATGTTGGATGTAGCATTCTATGAATGTTAGTAACTCAAACAAGGTGGCTACTAATGTAGTTTAGTTCATTTATGTGTTCACTGAATTTTTGTCAAAATTCTACCAGTTGCTGAGAGGAGAGATTAAAATTTCCTAAAATTGTGGAATGTCTATTTTCCCCTTTAATTCTGTCAGTTTTTGATTTGAGTACTTTGAGGCCCTATTATTAGGCACTTACAACAGGTAATTATGTCTTCCTGATAATTTGACATTTTTGTCATGAAGTGTCTATCTCTGGCAATCCTGTCTGTCTTGAAGTCTGTTTTATATGAAATCAAAATAGCTACTCCAACTTTCTTATGTTTGCTGATTATCTGGGATAGGTTTTTTAATTAATTTACTTTCAATCTGTCTATGTCTGTATTTAAAGTGTGCCTCTTGTAAGCAAATATATTAGTAGGGTCTGCCTTTTTATTGATTATTTCAATCTCTGATTTTTACCTGGAATGTTTAGACCATAAGCATTTAAATTAATATCGGTATATTTGGATTTAGGTCTGTTCATATATTATTTGTTCTCTTTCTTGTTTTTTTCCCTTTGTTGTTCTTTCAGAGTATTTGAGTGCTTAGTGTCCCATTTAAATGTATTTACCATAACTGGGTTTTTGTCTATGTCTCTTTGTATTTTTTTAAGTGGATCCTTTAGGATTTATAATATTCATATTTATCCTTTAACAGTCTATTTAGATTTTATATCTAACACTTTGCTTAATTGCAGAAACCTGGGCTGGGGGTGTGGCTCAAGCGGTAGTGCACTCGCCTGCCATGCGTGCAGCCCAGGTTCGATCCTCAGCACCACATACAAACAAAGATGTTGTGTCCGCCGAAAACTAAAAAAAATAATTATTAAAATTCTCTAAAAAAAAAAAAAAATTAAAAAAAAATTGTAGAAACCTTACAGCCATATAGATTCTTTTAATCTTTTGTCCACCTCCCATTATAGTATAGTTGTTTTATGTATTGTACCTACATACCATATATTGAAAAACTCTACAAGATAATGTTAAAATTTTGCTTTAAAATTTTAAAAATATTTACCCAGTGTTTACCATTTCTGTTGCTTCATTCTTGAAAATCCAAGTTTCTCTCTGGTATCATTTTTCTTCGGCTGGAATTTCTTCAGCTTTAGCATTTCTTAAATCTCTTAGTTTTTATTTATTTGAAGAAATATATATATATATATATATATTTTAGATAACTTCATTTTATTTGTTTATTCTTTCTTTTGTGTGATGCTGAGGATCAAACCCAGGGCCTCACATGTGCTAGGCAAGCATTCCACTGAGCCACAACCCCAACGCTGCCCCCCCACCCCCGAAATATTCGTAAGTGTATTTTCACTGAATGTAGAATTCTGAGTTGACAAATCTTTTCTCTCAGGATCTTACAGATTTATTTATCTATTTATTTATATTGGTTCTTTTTAGTTATACATTGCAATAGAATCCATTTTGACATAATTATAAAAGCATGGAATATATCTTGTTCTAATTCAGTCTCCTGTACCTCTCCTTTTCCTTCCCTCCCTCCACCCCCTGGGATCTTACAGATATTGTTGCATTGTCTTCTGGCCTCCTTGATTTCTGTTGAGAAATCCATAATGGTGTGAATCTCTGGTCCCTGTAATGTAAGATGTTGCTTTTCTGAAGCTGTTCTCTAGATTTATTTTCAATCTTTACTTTTAAATAATTTTGTTTGATTAAGATGTGTCTGTGTGTGTTTTCTTTGAGTTATCCCACTTAGTGTTTGTTGAGCTCCTCGAATCTTTTAAACTTATGTCTTTCATTAAATGTGGGAGGTTTTTTATCATTAGTTTTTCCAAATTATTTTTCTTTCTCCAAGGAGAAGAGAAGGTATCTCTTCTCCTTGAACCATAGCTACACTTAAGTTAGAACTTGGAGATTGATCCACAGGTTGTTGGGTCTGTTCTGTGAACTGTTTTTTTTTTTTGTTTGTTTGTTTTTTTCAATTTCCTTTTTCTCTTTGTTCTTCAGATTGGATCATTTCTATTGCTCTGTCTTCAAGTTCACAGACTCTTTCCTCAGTCATCCTCATTCTGCTACTGAACCCATGCAGTGAGTTTTTATTTCAGATATTGCATTTTTCAGTTCTGAAATCTCATTTGATTCTTTTTTATGCTTTCTGTTTGTTGATAATTCCTGCCTTGTCTTTCATTTCATGTGTATTTTCCTTTATAAGCAACTATAATAGCAGCTTGAAAGTATTTGACAGTTCTGGTATCTGTGATGATCTATTCCTTTGAGAATTACATTTTTCTGGTTTTTTGTGTTGCATGATTTTGGAACTTATCTTTAATATTGTGAATATTATTTATATAAACTTTGGATCCTATTGTAATCTTTTGTAGGAATCTTGCTGTTTTTCTTTTAGCAGGCAGCCTGTTTAGGTTCAAGCCCTAAGTTCTGCCTTACCTTCTGAGAGCAATGGTTAAAAATCTCAAGTTTTGTCCTTTACATTTTTGCTATGATGTAAATGGGGACTCATCTCATTCACAATAGCCCAAGAGTTAGTTTGAGATTTCTTCAGGTGTCTCAGATTGTCAGTTCTCTAGGCTTTTGCTGCATTGTTTTGGGTCACTTAGTTCAAATTTTATTTCGGTTTTCAGTCTTTACTAGACTGATTTTAATATGCCTCTCACATATCTTGCTAAGGTTAGGCTGTGATTTGTATGGCTTCAAATGCAAAATTATGGAATCGCCTTCTGTGCCTTTCTTCTCTCCAGAATTTTCCATACTCTTGCCAACAGGGACTCCTTTTCCTGATTATGTAACCAGAAAGTTGGGGTTTCTGTTGGAATTTAAGCTGCCCATACTGCTCTGCACATAGGCCCAGCATTGTTGCAGAGTCATGAAACAACTGGGAAACTCATTCCACATAGGTAACATCTCTCAGTTTTTACTCCCCTGCATAATCCACTGCTTTTGTTTAATATCAGAGTCCAAAGTTTATCAGTGTAATCAGCAGGAAGGATGGGCTGTAGTGAGCTTATGCTACCATACCAGAACCAGGACCACTCTATTGAATTTGTAATACGGGACCTCGCGCAGAGAACTGAAAATTGTTCTTCCCTACTCATAGGATACTGAAGCCATCTTCTTTTATGTTTATGCTGATTTCCATCCCCTTCCTCCCAAAGGAAACCATGTAAATAGGTGTCATGTTTGTCCTTAAATATTTATGAATCCTTTTAAAACTGGAAGAGCTGCTTTATATATGTATTTATTTTTAATTTACTGAGATGACATTGTAATAGATTCTGTTTCTTTTTTCATTCATCAGAGAATGCCTTTTAGTTAAATTCTGTGTGTAGAATTGGCTTATTGTATCTGACAACTACATAGTATTTCATAATTGGTATCTATCACATTTTATATATTTTCCTAAGGAAGGTCACCTGGGATAATTAACTTTCATTTTCTACTCTTACAAATGTAAGGTATGTGTGATTTTTTTTTTTCTCCTCCCCAAGATTGGGGATTTAACCCAGGGGTGCTTTACCACTGAGCTACTCCTTAGTACTTTTTTTCTTAATTTATTATTTTGAGAGAGTCTAAGTTGCTATGGGTCTCACTAAATTGCTGAGTCTGGCCTTAAATTTGCAATCCTCCTGCCTCAGCCTCTTGTCACTGGAATTACAGGCATGTGCCACCATGCCCTGCTTATTAATTTTTTAGAATATTTTTAAAATTTTTGATGGACCTTTATTTTATTTATTAATTTATTTATTTGTGGTGCTGATAATTGGACCCAGTGCCTCAAATATGCTAGGCAAGTGTTCTACACTGAGCTACAGCCCCAGCCCCTCAGTAATGCTTTTTAATTGATATACTCACTAGTCTTAGATTTAGGAATCTAGATCTAGCTTTTTATCAGGAGTCTCTAAACAGTGTAACTCAGGTAAGATAGCATTTTTTTCTTCAGCTGTAGAAGCTAAGCATTGTGTTGCCAAGTTAAGACAAGGCAGCTCTCATTATGGTTTATAGAGGAGACTGAGCAATAAGGAAGATGGATCAGATTAGTGTCTACAGACTGGTTTTTTCCCTTTCTATTCTCAGAGATATCCTTTAGTTACTGTCCCTCTAGCAGAGAGAGAGGGAAACTTGGACATATCTGGTTACTGATCTAGGGGATCTGAGAGTCACAGAATACCCAATTACATTGCTTAAAATTTCTTTTTCTTAGATAAATCCAGGAAAGAATTTCTTCCTTCTATTGCAAAATGGACTGCTTACTCTTTTTGATTATAATGAAGTATAATAATAATTATATATGTTGTGTTAGACTGATCAATGTAATTTTTAGATTACAATTTATAATTTTTTTAAAAAATTAGCCTTCTTTATATATATATTTTAGTTGTTGATAGACCTTTATTTTATTCATTCATCTATGTGCAGTGCCGAGAATCGAACCCAGTACCTCACACATGCCAGGCAAGTGTGCTACCACTGAATCACAGCCCCAGTCCCAAAATTAGCCTTCTTAATAAAATAAAATTAGCTGCCTTAGTTTTTTGCACAAGTAACCGACTTGATTATCTTTCTATGATAAAATAATTAATAAGGGTTTTACTCCAGACCCTCGTTGGTACATGATTTTTGTGTTGTGTTAGTAGCAGGACCCAGTGCTCCATAAAGGATAATAGTTTCCAGTACACTATCCCTCACGATGACTCCTTAAGCGGCTCATCATCTGCCTCTTCATGTGAACCAGTGAGTGATTTTCCAGCATCCTTCCGAAAATCTACCTACTGGATGAAAATGAGGAGAATCAAACCAGCTGGAACGTCTCGTACTGAAGGTATCAGAATTAATGTCTGTTTCCAAAGGCAGTGTGCTCTGAAGTTATATTTTGAGATAGTTGCTATAAGTGATTCTTTTTTTTTTTTTTTTAGTTAGGCACAATACCTTTATTTTGTTTATTTTTATGTTGTGCAGGGGATTGAACCCAGTGCCTCACACATGCTAGGCAAGCGCTCTACCACTGAGCCACAACCCCTGCCCTATAAGTGATTTTTAAAGTATTAAATGCCACAGACGTTTAACCTCATTAGTGATTAAAAGATTTTAACGTGGTAGGCTATTGTGTACTGTTAGCTTCATGAATTGTCTAATAGAGTAAAATACTGCTGACTCTTACTCTTCTAGTTTAAACTTCAAATCAGCCTTCTTCTCTATGGGATTTGAACTTCTTTCCTGTGTTCTGGTTTGCTCTTTTTTTGCGGATGTAAGGGCTGGATAAAGAGTCATGGTAGTATATTCTAGAGAGTCACAGTCACAAGTGACTGGTAGTAGCTCTCTATCTTGAACAGTTCTTCTACTTCAGTGATAGCCTCAAATCAAGAAACAAAATATTTCCTGAAGACTTTTTTTACTCTTAGGGTAGAATTGATGATTCCAGAGTGGAGGGTCAGTCAGTTAATTAGAAATTACACCAGCTTTCCTAAAGATACCACAACACTTCTTTGAGGCCTGCATTCACTAGTGATCTTTCTCTTTCATAGTCTTGTGAATGATGTCTTGAAGACAGGCCCAGAAGTTCATTTACAAATTGTACTGAGTTGGTGTTTTGTTTTTGTGTGATATTTCAGGGTCAGGTGGAGCATCAGCAAAAGGAAAAAGGAAACCCAAACAGGAAGAAGATGAAGATTATGGTGAATTTCCTCAGAAAAAGCATAAGCTTTATGGTAAGGGGTTCATTTTGCTACTTTTTCTTTGGGTCACTAGGCTTTATTCTTCGAGGATAAAAGAGAATGAGACTTTGGGGGCTGGGGTTGTGGCTCAGTGGTAGAGTGCTTGCCTAGTATGTGTGAGGCACTGGTTTGATTCTCAACACCACATTATAAATAAGTAAATAAAACAAAGGTCCATCAACAACTAAAACAAAAAGAGGGAGGTTTGGGCCTTTGTTGTCTTTAGGACCCTTTGAATTTGGGGGTGGGAGTAGCCTCATCCTTACTTTTGTGACTTAAAGGAGGCAGGCAGTTGAATGAGTGGGGTTTTGTGTCCAGGTGAAGGGGAGGGAAGAGATTTTGGTGTTAGGGAGGGGTTAGTAAAGGTAACATGTTGAACTCCATGTCTCCATCTTATGTCAGGGAGGAAGCAACGGCCTAAAACTCAGCCTAATCCCAAATCCCAGGCTCGTCGTATTCGGAAGGAACCACCAGTTTATGCAGCAGGTATGCTTTCTTTTGGAAGCTTTGCGGGATGTAGTATAAACTCTGGTTTATTTTTGTTGTCCATGAGGAGTGATGTACTCAAGCATTTCTTAAGGAGGCATTCGTTAAGTGTCTGTTTTGGAAAAAGATAACTTTTAGAAGTTATATACAGGAAGAATCTGTATATAATAGCCAGGAAGGGGAAAAACCATTTTATGACACTTTTCCTAAATTGTGAAATTATGATTTTTGTTTCTTGAGAATACTGCAGATCACAAAGTGTCATTTTTCTCTCCTTTGTAGGCAGTTTGGAAGAACAATGGTACTTAGAAATCGTGGATAAAGGCAGTGTTTCCTGTCCTACCTGCCAGGCAGTGGGGAGGAAGACCATAGAGGGTTTAAAGAAACACATGGAAAACTGCAAACAGGTTAGATATCTTGTGGCATTTCATAATGGTTAGGACTTTTTACCCAAAATTTAGACCTGGTACTGTGTATAATATGTTGAATACAGAGGGTTAGGGGGAAGCGTTGTGTGGCAGAGAGAATGTAGACTTTGCACTTGACAGACTTTGAATCCTCACTTAGTTATTTGTTAGTTGTGGCATTTAGCTTTTTATATGTGGACTTTAGTTTCCTCTTTTGTAGAATGGAGAAAAAATAACTACTGTGGGTATTCCATGTGTGGATAAGAAAGAAGTAATGCATGCTAAGTGTTTAGCCCACTGCATAGCAATTTGTGGTATTCTGTTTCTCTGTTGAACAGTGGGGTACTGAGTACTATGTTTTTCTTTTAGGAAATGTTTACTTGCCATCATTGTGGGAAACAACTTCGTTCACTGGCAGGGATGAAGTATCATGTCATGGCGAATCATAATAGTTTGGTAAGAGTGTCTTCTCTGTGAGCTCATGTGGTGTGTGGATATCTTTTATTAGGTGAGTGTACATATCTCAGTGCAGGTGATTGAGGTTCTGGGACCTCATAGGTGTCTAAGAAGACTCTATTCAAGATTTATGCACAATGAAACCATGGAGGTAGACCGTAGATACTTGTGTGGGTAGGTTATCCCCAAAGGCTCATATCCTGGGAGGAAGAGGCTCAGACTCTTATTTATATTCTCTTTACTTCCTTTGTCTGTCTAGAAGATGGAGAAAGCTAGATCTTGGAGAAAACCAGAATATTAGCTTAGCTGCTAGTCCAGTTCTTCATTTTCTGTGTTTCTTTTGCTGTCTGGCATTTCCATGAATCATCTACTTATTTGCTTCTCTTGATTTCTAGCCCATTTTGAAGGCTGGAGATGAAATAGATGAACCAAGTGAGAGGGAACGGCTTCGAACAGTCCTAAAGAGACTGGGAAAGCTCAGGTGCATGCGTGAGGTAAGAGCTCAAGGACAGCAACTCGTCCCTGGAGTCCCAGGTCATTGTCTTTCTTTTGTTGTTCTCCATTTCTCCTTCTTTTCCTTTATGGACTTCCTAGTTCTTACAGCATATGATGGCCCCTGCTTCTCTAGGTCTCTTGAATTCATTTATAGTTCTTTATTTTCTTTCTCATCCCCCAAAGTGCCTTCCTCTTTGTTTAGAGGGATTTCTTTACCAACTTTTTTTTTTTTTTTTTTTTTGGTGTGATGAAGTAACCTCACTGTGATGAACAACTTTAATGTTGCTGGCTGTTTGATATTGGGGTGGGGTTGGATCACAGACCAAGCAGGAAACTATGATACAAAGTAGGTGCCTGGTTATAATTCAGCAAATGCCAACTGTATTAGTCAGTTTTTTACTGCTGTGACTAAAAGACCTGACAAGAACAATTTTAGAGGAAGAAAAGTTTATTTGGGGCTCACCATTTCAGAGGTCTCAGTCCATTCCTTGGGGCTCAATTAAGGCATGGTGAGTGTGGTGAAGGAAGGTAGCTCACATGATGATAAGGAAGCACAGGGAGACTCCACTTGCCAGATACAAATGTATACCCCAAGTGCATATCCCTAATGACTGTTCTCCTCCAGGCATACCCTATCTGCCTTCAGTTCCCACTCAGTTAATTCCATCAGGGGATTCACTGGTGGGGTTAAGGCTCTTATAATCTAATCGTTTCTCCTCTAAACCTTCTTGCAATGTTTTACACGTGAGCTTTTGGGGGCACACCCAAATTACAACACTAAATAAACTGATTGAATATCATGGCTCACAGATAGGACATCCAGGGAAAAGGAAGGATTGTACCAAGGGGAAATGTTGGAGAAAGTCTTATAATATCACAGTGTTTTTTTGTATTTTCTGGTGGTGAATGGTTTATAGCTTTTTATAAATTTAGGGATCATGTCAAAAGATGTAAGATTCTAGCTGGGTGGGACGGCATGGCAATTGCCTGTAATCCCAGTAGCTTGGTAGGCTGAGGTAGGAGGATCACAAGTTCAAAGCCAGCCTCAGCAACTTAGCAAGGTCCTAAGCAACTTAGTAAGACTGTGTCTCAAAATAAAAAATATAAAGATCTGGGGACGTGACTCAGTGGTTAAGCACCCCTGGGTTCAATCCCTGGTACCAAAAAAACCCAAGATTTTAGATTCTAATGTGGGTCTGTTTCCTGTGTTCAGAGTTGCTCCAGTACCTTCACCAGCATTATGGGATATCTATACCATGTTAGAAAATGTGGCAAAGGGGCTGCAGAGCTGGAGAAGATGACCCTGAAGTGTCACCACTGTGGAAAACCATATAGATCGAAGGCTGGACTTGCGTATCACCTGAGGTCAGAGCATGGGCCTGTGAGTATTGACTCCTCTCTAGACCCTTTTTTGGGGTTGTACTTGGTGGTGTGTACCCCTGCCTCTTTCTGTATATCTTGGTTTGTCCTTTTGTGTCAACTTTAATCTTTGAATGCTTTTGTTTTCTCTTTCTAATTCTTTTTCTCATTCTTATTTCTGACATTGGGACATTATTAGGTTAGGGAAATGAAAATTCAAAGTATAGTCCAGAGCTGGAGATGTTGCTCAGTGGTAGAGTACTAGCCTACCATGTACAAGGCCCTGAATTCTACCCTGGTACCACAGAAAACAAAACAAACCAAAAAAACTAAAGTATATTTAAGGAAGAAGTGAATGTTTTTTATTTTTCCTTGGTACTGGAAATTGAATCCAGGGGGCTTTTTCTATTGACCTGTAGTCTCCTGCCCTTTTTATTTATCTATTTATTTTGAGGTAGGGTCTCATTAAGTTGTGGAAGCTGGCCTGGAACTTATAATCCTTCTGTCTCCCAAGTAGGTGAAATTACAGGGATGCACCACCGCATCCAACTTTATTGTTGCATCTTTTAAACTAAAAGCATTCCCCTTTAGTTGGAAATTTTTTTGGACTCTGTCCAGCTTGTCTCTATTCTAATTTTTGTTTTGTGTAAATGTGTGTTGACATTTTTCCCCAGATTACATTTCCAAGCTTCCCTGTTGTGTGTTTTTGAGAGTCAGGTTTATTAAGATATAATTTACATATGGAATATTTGCCCTTTTTTTTTTTTTTTTTTTTTTGGTGATGCTGGGGATTGAACCCAGGGCCTTGTGCATAGGAGACAAGCACTCTACCAGTTGAGTTGTATCCCCAGCCCAATATTTGCCTTTTTAAATGTACATTTAGGAGTTTTGGCACCTGCATTCATGTAACCACCACTGAACTACACGTCCAGTGTAGTTTTTTGGTACTGGGGATTGAACCAGGGTGCTGAGTCATATCCCCAACCCTTTTTATTTTTTATTTTGAGACAAGGTCATACTAATTTGCTTAGGGCCTTGCTAAATTGCTGAGCCTGGCCTAAAACTTGTGATCCTCCTGCGTTAGCCTTTTGAGCCATGGGATTACAGATATATACCATGACTCCCAGCAGCCCTTTATTTTTCATTTTGAGAAAGGATCTCAATAGTTGTCAAGGCTGGCCTCAAACTTGGAATCCTCCTGCCTCAGCCTCCCGAAGTCACTGGGATTGTATGCATGTGCCACAGTACTTGGAGATAGTTTGTGTTTAGTGAAGTGTCTGTTCAAACCCTTTGATCATTTTTTGGGCAGATTTTGGGGGATTTTTAAATTGTTTTATTAAGTTGTAAGTATATTTAGTTATTCATATATTCTGAATTCAAGTCCCATCAGATATATCATATTTTACAAGTTTTTCAAATAACAGAATTTTACATTTCAATAAAGTTCAATTCATACTTTTTTTGTTTTTGTGGGTTTTGTATTTGTTTATCTAGAAAATCTTTTCTTTTTCTAATTTGTAATTTTCTGCTGTTGCTGTAATTCACCACAAACTTAGTGGCTTCCAACAACACAAATGTTTTACATTAGTTCTTTAATTATTACTATTATTATTTTTGGCATTGGACATTGAACCCCGGGGCGCTTAACCACTGAGTCACATTGTCAGCCCTTTTTTTTATATTTTGTTTAGAGACAGGGTCTCGCTAAGTTGCTGAGTCTAGCTTTGAACTTGCAATCCTTCTACCTCAGCCTCCCAAGCCATTGGGATTACAGGCATGCACCACCATGCCTGGGTCCCCTGCCTCTTCTGCTGTATCTCTCCTACTTAAAATCAACTGATTATGGACTTGAATCACATTTATATAGAATTCCCTCTTATCATCACCTAGATTAGTTTGATTGATTTATGACATTAGCCTAGCCAAATTGACACTTTATAATCACAAAAATTGTTTCCCACAGTTTCTTCTAGAATTTTTATAATTTAATATTTTACAGTTAGAACTGTGGTCGTTTTGAGATAATTTTTGTATATAGTGTGAGGTATGGGTTGAAGTTCATTTCTTTGTATATGAATGTGTCTTGATTTTTGACCACTTTTACTTAATACAACAGAATAGATTTATTTTATCCTGATAAGAAACTTTTTTACCAGTAAAGTATGCTCTAATCTGGTGGGCTCAATGTTAGTGGTAAAGTTAGTAAATAGCTCTTTTGCTACTTAAGGCAGAATGGACAATTTTTAATTGCTGGCCTGTGTTTTGTGTGTCTCATTCTTGCAGATTTCCTTCTTTCCAGAGTCGGGACAGCCAGAGTGCTTAAAAGATATGAGCCTGGAGTCAAAAAGTGGGGGGCGAGTTCAGAGGCGTTCTGCCAAGATAGCTGTATACCACTTGCAGGAGCTGGCCTCTGCTGAACTGGCCAAGGAGTGGCCTAAGAGGAAGGTGCTTCAGGACCTGGTACCTGATGATCGAAAGGTGTGGTAGAGACTTGTATTAATTTTGGAAACATTATGTTTAATATTGTGTTTACTGTATAGAGAAAATCCAGTGTACTTAAGTTCATGATAAGCAACATTTAGCTTCTTTACCCCTGGAGTTGGAGTATATCTGATTCAGCTTAAGTGTTTGGGGTCAGGTAAGGCTTAGCATAATAGTCTGTTTCTGAAGTTTCTCAAGTAGCCCTCTTAATTTTGTATTACTTCCAGAGAGAACCTGAATTCTCGGATTAGATTTTTGCTTAATCTTTGTCTAGTATGTTTCTGGTTTGTTAGTTCAGATGTAGTAGTTTATGTTTAGTTTAGGTAAGTGGTTTCAATTTGGTTTTGTAGCACTAGAACTCCCTGCCCACCAAATAAAAGTTTATGCAAAATACCAGTATATAAGCCGGGTGCAGTGGTGCACACCTGTAATCCCAGAGATTTGATAAACTGAGACAGGAAGATCATAAGTTCAAGGTCAGACTCAGCAATTTAGTGAGGCCCAAAAGCAACTTAGTGATACCTTGTTTCAAAATAAAAAATAAAAGTGTTGGGGATATGGATCAATGGTAAAGAACCTCTGGGTTCAATCTCAGTACCCCCATCCCCTGTCCCCCCAAAAAAAGAAAGAAAGAAAAACCACCAAAGCAGTCCATAAAATAACTTAAAAGCAGATCTGCTCTGGATAAACTGAGGGTCATGAGCCCAAAATTTATCTATTTGGCCTTCCCTTTTATACTTTCATTATTCCCCTACCTGACCCCTAATATCCTTTTGAAGGATGCTAACCTGTTTGAAAGTCATTGGATTAGAGTAGACCTTAGAAGAAGGAGCATCAGTCAAGAGGAGACAGAGGCCATAGACTCTGGGATCATCAGGGAACAGTTTGAGGGCATGTACAATATACAGTTAAGGTCTTGTTACTCTCCAGAGTATCATGAACAGTTTATATTTGGCCTAGGACATTGACTTATGTGATAGGAATGTTATGTCTTAGAAGAAATAAAGTCAAATCCTAGAATCTAACACACCTCTGTTTTGGTCAAAAAACCAGTCCTGTCCAAGGAATTGGATCTTGTTTTTAATATCAGAGCATCCTTTTTTGTTTCAAACTTACTTCTTTATTTTTTTTCCTCTTGCTACAGGCTATCTAAATTCAGTTTAAATGTGAACTTTGCACAGTGATGTGTATCTTGTGATATTACAGTCAAGTTTCACTGAACCTGGTATGTGGTAGGGAATTTGAAATAAATATTTAATTCATTGATAAGATTTAATAGTCTTATTTAGCAGATACTCTCCTAAAATCACAAAACAGTTTTATATTTTTGACAGTTATGGGTAAAGGGCATTATTTTATTTTATAGCATAAAATTTAATTTTGAATAGATAATATATATTCTATTGGTTCAAAAATTAAAATGATGATAAACATTGAGCTATACCACTCTCACCCTCTTCTTGTTATGATTACTTCTTCTGATTGGCTTCTTGTGAATATTTCTAGTGTTTCTAAATATACATGTAAGCAATATGTATTTTCTCAAAAAAATTATTTTTTGGTACCACAGATTGAACTAGGGGCACTTAACCACTGAACCACATCCCCAGCTCTTTTTTTCTTTTGAGACAGGGTCTTGCTAAGTTGCTGAGGCTGACCTTGACCTCTTTAAGTTGTCTCAGCCTCCAAGTTGCTGGGAATACAGGCGTGTGTCACCACACCCTGCTCAAAAGTTTTTAGTTTTGAAATAATTTTTAGATCTATAGACCAGTTTCATAGTATAGAGTTCCCATGCACTCTTTTTTTTCATTATTATTTTTTAGTTTTAGGTGGATAACAATCTTTATTTTATTTTTATGTGGTGCTGAGTATTGAACCCAGTGCCTCATGCATGCTAGGCGAGCACTCTACCACTGAGCCACAACCCCAGCCCCCCCCTCACCCAAATGCACTCTTTACCCAGCTTCCCCTAATGCCAACACCTTAAATGGCTATGCCACAGTATCCCACATTTTATTTAGTTATTATATCACCTTAGTTTTCTTCAATTTATGGTTTCCCTCTTTGTCTCTATGTCCTTGATGCTTTTAAAGAAGACTGACTGGCTGTTTTATAGAATGTTTCCCCACTATGGATTTGTATGCTGATTTTGAAAGATCAGCTTGAGGATTATATTTTTGGCTACAATACCACCCAGGCAATATTGGCCTTCTTCATGCATCATTTCAGAAGGTACATGATATTGATATGTCCTTTTTTTGGTTCAGGGATTAAACCCAGGATCTCATAACCACTGAGCCATATTGCCATCCCTATTTTTTAGGTTTTATTTTGAGACAGGGTCTCGCAAGTCTGTAGGGCCTCAATAAGTTGCTGAGGTTGGTCTCGAACTTGCAATCCCCCTGCCTCAGCATCCTGATATGTCTTTTTATTGACAATAGTAACTAATCAATTGGGTGAGGTGTGTTTTTCAGATATCTCCAGGGTTAAATTAAATAATCTTCTCCTTAATTAGTGGCTATTTTGTGGGGAGATTGAGAATATGAAAATAACCTGTATCTTATCATACTGCCCACTTATTAGTTTATACTAATGATTTTTGCCTGTAACAAGTATTATTATAGTATTTACCTAATGAAGATTTTTTTTTGTTTCCATAATTTCTTCTACAATTATTAATTAAAATTTATATCATTATAGTCTTCATTCATTATCTCTGGGGGATTGATTCTGGAACCTCTCAGTTACCAAAATCCTTGAATGCTTAAGCCCCTTACATCAGGTGGCATAATATTTGCATAGAACCTATGTACTTCATCCTATATACTCTATTTACTTATTTGTTTTTTAATTATTTTGGTGCTGGTATTGAGCCCAGGGGCACTTAACCACTGAGCCACATCCACAGCCCTTTTTAATTTTTATTTTGAGACAGGGTCTCATAAAGTTGCTAATACCCTGGGTAAATTGCTGAGGCTGGCCTCAAACTTGACATCCTTCTGCTTCAGCCTCCTGTAAGCCCCCTTGCTGGGATTACAGGCATACACTACCTCACCCAGCCTCCTATAACTTTAAATCATCTCTAGACTAGTTATAATACCCAATACGGTGTAAGTGCTGTGTAAATAGTTGCTATAGTATGTTGTTTAGGGAATATTGACTAGAAAAATGTCTGTACATGTTCAGTACAGATGAAATATTTTTCTGAATATTTTTAATCCATAGTTAATCGATTCAGCACATGCAGAAGCTAAGGATGTGGGGGTGCCAGCAATATACTCATAGATACTTAATTTATTATTTTGTATAATTCAATGTATTATTTATTTTGCCGCTCAAATCGTCCCAGATTTAGGTACTTTTGAAAGATATTTCAAGAGGGCTCCTGTGTCTCTTTGACATTCCCCTATCATTTTTTTGAACAGTTTTAAACTTTTTATACTATGCTCAGCTTGCATTTTTCCTGCCCCACATCTGGAATCAACCATTTTCCAAGGAACACTCCTTCCTTTTTAGAGATTATGTTTATAAACTAAGACTTTAGTGTTAGGTGTGCTCTTTCCTACTGGGCTTTCATTGTTTCTGGGCTTTCTTGGTACCTAGAGCTAAAAGGTATATATGTTTGTATATTTGTGTATGCACAGAAAATCCATGTTTATTTCTATGCCTATCTGTATGTATATTAAAAGTCATAATACCTTTAATTCCAGTCAACACCTCAAATTTCATTCTAGTTTTCCTCTTCCTTATTTGTTACTCCTTTGTCCAAAAGGAGTTTTTATGAGATGGATGATCATATGTCTATATTTCCCTCTTTTTTTTTTTGCACTCTGCTCAGATCTGACTCTTGTTATGTCCAGTATCATTACACATTTTCTCAAATCTAGTATGACATCCAGTAGTTTCAGAATTGCTGACACATTCCCCTGTAGAGTAAAAGAATTACTGGAGAATGTTTACATGCAGTTATTTCACCCTTAGCCTTATAAAATATATAGTAAAAGTACAGTTTTCCAAATTTACTTAGCTTGATTTTTTTTCTTCCTCACCCCCTTCATTATGCTACTCATTTGTAATAGGTTCATGTTTTATTCTATTATATTTGCGTTCTCCCACTTTTCCCCCTCTTCCTCAATTTAAATCATTTATTTTTGAAGGTTTGTGTAATATTACCATATTTCTAAGTCAGACTTAAAAAAGATATACTTCAAGGAGAGTCACTACTCCTTCCTCCAACTATTCCATTTCCATTTTCCTTTTCTTTCTGTCTGTTCCCACCTACCTTCAAAGATAACCAAACCCATTAGTTTCTGCTTATTCTTTCTAAGCATTTTAATGAGATGGATGATCATAAGTCTATATTTCCCTCTTTTTATTTTTCTGTGTCTCTTTGACATTCCCCTATCATTTTTTTGAACAGTTTTAAACTTTTACACTTTTTACACTATGCACACTATGCTCAGCTTGCATACCTACTCTGTGCTCTGTTTTTTTTTTTGCACTCTGTTCTATTTCACTCTATAATATATTCCTAGAAATCACTCCATGTGTATTCACAGAGATTGTCCTCATTTTCTATTCTTTATTTCTTTTTTAGTTGTAGTTGGACACAATACTTTTATTTATTTTTATGTGGTGCTGAGATCTAACCCAGGGCCTCGCATGTGCTAGGTGAGTGCTCTATTGCTGAGCCATACCCCAGCCCCTCATTGTCTATTTTTAAGTGCTACTTAGTACATAATTTTTATAACTAAGGTCGTTTATTGTATAAAAGTAATAGTTATATAAGTATTCCCCTTTCACCATAAAAGAATTTTAGATGGGCTCATTTGTACTAGCTGCTGAGGAGAATAAATGCTTATAAATAATACCCACTCTATGCTCTGATTTAGCTTTACCAGGGCCTCTTTCAGCTACCTTCTTTCCCCCATTACCTCTCTGGGCTTTGATTTGCTTTTCTCAGAGTTCCAGTTCCTTTTAAGATACTTTATTGTTGAATCATGGAGACTGCTTGCCAGAAGTAAAGCTCTTACCCAGGTGGACTGTGCAGGAACTGTCTCTGCAGGTGCTGTCTCTGAAAGCTCCACTTGCAGTTGTTGTACATGTAACTCATGTCAAAGTATGTGAAAGGAGGTCTAGAAATTATTCTGCTTTTGCAGATAAGCAAAGATTACATGTTATGTTTTCTGGTTTCTTTGCATCTTTTAGATTGAACTTCAGTTGTTTTGTTTTAGAATTTAAAAAATATCAAAATTTAGCATGTTATAATTGAAGAATAGAAATACAGATTAAGGGCTGGGGCTGTGGCTCAGTGGTAGAGTGCTCGCCTGGCATGTGTGAGGCACTGAGTTTGATCCTCAGCACCACATAAAAATAAAATAAAATATTGTGCCCACCTATAACTAATAAAAAAAGAAAGGAAATACAGATTAACAGAGGAAAACATTAAAATCATCCCAAATTTGATTACCCAGAGAATACTACTGTTAACATTTAAAAGTTTATGGCTTCTTTTTATCATCTACATATATTTCTGTTGAAAGACTATATGAATACATCTTTATAGTCCTGTCTCTTTTTTCCCTTCTTTTTCGAGGTACTGGGGATTGAACCTAGGGGTGCTCTATCATTGAACTACATCCCTAGCCCTTTTTATTTTTTGAGATGGTGTCTAATAAAGTAGCCTAGGCTGGCCTGGAACTTGGGATCCTTCTGCCTCATCCTCTTAAGTAGCTGGGATTATAGGTGTGCACCACTGTGTTCAGCTCCTTGTGCGTGCGCTCTCTATCGCTCCTCCTCCCTTTGTCGTCCTCCCTCAAATATTTTATTTCTATGTATATGCTCTGCAGCTTTAAAAAAAAAAAAAGAACAGAAAAATGTTTTAACAACAATGAAGCTTTATATCCAAAAGTTTTCTAAGCCTAAATAAAGCCACTTATATTTGTCAGTTTGGGGAACTTTAGAGGGTCTTACATCTTAGATGTTTTTCTGTATGAAGATAAACGTGGATTACTGAAATATATAACCTAAAGAGGTGGGTGTGAAGCTTTTGGGATATTTTCATTGGGAGTTGCAGTCCTGCAATAAAATGTTTCTTATCTTCTAGTTAAAATATACTCGCCCTGGGCTACCTACCTTCAGCCAGGAAGTACTACACAAATGGAAGACAGATATCAAGAAGTATCATCGTATTCAGTGTCCTAACCAGGTAGTTCTTTCTCTTTCATTAATTCAGTAAATGTTTCTGAAGCGTCTGCTCTTGTTTTCAATTATTTATTCCTTCATAACAAAGCCCTTGAACTGTAGTGGCTTAAAATAACAGTTATTTTTATTTCTTCACAATTCTGTAAATGAATAATTCTTGTCAGATGAGCAGGCCAGTGCTTGGACTGGAATGTCCCAGATGGCTTCTTTGCAGTTGCATTCAGCTGGGAACCTGGCCTTCCATCTGGCCTCTCTTTTTAGCAGGATAGTGGGACTACCAGCAGGGTACACAATGACTATTCTAAGAACAGGAAAGCAGAAGCTGCATATCTCTGAATGCCTCACTTTAAATTTTCACAGCATTACTTTCATGGCATTGTATTGGTCAAAAACATCACAGGGCCAACCCAGACTCAGAGGGAGGGTAAATAGACTGCACTTCTTGATGACAAGAGGGGCAGAGATTTTTTAGCCATCTTTAAGATTGTAATCACAACTATATAAGCAATACTTAGAAAGAAATAAATAAAAGGAGTAGGAGACACATTTGCACTACATAAAAAGGATTTTTAAAAAATCTAAACATGGAATTTTCTGTATTTCTGTTAAGTATCACAGAAAATACTAGGAAAAGAAATGGATTAAACTTTCCTGAACAATTTATTGACTTTCTTTTCTTTTTCCCTTTTTTTGGATCCACCTGTAGTCTTGGAGATCATATCCAGGGCTTCATGCATGCTAGTCAAGTGTTCTTCCACTGCACTATAGGCATTCCTTGTTTTCCTTCATGCTTTTGTGACTCACATGTGGATTCATTTTGTGTTTGTTTTGGGGCACTGTATATTGATCTTCTAAATGTACAGTTGATCGTATAAATGGCCAGATTGCTAAGAGAAGGATGTTTTTGGTGTAGCCTTCACCTTATTCTTTTCTTTTTCAGGGTTGTGAGGCTGTCTACAGTAGTGTATCTGGCCTTAAAGCTCACCTGGGCTCTTGTACATTGGTTTGTATTTTTTAAAATTAATATTTTAATATATCCTTTAAAATAGTCTGACATGGAAGAGAACTCAGTTTAGGTGAACAGCTAGTCATCCTGTTTACTGTTATCTTCAGAGGCTGCTTTAAAGGCTTCTGTGTTGCAAAGATTCTTGGTCTCATATTGGATGGGATTCCAGGGTATGCCCAAGACACAGAGAAGACATAGCTGTACGCCATACTAAATAAAGGAATTTGGAGAAAAATACATGAGTTCTGAGTCCCTACCAGAGATTCCCTCTGAGCCTCTCCCACACTGGACCTGTTCTGTCTTATTGGACCTTAACTTTCTGGGGAAAAAAGCTACATGTACTTATCTGGATTGGTGAAGATCTTCCAAACCTATTTGAACTATATGGCCTCTGGGGATGGGAGATGGGATAGGGTGTCAGACCAACAGCCATTCACCTCACTGAATCTTTTCCATGTTGACCCAGGTGTCCTACAACCCACGAGCCATGGGAAATGCTGCTACTTTCCAATCTCATTCAGAAGTATCTCCTCACACAAAATGAGCACCATGGAAACCTGAAGCTTCAGGAGGGGAGAGAAGTCTCAGTTGAAGCCAATAAGGGAGTTGTAGGCATCCCAACCAGATCTGTCCAGGAATGCTTAGGAGTTTGTCATCTTGATCCTAGTTTTTGAGTCCTTAAACTAGGCATTATGGATGGTATTCTTCTAATTCTGGATTTCCAAGGCACTCTTTGCAGCAGTGGATTATAGTGGGAAGAATTGCATATTGGTGCTTCTGGTGAACTTGGGGAGTTTGCTCATTTGGGGGAAGAACAAAAGAACCTGAAAGTGAAGTGAAAGGAACCTGAGAAAGTACAAAAATGTGGCATGGTACATAATATAGAAGTAGAAAGACATCAGGTCTTGTTGAAGTTGGCGTAGGTGTTTGTATAGAATTGCATTAGGACAGATTTGCATTGGTGAGAGTCTAAGTTGGTTTTCCTAAACATACTGCTGTTTTGGATCTTTTCCTTTGCTCTAATAATATCCCCCTTTTCATCTCTAACAATCCCTGCACATAATCCAGGTGTGTGTTCCTGATTTTACCAATAACTTTATTTTCTTTCTCTTTTGGAAATAGGGAAACTTTGTGGCTGGAAAATACAAGTGTCTTCTATGTCAGAAAGAATTTGTGTCGGAGAGTGGTGTCAAGTATCACATCAACTCTGTCCATGCTGAGGTGAGGTCTCTGCTTTCCCATAGTGGTTTTGTAATCCAATGGACCTGATACGTAAGCCGCAAGAGAGGTGGACTTTGTCCCTGATTTTATGGTCTAGGAGTGTCAAAAGAAAGTAACTACGGTACCAACTGAGACACTAAAGCTAAAATACTCTCTAAAATTAGACATAATTGTGTTTTTCTATGAAAATATATGAAATCACTATAATTGAGAGCATCCTTAAGCTCTTCTCTTAAATCCAGACAGATCAGGAATTGGGGAACTATGTTGAATTCACATGTTTGACATTATTGTTTCAAACAATCTCCATACATACTGTTATGCTTTCTGGTATTCTAATGTCTATTGGCAGCCTATTTATTTATTTACTTTTTTTGTGGTGCTGGGAATCGAACTCAGGGCTCATTCATGCCAGGCAAGCACTCTACCACTGAGCCACATTCCCAGCCCTAGCAGCCTATTTTTAATGCTGTTCAATATACTGCATAAAACAGCTATAAAGGAGGGCTGGGGATGTGGCTCAAGCGGTAGCGCGTTTGCCTGGCATGCATGCGACCTGGGTTCGATCCTCAGCACCACATACAAACAATGATGCTGTGTCTGCCGATAACTAAAAAATATTTATTAAAATTCTCTCTCTCTCTTTAAAAAAAAAAAACACAAACCAACTATAAAGGATTATTGCAGATTCCATATATCATGTTAAGTGTAAATGATTCTTTTGATATGTATCTCTAAAAGATAAAAATTTTTAAAAACATGTATCCACAAACATCATTATGCCTAAGAAGAGTTACAGTGATTCTTTAGTATCTTCATATATTGAGTCATTATTTAAATTTCCCGTTAATTGTCTTGTTTTTTCCCTTCAGAATTGGCTTATTCAAATCAAAATCTAATATTTGGTCCATATACTGCAATTTTTTGCTTTTATCTAGAGCATTTGCTATTGTAATAGAAATGGAATGTGAGCCATGTATATAAAGTTTTTTAGCAGCTGCATTTAAAAATATATAATTAAAACAGGTAAAATTAATTTTAATCCAGTATATCCACAATATTATTTTTAATATGGCCATCAATTAATAAATTATGAATGAGATATTTTCAGTTTTTTCATGTGAAGTCTTGAAATTTGGTGTTAATTTTTCATTGAAAGATTATTTCAATTTGGACTGACCACATTTCAAGAGCTCATTAGCTACATGTGGGCAGTGGCTGTTCAACCATGCAGGTTTAGAAGCTTTTTTCTGGTTGCCATTTACTGGTTGGAGAAACTAGATCATTCATATTCTAGATTTTGCTGATTGCATCTTCTGGTGGTATTCTTCTATCCTAGCTGTTTCATATAAATTGATAGTTAGTTCTGGAAGATTGATGACATCACTGATTAGATTCAGTTCTTTTTGTATTCTTTTACATTTTTGGCAAGAATACTTTCTAATTTGATTTCATATCCCTTACGCATTAATTTTTTTAATATTTATTTTTTAGTTACAGGTGGACACTATCTTTTTTAAATTTTTTATTCTAATTTGTTATATATGACAGCAGAATGCATTATAATTCATGTTACACTTATAGAGCACAATTTTTCATATCACAATATCTTTATTTTATTTTATATGGTGCTGAGGATCTAATCCAGTGCCTCACGCATGCTGGATGAGCGCTCTACCTCTGAGTCACAACCCCAGTCCTACCCATTAATTTTTTAAACTGAAGCTCAGAGAGGTTAAGTAACTTGCCTATAGTTACATAACTAAAACAGAACTGGGAATTGCACTGAGGAGCACTGGCTGCATAGTTCATGTTCTTGGCTGGTGTGGTGGTGCATGCTTGTAATCCCAGTGGTTTGGGAGGCTAAGGTAGGAGGATTGCAAGTTCAAAGTCACCTCAGCAATTCAGTGAGGTCCTAAGCAACTTAGTGAGATCCTGTCTCAAAAGGAAAAATAAAAACGGCTAGGGATGTGCCTCAGTGGTTAAATGCTCCAGAAATTAAATGGTTAATTTCTGGGGTCATTCCTCTGTGGCCCACCCCACCCACACCACACAAAAAAATCATGTTCTTATTCACTACACTGTCCATGAAATAAAAATCTTCTGTGGCTCAGTGCTTTACATCTCATCATGAGATTTATATAAAAGAATGAAATGGATGGGATGATGCTCAATAAAAAGACTTTGTAGATCATTTATTAAAAGTACCCAGAATTGGGGCTGTAGCTCAGTAGCAGAACGCTTGCTTAGCACGTGTGAGGCACTGGGTTCGATCCTTAGCATGGCATAAAAATAAACAAATAAAATAAAGGCATGCTGTCCATCTACAACAACAACAAAAAGTATCCAGAATCATGTATTAGGTTTCTTCAATTTAAAATATAAAGTTCTGAGGTTGTAGCTCAGTGGTAAAGTACTTGCCTCCCACACATGAGGCCCTAGGTTTGATCCTCAGTACCACATAAACATAAATAAATAAATAAATAAATAAAAATAAAGTATTGTGTCCATCTATAACTAAAAGAATATTAAAAAAAATATATATAAAGTTCTAAGGTATGACTCTGTATACCTGTTTCTTCCTATTTTATGCCCTAACCACACTTTTTCTTTCATTCTTCCTATACCCCTTCTGTATGTTCTTTCTGTGTTTCTCACTAGATGACTTTTCTGTTCTGCCTCTCTAGGATTGGTTTGTTGTAAATCCAACAACCACCAAAAGCTTCGAAAAGCTGATGAAGATAAAGCAGCGGCAGCAGGAAGAAGAAAAGCGGAGGCAGCAGCACAGGAGCAGAAGGTCTCTTAGAAGGCGGCAGCAGCCTGGCATTGAGCTTCCTGAAACTGAGCTGAGTCTTAGAGTAGGGAAGGATCAGAGGAGGAATAATGAGGAACTGGTCGTGTCGACCTCCTGTAAGGAATCAGAGCAGGAGCCAGTGCCCGCACAGTTCCAGAAAGTAAAGCCCCCAAAGACGAATCATAAACGAGGAAGGAAATAGGCAGTCAGTGAAAGTGCTCCTAGGAGAGTGAATGTGATGCTCTTGTCACAGGGAACTATGTGGGGAGGCCTGAGTGGTGGGGCTGAGCGAAGATGCTTTCAGCTATTCGTGTAAGGCTGTGACTTTCTCAGCTCCTTTCTCCTGTGTAAATTTCATTGTCTTCTCTACTAACTCACTTTCATTCTCCCTCTTTCCCCTTTTAGTAGGTTTTCCTACTATTCCTCTTTGGAGTCCTCTTGTTTTTCTCTTCTCTTGCCCAAAGAGCTCCCTCTTAAGGCCAAGTATATGCCCCTCTTGCCCTATTCAAGATTAAGAAACCTGTTTGGTTGTCTTTTCCTTCCTGGGGTTTGAATGTTCTTGGAAGCTCCATTGATTTAGTAGCCATTCCATCATCTAGCTTATAAAACAATTCCAAACTAATTTTTTAAAACCATACTGGTTTATCATTTTGTATTTGTGATATTGTTATAGAAGCTAGAACTGTTGTCACTTATATAGTAGGTTACCCTGTCCTCTTGGGAAGCAAAACTTTATGGAGGCTGTTGTGTGTCCTCAATATGGTTTTAGGATTGAAAGTAAGAAAAGGACTTAGCAAGAAAAAGCTAGAACCTCCCTCCACTGGTTATACTGGGAAATCTTTCTACCAGGTAGCAGTGACTACTAACTAGACCCACAGGCATGAAAAGCAGCCTTAGGAGTAATGTGGCTCAAACATTAAAATGACTAGAAAGAAAAAAGTAGAAGCAATAAATACTGCTCCAAACTTTCTGGGGCCTGAAGTCTCATCTGTTGCAATGATGCCCTCCTGAAGCTTGCTTTTGCTCCCTTGATTCTAAGGATTGAGAAATGTCACAATGCCCCTGACACAGTAGCCTACTGCTCCTGGTAATGCCATTAAGATTGGAAATCATGGTGCACATTCCTTCTGCCCTGGATTTTACCTCACTTGTTAGTCTATAATCCTGCTAAGTCCTCATCCATTCCTTTAGACAACCCTGTGTCTGAATTTTCTGAGAATATTGTCCTTCTACCCTCTTTTATATATGAAGTTCTATCCTCTTTATATTCTGACACTTTGACACCAGATGTAGATATTAATCTGGAGCTGGAAAGTAAAGTTCTTTTTCTGTACCTCATACTTACCTGGTAATGTTTAATGGACTCTTCCCCTTTGAGGGTGGCTTTCTCTGGAGCTTTGGTTAGAGCAGCATTGTCGTGTTTCTGGATTCTCTTTCCCCTTTTGCATAAAATGTTGGTCTTATATATTCTTGCCTATTTTGTGGCATATGCCACTTAAAAAATTAGACTTGATGTGGATGAATACTACCTTTCAAATTCTGAAGGCTATTACCACCCTTTAACTCTGTTGTTTGTGCTCCTCTGAATAGCTTTAACATGTGGGCTTTTGTGAAGACCACTTTCAAACAAGGAGCATTGAAACCTGAATTAGATATTGCCAGAATAGGTAGTTTTGAAACAAGTGAAGGAAATGGAATGTCTACACTACATTTTTATTGGTAGTTGCATCCTTAAAACCTTTCAGTAGATGAGGGTTGTCAGGGAGGAGAAATGAAGAAGCTATGTTAATTTCTGGTGAGTAAGACTTGGGGAATGTTTGGCAATGACAAAAGAAATAAATGGCTCTCACTTAGAATGATGTTTCCAGTTGTTTTTTGATTTCGACCTGGACCTGCTGCTTGACTCTTTGCTGGTGCTGTATGTGGGGCTAAGAAGATGGCTGGAGGTGGGGATGAGTCTGAAATAAGTCCATATGCAATTGTCTCAGTAGTTCTATAACTCCTCAAATGAAGAATTTGAGGCTTAAGTGAAATGATACAGGAAATATATTGTCCTGTTTCATCCAGGCCCCTTGTAGCACTCCTATTCTGTTTGCTTCTCAAGGTTGAGGATCAGCAGGAGTCAATATAGATCATCCTCATTACACTACTCAGTTTTTTAAAAAAAATTCATTACAGTAACTAAGTTTGGCGGTATTGAGTATATCTAGGATGTTTAGTAGTATAAACTTTCATGCTCAATTTTGGAGTGTTAATTGGCCTAATCACTTTGAAAATGATTTGGCAATATCTAGTAATAATATAATCCTGAGGCTGAACAGCTTCGGTCCTGGGTATATACAGAGAAATTCGTTTTGCTCACTTTAGCAAGAGAGTTGAACAAGGTTGATTATTGCAGTACTGTTTACAATAGAGAAATATTGAAAATGTGTATCAGACTACCTATCCACCTAAATCTGCTCTCATCTTCTGAAGTTATAGGCCTGTAGGACAAATGGCTAGACTGCTTTTTCCACTTTCCTGTCTTCTGGCAGTAAAGGGCTTGCCAGTTGAGTTCCCTCTGTGGAATGTGAGTGTAACCTTCCAGGCTAGCAGTTTGAAGACAGTAAGTGTACCTCTAAGCTCTCTTCCCCCTTCTGCTATCTAGACACAGATGATGTTGGGGAGAGCACAAAATGGAAGATAGTTGACTCCCTGAGTCACCCTGTGAAGGAGAATCATTTGCCAACCAAGAACATTTATCTGAGACTGTTATGTAACCAAGAAATAAATGTGTATTTGAGACATTATACATTCTTGGGTCTTTTTGTTAGTCTACTATAATATATAACCTTGTCCATCAAGAAGATGGATAAATTGCAGGGCAGTTACACAGTGGAATGCAAGCTATAAAATTAGCAAGGGCTTCTTGTTATTATGAATAATTATCTCAAAAGTGATGTCTGGTTAAAATAAGTTACAGATACTTTGTACTGATTACATAAGGTTTAAAAACATGGAAAACAATGTTCTACAGTATTTATTGCTATAAATATGAAAACATGCACAGGAATGTTAAACACTATATTTGGGATAGTGTTTCTGGAATCTAGAGGGACTTCAACTGAATTTGTAATTTAAGGTAGTGACTTGCAGTTTTCTATATATTTTTTTTTTATATTTCTGTAATATTTAAAAGATAGTTGATACCAAAAAGAATACTGTATTCTACCTCCTCTTTGTTAATTTTTTTTTTTTTTTTTTTGTGGTGCTGGGTAATGAACCTTGCCACTAAGCTACATCCCCAGCCCTTTCTTTATTTGTAATTTTTGAGATAGGGATCACTAAATTACCTAGGCTGGCCTTGAACTTGTGATTTTTTTTTTTTTTGATACCAGGTATTGAGCCCAGGTATTGTAGCTTAACCACTGAGCTACATCCCTAGCCTGTTTTTTTTTTTTTTCGTTTGTTTGTTTTTTTAATTTTGCAATAGGATCTCATTAAGTTGCTCAGGGCCTCACTTAAATTGCCGAGGCTGGCTTTGAACTTATGATGCTCCTGCCTCAGCCTCCTGAGCTACTGGGATTACAGGTGTGAGCCACTGCCCTGGCTTCTTGTGATCATCTTGCCTCAGCCTTCCAAGTATTATGGGATTATGGACAGTGCCACTGTGCTCAGCTTACTTCCTTCTTAAAAGGGAACCCTTAAGAAATTTTACTTCCGTTTTACCTTAATCTTTGATTTTCTTTCACCCTCTAGTCACTTCTTACCCAGCAAAAGGCACCACTGTGTATCCAGAAGCTGCAGTCCAAAACATACTTTTTGTCTCTTAATAGCTTCATCTTCTTTTGCCTATATTCTTTAATCATTCCCCAACTATACTTGGGCCACATGCACCTTTCTGTTCTTTGTACTTAATAAGATTTTTCTGATTTTAGGGCCTCTACATCACTGTTACCTCTGCCTGGAATGTTTTCTTCCCCAGTTGTTTGCACTGTAGACTTTGTTTTATCATTCAAGTCAGCATAATTTTTATCTTGGACACTTTGTATAATATAATCACCCTGTTTAATTTTCCTCAGATAAAAAGTAGATTGACATCTTAGTTGGCCAGCCTACTGCTCACATTGGGGTATGAATTTCAAAGTATTTTACTAGGTTAGATTCACCCTTACATGTCAGACCCTTGTTCTGAAAGGAATGGCCATGAACAATATATTAAATCCATTCTCTGGAATGATAATAAATTAAAATACTGAGATCAGATGGAAGTTACCCACTCCTGAATGAAGATACTCAGGACTGCAATGGCAGAAATGAAATTAATAGCAGAATAGTATAAATGCAAGATCCTAATAAGTATTTTCTAACTATCAGCCTGAGAGATATGTCTTCCTTTTTTTTTTTTTTTTTTTTAATATTTTCTAGTTGTCAGTGAATCCTTTCCTTTAAATGCGGTGCTGAGGATCGAACCCAGGGCCTCACATCTGCCAGGCAAGTGTTCTACCAGTGAGCCACAACTCCAGCCCCTTCCTGGGGTTTTTACATCCACAGAAAATAGAGCTTTCAATTTGTCTTGAATCCCATGCCTACAAGTTTAAACTTTCTGTATTTTGGCTCACAAGTAGGGATATTTAGGTGAAGGCAACTACATGTGTCTAAAGTCCTAATTTCTGAATTAAAACTAGTTTTATTATTTGCAAACTAGTATAAATAAAACATAGAAGCAGAAAATAAGAGTGATGAGGGAAAAAAAGTCCAGTTATTGGAATAATAAAAATCAGTATATAAATTATAAGTAGGCTTTTATTTTTAGTAAAAACATTGTTTAATAATAAACTACATACTTAATAAAATGTTAAAACCAGAAGTTAAAGGCATATTGAGGAAGAATTTTTTAAAATTTAATTTTAAATGAATTTATTTTACATATGAATGAACCCGAAAACTCAGAAATTTTGAAGTTTTTCTGGAAAATATAAAGTTGATTATATTTTCCATTAGAGAAGCAATGTTAAAATATGGGATCATCTCCTATATGTGCAAGGATTCACATTCCAATAGATCACTGGTCTAGCCTCAGTCAAATGCAAAAAATACAATTCCTCTAAATGAAAGTCTACACTAATTTAAAATAAGAGTCCTAGTTCTAAATGAGCATAAATATATGGAACATACACATTACGAAGGAACTTTGTGTACCACAAAGTACATATGTAAGAGAAAACACATGACCTGAAATACTTAGAATTTTTGTCATCTTAGAATTTCAAATGCTGCTACAGAAAATAAATAGAACAAGACTCAAAAAAGAAAAAAGGTATCCAAATATCTTAACACTTTTAAAGCAGTATTTTAAATTAGTCTTTTAAGGTAGTTGTATTTTTTGTATTTATGACAGACTGAGGCTAGACCAGTGATTTATTGGACTGTGAATCCTAGAACAGAGTATGATCCCATATTTTAACATTGTTTCTCTACAGGAAAATATATTCAACCTTGTTTTAGAAATTGTAGTGATGAGAAATCTCAAAATGATTTTCCACAACGGATATTTTAGCCTAATAATCTGCAATCCAAAAGCCTTCCTAGTACGTTTATGTAGTAACTAAGAGTATTTGCTCCAATTCTTATTTCATGTTATTTTAGGAATTACTTTGGATTTAATTCTTGCTTTGGTGCTGATAGGGCTCAATGTGGTCTTTGTAGCACCTTCTTCTTTTGGGCACCAGTGAGGCTTTGCTTGCAGTCTTTGCTTCCCCCTGATTAAGCATTCCTGATACCACTGTTCCTGCTCCAGCTCCTGCTTCTGGTTTTCTAACTGGCTTCGAGCAGCCTTCAACTTCTTGGATACCTCAAGTAGCTGCAGTAATTCCTCCTGTAACTGTAGGTTCTCTTTGTAGACCCCGCGGCAGAACTCAAAACTAGACTTCTGTGCTATGGACTCCAAGGTCTGTGCCTTAATAAATTTTTTTCTCTCTCCTGACTGCTTCTTGTATGGATTAGTCAGTTGCTTCTCCAGGAGTGCTTTTTGCTGGAGGAACTGCAAGTGTGCTTTCTGGTCCTTTAGTGGTGTTTCAGCTTTGATTTTCTCTTTCTCCTTTTCTAAGGACTCTATTCTCATGTCCTGTTTCTCCTTTATTTTTGAAATGTTCTTCAAGGCCTTCAACTGCTCTTTTAAATTGGCTTGTGTCTTTTTCCCCTGCAGTTGTTGTGCTTTAAGGTCTGAAGTTTGCTTTGCATATTTGGAGGATAATTCTTGTCTCCTTTTTTCTATTGCCCCACATTTTTGAAAATACTCCTTCCAGAGGTCTTCATGTAGCTGTCTACAGTGCTTATTTTTCTGGGCTAGGTATTCCAGAAAGAATTTGCTGTCAGCTTCAACAAGTAACTTTTCCTTGTGTAGTGCTCTGCATTCCTCCAGTACCAGGTCCCTGTGAATTTGAACTTCTTCCATTTCCTTGTTTAGCTTCTTCAGTGCCAACACTGTCTTTCCTTTAACCCTTTTCTCCCACTTTGTTAGCTTGTCTGGTGTGAAAAATTTATGTAACATACTTAGATACGCTGATGTATGAGGACTCATGTGGGTCTCAGCAAACCTGAAGAAATGAGACATTTGTCAGTTCTTAGTGACAATTTAGGAAATAAAAATAAACAAAACCCCCACACAATTGTCCATTATTCCTAAAAAAAAAAAAAAAAAACCAAACCTCTTCCAGCTCCTATTATATTCCAGACACTATGCAAGTTATGGAGGAAACAACTAAGTGTAGAGATCAGTAATGTAGCTTACAATCCTCAGAGATGTATTCCCTACAGTCCCGGGAGGTATTAGGTCAATTTTAAAAAGGAGAAAACAGGTTTAGGAGTGTAAGTGATTTGCCCAAGACTTAATGCTGTTAGCAAGTGGCAGAGCTTGGGTATGAAATATTGACTTTAGGAGTTACAGAACACTGTAGAAGCTACAAAGGGTCAAAGAAACAGACAGGTTGATGGGACTATGAATAATTTTCTCAGCTCTTTGATCATATTTCCCGTTTCCAAGAGCCCTTCCGAGCAAACGAAGCTACCTCTCTGTATACCTACCTGCTCCCGGAATCCAAGCGTTCACTAGGGCAACTCTGTAATTCAGTGAGGGTGACTGCGGAAGATCGAGCACTAGTGTCAAGGGTCCGGCGCGGTTCGAAGCTTTCATATACTGGAGGTTCTCGTGATCGTTTCTTTCGGTGGTCAATGAGACTCTGCTGTACCCGGTAACTCCGGAGGTCGCACACTGCCATACTTGTGGCTGGTACAGATATTAGCAGTTTAAGCACCTCAGGGGACAAATGAGGCCTAGCAGCCGCCCCTCTAGCAGTTTGGTATCCCGCTGCTTTGGGGCAGACAAAGAGGTGCTCGCTTCTCGTTTTCGAACACCGGGAGTCCTGCCCGTGAGATGCCATCTCCTCTAGCCCTCCTGGGACTAGGGTTGTGCCCCTCTCAGTTCCTACTCGACGACGTCAGTGCCCTCCTCCTGGCTACCTCCAGTCCTCCTCTAGTTTGTCCAACGTCCCCACCTCCCCGCCACTGTCATTAGTTGGCTCCAGCAGGGTCGGACGCACAGAACACGCCCTCACGTCGGCCCAGCACCTCAGCCCTCGGTTTTCTGCGAATTGGATTCTTTGCACAATCGCAGTCTCGAACATCGCGGAAGACTCTCTAGGAGGGCAGCGTCTCTATGGTGGGGTGGGCGGGGCCAGGGGAAAGATGGCGGCGCCCGTGGCAGCGGCGGATTCCGGTACTTCGGGAACTCCTAATCTCCCTGTGTGTCTGTTGGTGCTGGGAATGGCAGGTTCCGGAAAAACCACTTTTGTACAGGTGACATATATGGCACGGTCTTTGTAGGGGCGCACGTGAGGTTGCCTGTGGCGGGTGGAAGGCCAGGGAAAAAGGGAGGTCTCTGGATATTTGGAGGGTGCTGGCGCGTGGCTTTCAGGGGACTTCCTATCTACTCCATTTCTTTCTTCTGCGAAGTCTCAGATCCTAGCCTCCACCTGCGTACCTCAGTGCCTGATTGGTTCAGTTTATCATGTTTTAAATTGTCCTGCTCATAAAATTGCCAACTTTTTGAAGGCCGGAACTTATGAGTAGCTAGAGATTAATACACAGCTAGCACAGGTTTTCAGTGAAAAGTTGCCAAAGCATTATTTCTTGTGCACCTCATGTTCTAAGCAGTGAAAATGAAGTTGACAAGGTTCGTGCTCTCATGTTGTTAACGTTTTTATGAAGAAGAAAACCGTAATGTGCATCCATAAGTGATCTAGAGCATGGGAGGCACTGTTCGATGGGTGATAGGGTAGCATTTGAAATGAGAATTGAAGTTGTGGGGTGGACACAGCTTGTGGATATTTTAGGTAGAAGGAAATAGTGCCGAAGTTTTCAGGTAGAGTGGATATAAGAGTGGAAGTTCTCTCTGGTTCCCCTTACCCCTTTCTTCATCTTCCTCCAACCCTCTGCATATGTCTGCAGAGGCTTACGGGACACCTGCATAGGCAAAGCTGTCCACCTTACGTGATCAACTTGGACCCAGCTGTGCACGAAGTCCCCTTTCCTGCCAATATTGGTGAGTAGACCGTCCCAAAACTTGTATGAAGTGCCTCAAAGAAAATTAAAAGCTTCCATCCTGAAAATCTCAGTGCCTTCAGTTTCCTTCCTTCCTTCCTTCCTCCCCCCCTTCCCCCTTTCTCCTTTGACTTGATTTCCTGGAGTCCCTAAACAAAAAAAAAAAAAAAAAATTTTTTTTTGATACTAGGAATTGAACCCAGAGATGTTTTACCGCTAAGCTATATCCCCAGCTCTTTTTGATACAGGGTCTTGCTAAGTTGCACAGGGCTTTGCTAAATTGCTTGGAGCTTGTGATCCTCCCGTCTCAGCCTCCTGAGTTGCGGGGACAACAGGCTTGTGCCACTGTGCAGGGCTAGGCTTGTTCCTTATTCACGTTTTTCTCTGTTTACTCCTTCCTCTTTCCTACATTTATATGTGCCCTTCCCATTCATCTTTATCCCTCCCCTCTTTCTAACCCTAGTGTGCCAGGTTATTGTAATTTGGGAAAGTGAAATGACACAAAGTCAGTCCATTGGAAAAAAAAAATTCAGTTTAATAAACATCTATATCATAAACCTTTCAGTTGACTTTAGTACATAGACCTTTTCCACTTAGTTCCTTTTCTCAGTTTATCAGAGTGTACGAATTATTTTGCTGTTGTTCACTCACTAATCTGTAGGACCTTTTTTCCACTCCCAAAGTTACATGGGAAAATGTGTGTATATATGCATCTGTGCATTGTTCTGAGGAGAGGCTCCCAATATTCATCAGATTTTTAAGAGGAGTTTGTGACTATACAAAAGATTAAGAATAGATGTTGGATGTGGTTGTGCACACCTTTGAACTCTGTAACTCAGGAGGCTGATGCAGGAGGATCACAGATTTGAGGCCAGCCTGGGCAACTTAGCAATAACCTTTCTCAAAATAAAAAATAAAAAGGGCTGGGTAAGTAGCTTAGTGTGGAACACCCCTGGATTCAAGCCCAGTACTAAAAAATAGAAAAAGAAAAAGAAAAAAAGAGAATGGGTGAGTGGTCCAGTGTGATGATTCTTGATAAGATCCAATAGTTCTGATTTTTAAGCTATTATTGTGTGATAAATCTAATGCTCTCCCTTCTGATGAAGCCAGAATTTGACAGGCTGGTAGGCGAGGGTCAGATCTGAGAACAGAGGAATTGAAATGTTAATTCCTTCAGAGCCCTTCCTCCACCCTATCTAGATAACCTACCCCTGCTCCAACCTGTTGCTAAAGTAACCTGTCCCAGGAATTGCCCTTCCCTACAGGGAGTTATAAATTTGTAAATTAATGTGTCCTGGGCTTTTCCATCTGCTTCTCACCTTTTGGTCATCCCACCTAGAGCATCTCTTGGGCCTAGTTACTTACTCTGGAAAGATAGAGATAAGGGAAAGAGAGCAGGAGAACAAAGGAAATCTAGGACATATAAAAAAAGGCAGAACTGCCTGGCTTCTTGGGAAGTGGGATACCAGTATACCAGCTATGGCCCTCTTCTCCCTCTTGGGAAAAGTCTGTGTTACCACTTTTTAAATAAACCTTGTATTATATGCTTGCCTTGGCGTGCTTCTCTAATATTTTACTTCAACATGTGAGGGAGCAGTGAGGCAACCAAGGTATCACTGTCACTTCTTAATCCTATTAAGCTTCTTGACCCCAAACATAACATATAGAGGAAAACTTTATATTAAAAAGCAGATATGATTTGGAGAAGAGTTGGGGAAAACATTTCTTATCTTCTCACTTAAAGGGTAGAATTTTAACAGTTGATGGGAGAAAACTATAGGCTGGTGGTTAGGTTTAGGTAGTTATTAGTGGGTTCATTTTTAAAAATCTTGTCTGTATTGTCTTTGTCACCAGGAGGCAATTAATTAGTAACAAATGTTTTTTTCTTGACTTTAGCTTCTCTTTTTCTGGGCATAGGATTACTGATATTTAAATCATATAACTTTTCACCTTGTTTAAGTCTATCTCTACCATAACTTGAGAACTCCTAGGTAATGTTTTTCATGGGTTACTTGGCAGTTGTCTTTTGTGAGGAAGGAAACTAGGATAGAAGTAGAGAAATTAAAAAAAAAGAATGTGGAAGAAAAACTCAAAAGGTTAATTTTAATTTCTTGCTGGTAGGGAAGGTGCTAATAGGGCAACTTTTGTCCTTGTATTTTATCTTCTTATGGTCTTCTTTTCTAATCACAATTTGATGATCTTATCTTTAAAACTTAGAAAATATTTGAGAGAATTTTTTTTTTTTTCAGAAATGACTTGAGAGACCACATTCACTTTTTTTTGTATTAAGTTTCAATTAATTCTTTTCTTCCCCCCATTCAGATATTCGTGACACTGTGAAGTATAAAGAAGTCATGAAACAGTATCCTTTTCTGTGGCTACTATGGTGTTGACCCATTCCTGACTCCTTGCTACGTGTTTTATGGTTTTGAGAGTTTTTTTTACATTTTCTTGTTGAAATATATAAGTAAAAGCATTGATTGTTTCAAAGTCATTTATTTCCTTTCTTCGTCCCTCCCTCCTTCCCTTCTTTCCTTCCTTCCTTTTTGAATCCAGGGGCACTTAACCACTGAGCCACATCCCCAGGCCCCCCCCCCACCTTTTAATATTTATTTTTTAGTTGTAGTTGGACACAATACCTTTATTTTATTTTTTTTAGTTTTTTATATAGTGCTGAGGATTGAACCCAGGGCCTTGCACATGCTAGGTGAATGTTCTACTGCTGAGCCCCAGCCCCAGCCACTTTTTATATTTTATTTAGAGACAGTGTCTCACTAAGTTGCTTAGGGCCTCATTAAGTTGCTGATGCTGGCTTTGAATCTGCAATCCTCCTGCCTTAGCCTCCTAAACCACTGGGATTACAGGCATGCTACTGCACCCAGCTAAAGTAATTTTATTAGGAAGATGATTTTTAGGGTTTTTGTTGTTGCTGTTTGTTTTTTGCAGTGCTTGCAATCAAACCCAGGACCTTGTATGTGCTAGGCAAGCACTCTACCGTTGATTTATACTCTTAACCCCTAGGAGGATGGAAGATGAATAAAGGAGAGGTATTGTAGTTGATTAGAAATAACATTTAATCTTATGATTTCAGTTTTCTTACCATCTCCAAAGACCACAGACTATTGTAATTAGAACAGAGAAAAATGAGGGGCTAGCTAGCACCTCCTTGGGTCCCACAAGGTGGCTTTTGCCTTGGAGGAGAGATACATTCATTGATTACTATCTCTTCAGACTGGAAGGCTCAAAATGAGTATGTTTAGTGGAATTAATTCTTAGGACCTTGCTGTGTGAAATGTGTACTCTCCTTATAAGTAAGTCTAGGTAGGAAGATTAATTCTAATCATCTTGATTAGTTGCTTGATTAGTGAGGATCAGTGCAAGGAGTGTTATGGAGATGGTTTTAATGGCCAAAGACAGTAGGCTGTCACTGCCTGATAAATATGTTTATTACATTTGGATCACTTTGCTTTCTTCATCTTTCCTGGCCATCCCTAAAGTGATAAATGAATGGGAAAACCTTGATAGCAAATGTTTACCTGTTAGACTAAGGTTATATGATCATCAAGGATTACCTTGCCAGCTTTAATTAATGGAACACTAATATAATGCTGCGTAGGTAAATAATGCTCTGGTTATGAACTTTATAATCTAATCTGTGCATTTGAAATCCTCAACTGAGTGTCTAGATATGGCCTTGGGCCCAACGGTGGCATAGTGACCTCTCTCAATCTCTTTGCTACCAGATTTGATCAGGTATGTCTGTCTTTACATTTATAGACATTGCTGTATAAAAAAAAAAATCCTGACTCTTACATGCCTTATCTAGATCACATTTCAGCAAACCTGAACAGAAAAATAGAAAATAAGTTAGCGTTTTGGTAGACAGAGAATTAGTCTATGAGAGAATGACAAGTATTGTGAGACAGTTCTCATTTAATATTTGTGACAGCCAGCAAAATAGATCTGACACCTGGGTTCTTTTCCTGATCTTATTGGCTTATTGTATTACCCTGAAGATGAGATGAGGTCTGGGGAGTAGAATGGGCTACCAGGCATGGAATGGCAGATAATGATGCTTTTTACTTGTGACAGATGAGTTTTTTAATAATCATTAGGTTTTTTACTCTTATGAGATAGGCCATTGACATTTGACCAGAGCCACCTACTATTAGTCTCAGATACTCAGGAAGCTGTGGCAGGAGAATTGCTTGAGCCTAAGAGTTTGGGGCTAGCCTGGGTAACACAGCAAAACTTTCTTTAAAACAAAAACTGTTTTTTTTTTTTTTTTTGGACCAGAGTGCCAAGATGTATAACTTGACCGTGACATGTCTATAATTAAGCCTCTCAGGTTCCTTGTGTTGTGCCCAGAATGTTGTAGTGCTGGTGATGTGGCTGTGTTTCTTTGGCTCAGTGAGTTTATTAGTTGGTGTCCTAAGAATGAGAACAGATTCAATAGGGATGTTTCCTATGAGGTGTGTCACCCTGGAAAGGCGTATGATTTTGTGTTGAAATCAGTTCCTGTTGTAATTGGTATGTCTTCCTTTTAGGTGATGAAATTTATTGAGAAGGCCCAGAACACATCTAAGTAAGTGATTTCAGTTGAACACCTATTTATTATTCTTTAGTTGACATATTTCTAGGCTTTTGAGAGGATCTGGGCTACCATCAAGCTCTGAATCGATCTTAAGATGAAGTCATTATAAGAGGGGAAAAATAAAAAGATCTTGGAATGCAAGAGAGGCACACTGTTCCTCTCTTCTCTAAGAGGACTCACTCCCTTAAGAGTGTTCCCTTTCCCTTTTCCTATCCCTTCAATAAATTCCTGCCTGTTACAAGTAAATAGGGCTGGGGATATCATTCAGTGGCTAAGCAGCCCTGGGTTCAATCATCCCTGATGCCAACAAAATAAAAAAAAGGGCTGGGGATATAGCTTAGTTGGTAGAGTGCTTGTCTCATGTGCATAAGTCCTTGGGTTCAATCTCAGCACCACAAACAAACAAACAAAAAAATAGCTTTATTGGAATACAATTCACACATTACCTAATTCATCCATTTTCAAGTGTATAATGCAGTGACTTTTAGTACTCACAGAATTATGCAGCCCTCATCATACTCAATTTTAGAACACTTTTAGCACTTCAAGAAGATGCCCTATATTGTGCATTTCTGTTTCTGCATCCTCACTCTCTCTCCCCAACAGTCTCCCATTTCCAAGCAACCAGATGGTTTCCCAAGAGATTTGCCTTCTGGTTTGAGTCTCTCATTATTAAGTGATGTGTTTATGTAATTATCAATTTCCCCTGTGATCCTTTGCTGCACTTCATAGTCTTTTGCTTCTGTTCATGTAGCATGAATATTAGACATGGAACAAAGTCTGGAGGAGTGGGGTATGCCTTATTAGTTGAGGACTGTGGCAGGAAATTAAACTTTGTAGTGTACAAAGGTTATTCCAGTCTTGGATCACCAGATATCATTGGTTTTTAATTTTTATTTTATGTGATGGAATATCTTTTAGCAATGTGCAAGTACAACACTTTATTAATGGTCTTTCTTGGCATAGATATGTCTTGATTGACACACCTGGGCAGATTGAGGTGTTCACCTGGTCAGCTTCTGGGACAATCATCACTGAGGCCCTGGTGAGTATTCTGGGTCTTGTTGATGAGAATAGCTAGAGGGCTAGACTGACTTAGCATCTGTTTAATTGCCTGGGACTGTACTTGAGGAAATTGCAGAAGCTCTGAACGCTAAAGTAGTTCTCCCTCACTGAGATAGGTAGGGAAAGAGCTCCCATGCCTATTCCCACCCACTTGGGAAGATGAGACAGGAAGACAAGATGAGAGGATTGCAAGCGTGGGCAACTTAGTGAGACCCTGTCTCAAAAAATAAAGTGGGGATGTAGCTCAGTGGTAGAGCACCCCTGGGTTCTATCTCTAGTAATGCCATAAGAAAAAAAAAAAAATATGGGAATAAGTCATGAACTCTTTGACCAAGGCTTTAATTATTTTGTGGCTTTAGGCATCCTCATTCCCAACAGTTGTCATCTATGTAATGGACACATCGAGAAGTACTAACCCAGTGACGTTTATGTCGAATATGCTGTATGCCTGCAGGTAACTGATTATTGGTGGGCATAGTGTTCCATCAAAGTATGCGGCCTCCTCTTCCCTTCTGCCTTTTTTGTTTTTTAAGTCCTGGTTGTTCACTCCTGAACTTGTGCTTATTTAGATTTTTCTGCTCAGTTGAGTGGCTGTGAATAGGGGCCAGGTCAGAGAAGAAAAAAGGTACATGTGCTATTGGCATTCTCTCTCAGCTCCTTTTTATCTTCCTCCCTTAATTGTTACAGAAATGTATCTGAAACTCATGGTAGTTGTTCCAAACTTTGTGGTAGTTGCTCCCAGTTGAATGAAATCCAACTCTGAATAGATATGAGCCTTTTGGTCTGAATTATGCTCTTGTGTTTTATAATAGGTACAGGGAAATGGTAGCATTAGGCGATACTATAAATGAAAAGGTTTTTCTATAATTCAGAGTGCAAGGTTTGCTGCAAATGTTGTACCATTAGGAGAGGAAGGATTTGCTCACTAGACTATGTCAGTGCATTAAGGCTGAGGAGCAAGGCAGACTGTTATGAAAGCTTAGAGAATTAATTTTGGAACTACACAGAAGCCATCTACCAACATTTGTCCATCTGATATTGAGTAGAAATGTCCATTCTTGTTAAATGCTAGAAATCTTAGAATTGACAGTATTATTTCATTTTCATACTAATTGTTTGAAATACAACCATTTGATTAGCCTAATTGTGATAATCTGTTCACAATGTATATGTAGATCAGAACAGCACAGGGACTGGGAATGTAACTCAGTGGTAGAGCACTGGGAAGTCCCTGGGTTCAATCCCCAGCACTGCAAAAATAAACAAACAAGTAAATAAATAATAAAGATCTGCTCTTTCCATGTATTTTATTATTTGTACATCTTAAATATATATAATTTTAATTGTCAGTTATGCCTCAATAAAACTGGTAAAAATATTTAAAAAATTTTAATGTGTAATACAATATTTGTAAGTTTCTCCCTCAGCTTTGAGATATGAATAACAATTAAAAATTGTATATATTTCATGGCATTGGAATTAAAGGAGACAATACATATAAAAGTACTTAGCATAGGGCCTGGACCATAATAAGGTATTAATAAATGCACATTTGCTCCCCTGGAAACAAAAAAGACAATTATCTGGTAAACAATTAAAACCAGGATCAACAGCAATGCATTATTACTCTGAGAGTGAGTGCCTTCGTTCGTGCGTGTGTTGTTGCTGTTTGCTTGACATTGCTGGTTGTTTACCTCTGCAAGAGACTATGTGAATGCCTTGTTTTTACATCTGCATCCATTCTCTTTCTCTTTATGTAGTCCCAACAGACTGACACCAGGCAAGCAAGAATTTACGTGCTTTAATTAATTCTGTCTCAATGTTTGATTTTCAGCATCTTGTACAAAACCAAGCTGCCTTTCATTGTGGCTATGAACAAAGTAAGTGAATCTTCCATATTTTGATTTCAACATGTCTTTCATTAGAACCTTGTGGATTTTAGGTTTAGATGGGTGAGAAGAAGGATTATTTAGGTCCTGGAGACAGATTCAGGTTTCACTGAAACTGGGTCATAGGCACTTCTAGGAAATAGATTCAGTCAAATGGAATGAATGTTTATGATATTGGCTCTTATCCAGAGTGATTTTGGGATAGAGTAGCCCCTCAGAGCTGTGTAAATAAGGGAGACACAACCAATCTATTGACGTAGCAGCTTGTTTTACTAGAAGAGGAAATGGGGAAGGCAAAGAAAGAAAATGCATGAATGATATGCTCTTGCGATCACCACTTGATTGAAGAAATGATTTTGCCATTATCTAGTATATAACCTCATCTCTGGTTGCTAATAGTTGACTTCTTTCTGGTACAGACTGACATCATTGATCACAGCTTTGCAGTGGAATGGATGCAGGATTTTGAGGCTTTCCAAGATGCCTTGAATCAAGAAACTACATATGTCAGTAACCTGACCCGTTCAATGAGCCTGGTGTTAGATGAGTTTTACAGCTCACTCAGGGTAAATTGTTTACCTCTGGATCTTACTGACATTCTCTTCAGATTATTTCTAGACCTATAGAACTGTCTTTGAACCTAGCTTAGAAAAGAAGTTCATTACTTTCTGAAAAGTAACTTTTAAAGCATTGTTCATTGAAAACTGGAAGTTGTGGGCTGGGGAAGTAGCTTAGTAGTAAGTAATTATAAGTAATTCTACTTATTCCATAGTAGAATTCTTGCCTAGCATATGAATTCATGAGGCTCTGGGTTCGATCCTCAGCACTACAAAAACAAGACACAAAAAACTGTGGAGGTTTACAAGATAAATAAGAACCCTACCTTCAGAGAGTTTTGGGTCTAGTTTAGGATAGAAGACTTTATACAGAATTAAAATATTGTAGTAGATGCCTTGGAAAGTTTAGCCTGATTCTTGTGAGGACAGATCAAAATGAGAGACTTTGGAGGGTATAGAAAGGATAAGATTTATGTAAGCTAAAGTAGGTGTTGGTTGCAGAGTATGTTGATTGCCCAAGCAATCAATCAGTGGTTTGATTTGGTTTGTTAGGGAATAAATCATAAGTCCTGGTCCTTGTTATGACAGTTTTATGATATTTGAATGAAATAGGGCACATCATTTAAAAGTATATAGTAGTTTCCTCAGTGGTATTTATGATGCTTTTTGGCAGGTGGTGGGTGTCTCTGCTGTTGTGGGCACTGGCTTCGATGAACTCTTTGTGCAAATTACCAGTGCTGCAGAAGAATATGAAAGGTGAGAACAAAGGAAGGTTCTAATGACGACATTTTTTAAGTAACCCACAAATCTGATGATAGCAAGTTTTGCCAGGTAAAGCTTTTCATCATGTATGCAGTATGTTTGCCTTGCTTATGTGTACTGGACCTGACCATACCTAGGAGTAACAAGTCTCCATTAACCTCTTTGAAAAATAGAAGTATAATATCTTCACTGTATTGGCTGATTAAGAGGCAGGGGTCGCCAGTCTTTTTCTGTAAAGAGTCAGTTAATAAATAATTTAGGCTTTGTGGGCAACTAAACACTTCTGCCATGGTAGGACAAAAGCATCCAGAGCTAGTTTATAAATGGTCAGTGCTGTCTTCATGGAAAACATTATTTATGAAGTCAGGCATTGGGCTGTGTTTGGCACTAAAGTCCCTGTGAGATTTATTTGAGGAAATATGTGTAAATCCTTAGCACAGTTTTTGACACATATTTCCTAATAAATGGTTGTTATAATTATTGTCATTGTTAATAGTTGAATTTCATTTACCTGAAAGAAAGGGAGTGGTCAGAGCACCTGTACACATAAGGCTGTGGCCTGATAGGCTGCTTGTTAGCATTCTCCTTTGGCTTCATATATTGTAATATACTGACAACCACATAACCACATTGTCAGTTTCAGACATATTTTCATTTCAATCATCAGACAAGGGTGTGTATGTTACCAAAGCCTCAGGATAGACTCTTTTCTGTATCCTTTCATGTTGTGATTCAGGTACATCACTTTGTTATACATTGAACTTCTCGAACAAAACAGGCCTGTCGTCTTTTACACATCTCACACATTTATCTCAAATAAATGTTAAGCTCCTCAGTCCTGGTCTTCTCAGTGCTAAGCTTTGCAGCCCAGCAGTCAGGAGTTCATTTCTTTCCTCAGTTTTCAGCATGGGGTAGTTACCTTGGCTTTAAATTCCATAGGGATAGACTCAATGACTTAAGACATGGTACATTGGATGTTCAGTGATGTCAGATCTTAGGACAGAGTCATAGGAAAATACAAGTTATAGGGGTTGGGGCAGGCAGGTTGGATTATTAAGCAAAGAAATTTAGAGTGTTTTTCTTTCCAGGGAGTATCGTCCTGAATATGAACGTCTGAAGAAATCGTTGGTAAGAAAAGATGCTGTTGCACATGCCTATAATCCCCAAGCTTGGGAGGCTGAGGCAGGAAAATTGAAAGTTCAAAGCCAGCTTAGTGAGGCCCTGTCTCAAAAAATAAAAAATGGGTGGCTGGGGTTGTGGCTCAGGGATAGAGCACTTGCCTAGCACATGCGAGGCACTGGGTTTGATCCTCAGCACCACATAAAAATAAATAAATAAAATAAAGGTATTGTGTCCAACTACAACTAAAAAAAATTTAAAAAAATAAAAATAAAAAATGGGGGACTGAGATTGTGGCTTAGTGGTAGAGTGCTCACCTAGCATCTGTGAAGCACATAAACCTTAGCACCACATAAACATGAATAAATAAAATGAAGGTATTGTGTCTAATTACAACTAAAAAATAAAAATATTAAAAAATATTTTAAAAATGGGCTGGAGATAGGGCTCAGTGGTTAAGCACCCCTGGATTTAATCCCTGGTGCTGAAAAAAGAAAAAGTGTATATTTTAGGGCCATTTAAAAAAAAAAAGAAACAAAAAACTGAATCTGAGTGCCTTGGTACATACCTGTAGTCCCATCTACTGGGGAGGCTGAGGCAGGAGGATTGCTCATGCTCAGTAGTCTAGGCTAGCCTGGGCAGCATCTTTTTAAAAAACACAGAAAAAAAAAAACAAAAAACTTTAATCCTCCTGACATCGATGCCACTTTTTTTCGGGGGGGTGGGGTGGTGGTGCTATCCTGTGTCTCTTATTTAACTTATTTTTCCAACTTTATTGAGGTATAATTGACTAATAAAATTTCAGTGTATCTTTTAATCCTTGTTAGTCCTTTTTGGTTGTATTGGTTTTGTTTGAGACAGGGCTTCACCATGTTGCCCAGCTGGCTTTGAACTTTCAATCTTCCTGCCTCAAACTCCTGGGCTCAAGCAATTTCCTGTCTCATGTAGCTGGGACTATAGGTGTAGGCCACTGCATCAGGCTTTACATACTTAAGTTGGTAAATTTGTGTTTGTTTGTTTGCAGAAAGTTCCCTTAATTATTTTTGTTTGTATTGGAATTTTTTAAAATGAGATTTTTCCTGTTGCACTACAAATAAGCCCTTCTTATACCCCACCTCCATCCCTACTCCAACATAAATTTAAAGGCTACTTGTAGAATTTTGCCTTTGCAAAGAAAGGTGGCTCACAACTCTTCTAAATGGCCAAATATCCTAAGAGACTACCTGGGGTCCTTCTTGCTAGGTCTACTAGGAGGTTCTTTGGATATGTTTTTGTGTCTTAATTTCTGAATTCTCTAATCCAGCCTGAAGAATAACCTACTCTGAATTTATGCTATCCTCTGGGCTCACATTATTCAGTGTTTCTGCCCCTATGTCAGCCATCCCTATTTGCTTCTAGAATTGTATGATTTTCTGTCCTCACTTAGAAGTCTGGCGTCTAATTTGGCTCCTGTTGTGGTTTAGATTAGGTGTTCTGCAAAAGTGTGAGACAATACAAGAAAGTTTAGAGGTGAAATGATTGGGTTAGGAAAGTTTTAACATAATCAGTGCATTGATTTGCTGATAGGGATTAACTGTAGGCAGGAAGGGTGTGGCTGGAGAGGGTGGGTCACTGAGGGCATGCCTTGGGGGTATATATTTTGTCCTTGTTGAGTGGAGCTCTCTGCTTGCGTGTTGTAATGGCCTAAGTAACTTTCCTACATCACACTCTTCCACCTTGGAATTCTGCCTCACCTTGATCCCAAAGAATGGAGTTGGCCTTCTGTGGACTAAGACCTCTGAAACTGTGAACCCCAAAATAAACTTTTCCTCCTTAAAATTGTTCTTGTCAGGTATTTTGGTCACAGCAATAAAAAAGCTGACTATAACAGCTCCTTTTTAATTTCATTTTTTGGTGCTAGGGATTGAACTTCTTGTACATTAAGCATACACTTTGTCATTGAACTTCCACTTCAGCAGGGATCCTCTTTTAATGTGATGACATTTTCCCCTATGTATATAGGCCAGTGCACAGAGTGAACAGCAGAAAGAACAACTGGACCGCCTTCGGAAAGATATGGGCTCTGTAGCCTTGGACACAGGGACTGCCAAAGGTATCGGAAGAGCTCTTGGTATCAGAAGTAAAAGGAAAAAGGAGAGTGGACTTATTTTTTCTATTCTGCAGGAATATGCCTATGTGAGAGGGAGAAGGTGAAAAGGATGATGGAAATATGGAGATAGTTATTTATTTACAAATGGCTTGGAAAGGCAAATACCTGAAAATTGTATTAGAAGCTATTTCAGATCTCTACCACTTATAGCACTTAAGAGTTTCTCCTTTAGGAAGTTGTTATTTCTTGATTTTGCTTTTCTTTGGCATGATAACTGATGTTTGCTGTGACTTTTTTTTTCCTACAATTTTAACCACTTTTCCCAATTCTTTTTCAAGTTTTTCTTCTTTTTTTAAAAAATATTTTTATTAGTTATTGATGGACCTTTATTTATTTATTTATATGTGGTGCTGAGATTTGAACCCAATGCCACATACATGCTAGACAAGTACTCTACCACTGAGCCCTATCCCCAGCCCCTCCAGTTTTTCTTGATATAATTTTAGATTTATAGAAAAATCGCATGAATAATAAGTAATTGCCCTAATTCTTCAGATTCCCAAAATTTAACGTTCTACTACATAACTTTTTATTATTTTTCTGTGTGTGTATACATATAGCCTTATATATTATTACATAATGTATAATATTATATATATATATAT
>NW_025999977.1:39599847-39772628 GCF_001458135.2 Marmota marmota marmota | reverse complement strand
ATATATATATATATATATATATATATATATTACTTTTTCCTGAATCATTTAACTTACTCTTAAAGATGTGATGCTCTTACTTTAAATAGTATCTGTTTCCTAAAAACAAGGATACTATTTCATATAACATCAGCACAGGGGCTGGGGATGTGGCTCAAGCGGTAGCGCGCTCTCATGGCATATGTGCGGCCCGGGTTTGATCCTCAGCACCACAAATAAAAATGTTGTGTCCACCAAAAACTAAAAAATAAATATTAAAATTATTTAAAAAACAAAATAACATCAGCACAGTAATAAAAAAATTAGGAGATTAATATTGACACAATACTATTATTTCATATATAGACCTTATTTAGATGAAACCATTTTCTCTTTCAAGCAGGAGAAAATCCTACATGTGCATTGCAGTTAATTCTCATGTGCCTTAATCTTCTTTAGTCTAGAACGGTTCCCTATTCTTTCTTGCATTTCATGACATTGTCTTTTTTTTTCCAACATAAAGTATCAAATATAGGGCCTGATCCACACTAGGCAAGCACTCTATGGCTGACCTACATCCTCAGCCCTGATAGTGATAGTATTTAAGTATATAGGACAGTTGTCTTATGGAATGTCCTTCAATTTGGGTTTATCTGGTATTTCTTAATGATATGATTAAGATGGTTAATTAATGGCAGAACCTTATAGTAGTGAAGTTGTGGGGTTTTTAATGTTTTTATTAGTGCATTGTAGTTATACTTAATAATTGGTTTTATTTTTTTTGGTTTTTAAAATAATTTTTATTTTTTAAAAGTAAATTGTACATTACAGGAAAAAAAACACACACACACACACACACACAAGCAAAGAACAAAGTCATCCAGTCACAAGAAGCTTAGTTGGACGTGTCCCTCTAGGTTGTGTGCATATATACACAATATCCCATTTTGTGTGATTGAGATTGTGGTGTGTGCTTTTCCACACATCATGAATATTCACCAATAATTGGTTTTATTTTGACATAATCATAAATGTATGTAGTTTGCTCATTTTCAATCCATGGAAGTTGTGTTTTTTAATATATCATGTGAGGACTCACATGTTATTGTAGGAAGTAGAGTCTACCAGGTTTTCTCATCACTAAGCTATTATTTTTTCCGTTTTTTTTTTTTTTAAGAGAGAGAATTTTTTTTTTAGTTTTCGGTGGTCACAAATCTTTATTTTATTTTTATGTGGTGCTGAAGATCGAACCCAGAGCCCGGCGCGTGCCAGGCAAGTGCTCTATCGCTTGAGCCACATCCCCAGCCCAATTATTTTTTCCTTTGTAATAATAATTTTTGGGGTAATGCTTTGAGACTATGTAAGTACTCTTAATTTTCAAATGTTCACCCATTAGTTGTTTTTCTTTGTTTTTAATATTTTTTAGTTGTCAATGGACCTTTATTTTATTTATTGATATATGGTGCTGAGAATCGAACCCAGTGCCTCACACATACAAGGATTAGTTTTAATATTACTGTCATCTGTGACATGTTGCAAGTACTTTGACTATCTTTAACAATTATCTTTTGACTTTTTTCATGGTATTATTTTATCATGTAATAATTTTTTTCATGGTATTATTTTATTATGCAACAGTTTTTGTTTTGATTTGATGGAGTCAGATCTATTTCTCTTTATTGTTTCTGGATTAAGTCCTAGTTAGGAAGTCTTTACTTAGTCTACACTAAAGGAAATTTATCCATGTTTATTGTAGTATTTAGATGGTTTCATTTTCTAAATTTGATTTCTTACTGGTGATGGTATGAAGCACACCTCTCTGTGTATTTTTTCATCAGTAGGTATATCTGCACTATTGATTTAAAAATCTACCTTTTTTTTTTTTGCCTGTGATTTGAGATGCTACTTGTATAATATGCTGAAGTGTGATGTGCTCTTGGCTGTTTCTGAACTCTATATTTTTTCCAATAGTTTATTTACTTATATACCTCTACTATATTGTTTTAACTATGTAGCAAGTTCCCCATGTGTTTCCCTAGCTATTTATTATGGTTTTGTTTTTTTTTTTTTCCCATAGGCACTTTAGCTTATGGAAACTTGCCTAGCTCCCTAAAAAAGGTTTTGTTTTTTTTTTTTTTGTATTAGTATTGTATTATATTCATTATTTCAGCAAGAACTTACATTTATATGATCTTTAGACCTACCTAAGAACAAGAAATGTTTTCATATTTGACAGACCTATTTGTGTCTTTCAAGAATGTTTTAGTGGTTTCCTCAAGTATGTGTTGGATATTTCTTGTTAAATTCATTTCAAAGGTTTTGTCTTCTTTGTTACATTGAAAATAGGATTTTCTGAACCATTTTGTCTTCTATTTGGTGTATGTTTGTGTATAAGAAGGCTTTTGATTTCTGAATATTGGTCTTTTTGTCCTGCTACTTTTATTGAGTTTTTTGCTGTTTGAGTTAATTTTAGTTTTATCATTGACTCTCTGGGGGTTTCTAGGTTGGTGCTTAGCCACCTACCAACAAAAACTCCTGGACCACCCTCTAAGTGAGTGTGGTACAATGTGTTGAAGCTCAGTGGGATCAACTTGGGTTGATTTTTTTTTTTTTTTAACATTATGCTCCATTTAACATTTATTTCGGTAATAAGTTGGATGTACTTTTATTTTTTCTTTGCACCAGCAATACTGGCATTTTTCCCCCCTCTGGTATATATTTGTTAAAGCAGTGCAGTTTCTGTTTGTGAAAGTATTGGTTGATGTCTGGTAGAAAAAAATCAAAGCTGGAAATTGGCTTTACCAGTTAACATGAACTCACCTGTGCCATCCTTTGCAAACACCTCAGAATCACGAATTTCTGTGTGTCAGGGGCCTTCAGAATCACTCCTGAGTACATGAAATGGCAAATGATACGTTTGTGGCTACATAGGATCTGCTGTATTCAGCTAAGCTGTTCAAGGTTAAGAGAGTTTCAGTGGGTCATTTGAGGAAAGTCACAGTATAATTGGATAACTCTCAGTTGGGCACAAAATGAGCAATTTTTTAAAAAATGTTTTAGATGTTGATGGATCTTTATTTAATTTATTTATTTTTATGGGTGCTGAGAATCGAACCCAGTGCCTCACACATGCTAGGCAAGCACTCTGCCACTGAGCCACATCCCCAACCCCAAAATGAGCATTTTTTGTCAGCCCATCTTATCTTCTTTTCAGGGCCATAGGCCCCTTGAGATTTGTGCCCCTCAATATTGCTGCCTTCAGCCACCCTTATTCCCTAGTTGAGCTCTTAAAAGCCTCATAGGCTCCTGAAGAGAGAATGATTCACCCCACAGGCTGAATCCCTGTCAACATACTTAATTAACTAGCCTTTCTTCTGATTATTGGGGCTCAGCCCTTACTAGTTTCTCTGAGTAGGAAATTTTACCTCTATTAGTATATTTGATTTTCCATTGTTTATTTTCCCTGCCTTTCTTGAATAATAGCTAGCTTCTCTTCTCTGTATCATTCTGCCCTGTATTTTCTTCAGATCCTCTCTGAACTTATATTCCACCAGGAGACTTCCTTAGCACTCATATTTTCACCTTGAGTTATCAGCACTGGATCTGCTCACATGTCTTTAGCCTTCATAGGAAAAATCATTACCCTCATCCAAGCTGTGAGCTAGTGATAAAAAACACTGCTGCTCCTAGGAAAAGTGTCTTGGGTTTTCTTGAACTAAAAAAAATGGAGGGCTGGGGATGTGGCTCAAGCGGTAGCGCGCTCGCCTGGCATGTGTGCGGCCCAGGTTCGATCCTCAGCACCACATACAAAACAAAGATGTTGTGTCCACTGAAAACTAAAAGATAAATATTAAAAAAAATGGAACTCCTTGCACTCATGAAAGTACTTGGTGAACTAAACTACTATAGAAATGTTAAGTGTGGTTAATAGTACATTTAGGAGGAGCATAATCCTGCATTTATGTTTATCATGAACACTTTGATCTTATCATTATAATCAGTTACTGACTGGGCATGGTGGTGCATGCCTGTAATCCCAGTAGCTCAGAAGGTAAGTTCAAAGCCAGCCTCAGCAACTTAGTGAGGCCTTAAGTAACTCAGAAAGACCCTGTCTCCAAATAAAATATTTGAAGGGCTGGAGATGTGGCTTAGTGGTTAAGTGCCCCTGGATTCAATCCCTGGTACCAAAACAAAAATATATATGTGTGTGTGTGTGTGTGTGTGTGTGTGTGTGTGTGTGTGTGTTACTGATTCAGAATCACTCTTTTTTTAAATTATTATTATTATTATTTAATATATTAATTTTTATTTTTACGTGGTACTGAGGATCGAACCCAGGACCTCACACATGCTAGGTGAGCGCCCTACCGCTGAGCCACAACTCCAGCCCCAAGAATCACCTTTTTGAAGAGACACTTATACTTATCAGTAGGTGTTTTCACTCTAGAGAGCAGATCTCCTGTGTTGGGCCCCTCTGACTTAATCCTGACTCGAGGAACCTTGGATGAAGAGGATGAGGAAGCTGACAGTGATACTGATGACATTGACCACAGAGGTAAGAAGTGGCTGAGGTGGCTCATGAAAAAGAATAGCTGCATTGTTTGCTCAGGAGTTTTTCATTGTTAAGAGAGGTTGCTAGTAAAGAGGGAAAGAGGAGACAGTAACGGATGCAGTACTAGCAAAGTTTCCTATATTAAGTCTAGGAAACTTTAGCCATTCCTACTGAATGGCTAAGATAGAGCTGACTTCGTACCTTTTATTTGTGTTGTGTCTTCTTATCCTTATGTCCTAATTCAGTTTGAAGAATTCAGGATTTTGGCTAGGATTGTGGCTCAGTGGTACAGTGTTCACCTAGCATGCATGAGGCACTGTGTTCTTTCCTCGGCACCACATAAAATTAAAATAGAGAGGGCTGGGGTTGTAGCTCAGTGGTAGAGTGCTTGCCTTGCAGGTGGAAGGCACTGGGTTCAATCCTCAGTACCACATAAAAATAAAATAAAGGTATTGTGTCCATCTACAACTAAAAAATATTTTTAAAAAAGATATTGTGTCCACCTAAAACTAAAAACTAAATATTTAAAAAATAAACAAATTCAGGATTCCTTTTGGTTGCTATTAGTTTCTTTTGTTTGTGGTGGAAACCAGGACTTTGTACATTCTAAGCACCCACTGTACTATATACCCAGCCCCACGTTTTAAGAATACATAAGGAAGTCTTAGCAGAGACCTGAACAGTCAAAAGTACTCTTAACAGTGAGCATAGAATGGGTCTAGAAGCCCAGTTCCACTTGGTATAGTTTTTAGGATTGTTAGCAGGATATAATTTGTTAAACAGCTCCAGGATGTAGGTCCTAGCTCCAACAAAGAGCAAACCTTTTTACTCTCAAACTGGGAGCTAACATGAACACTGCTTTATTAAATCAGATTTATTGAGATGGAACTTACAACCAGTAAAACTAATCCCTTTAAGTATATAGTTTGATGAGTTTTAGCAAACATTTGTCATTACTATGATAATTAAGATACAGAGCACTTTTCTCTCCCCCAAAAGTCTTCTCATGGCCCCTTATATTTAGTCTCCTTCCCGAATACCTAGTTCCTGGCAACCACTGGCTAATTTCTGTTCCTATAATTTTCTTTTCCAGAACATTACATAAATGGAATCACAATAGTCAGTCTTTTGCAATAAATTTTTTCCACTCAGCATAATAAATTTGTGATCTTTTCATAATGCTGCATATATCAGTACAGCAGTATGTTCTTTATTTTATATATATTTTTTGATACCAGGAATTGAACCCAGGGGTGCTTAACCATTGAGCCTCATCCCCAGCCCTATTTTGTATTTTATTTTGAGATAGGGTTCACTGATTTGCTGAGTGCCTCACAAAGTTGCTGAGCTTTGAACTCTCAGTCCTCCTGCGCTGCTGGGATTATAGGCATGTGCCACTGCACCCGGCTATATTTGTTTATTTATTTTGCTGAGAAATATTCCATTACTTGAATTTACTACCATTTGTTTATCCATTTGGGCCAACTGGAGCTATTATGAGGTAAAGCTGCTATAAATATTTTGCCACTAAGTGTGGTAGTGAACACTGGTAATCTCAACAATTCAGGAGGCTGAAGCAGAAGGATCCCAAGTTTGATGTTAGCCTCAGCAATTTAGCGATATCCTCAGAAACTTAACCCTCTCTCAAAAATAAAAAATAAAAAGGACTGTAGGTGTAGCTCAGTGGCAAAGTGGATTCAATCCTTAGTATCAAAAAGAAAAACAAAACCAACCAACCAAACAAAACAAAACACCATTTTACAAATAGTGTTATGTGGACATGAAATACCTATGAAGTGAGAGACTTCATTTAGCCACTAATATATAAGGGAGCTCTTTTCCCTTCCCTCCTTATACTGAAGCTATACATTTTGGCAACATGGTAAGTAGAGCATGCTTCTGGGAGACATTTTCTTATTGTGAGAAGCGAGCACCTTAGTTTCTTAGAAATGAAGTATTGTTTTTAATGGGTAGGTGACAGGAGCTCTGATCCACTAATCTACTCAGAGTTTTAAAAGAATCATCCTTCTTTTTCCCTTGCAGTTACAGAGGAAAGTCACGAAGAGCCAGCATTTCAGAATTTTATGCAAGAATCAATGGCACAGTACTGGAAGAGAAACAACAAATAGGAGATTTTAGGAAATTTCAGTTGATTCTAGAAGTCCCAGATTCTGGGACTCCATATGAAGAAACTATTCTTATCGCTGATTCAGGACTAGGATGAAGAACAATTTTCTTCAGAATAGCAGAATTTTTCCTTTGAGAGAATCTTATGACTCAGAAGAAGTCAGGGAGATGATTCTTGGAGCTGGCACGTAGATATGTCAAGTCTGCCTTGGCCTTTCACTTACATTTATGCAAGGAAGGATATACTGACTGCTTTTGGAAGCTGACATGCCTTCAAGCCTAAGTTTTATCATTTGAACTTACATACTTCTGCTGGTGATAGAATACAGAGAGAACTTATCCTGGCGATCACTTTAGATCTTAGCCTCTACTTCCCCAGCACCATGTCCTCAACTTATAACCTGAGTTGTTCTTTTAGTAGAAAGGGAGAGGGACACATAAGCTTGTCCAGGGTAGCAGTGGAGTCTCCTTGGCAAGTCAGTGTTGTTATGAAATATGTCTCACACTAGTAGCTCATTAGAGGACACCAAGTTTGTTGAAGAAAATGGGTAGAACGTAAGATTTCTGAATAAGAATTCTCTTAAATGGTAACTTGGATAGAGTTTCTAATTATAACTTTATTCTAAGCCTGCCTGCCTGTCATGATTTCAAATTAGAAAATTGTATAGTAACAAATAGATTCCCTTGTAATTAAGGCTTAAATTCACATGTCTAAACCTGCCTGTTAAGGGGGTGATATTTACTGAAGCTTCCCACAGATGCATAAGTGGAAACCAGGTACAGAGTCAGGCCCTGTTTGTATTGACTTTGAAGTTAATGCAGAGTATCCTTGGAGACTTATTGAAAGGCTATAGACTTTAGTCAGGTGCACATTCCATGCATAACAACCATTATAAGGGTTTGGCTGCTGACTCATTGGTTCTCAGAGCACAGTCTCTGGACCACAAGCATCAGAATCACTTGGGAAATTGTTAAAGGCATCTCAAAACCTACTGAATTTGAAGCTCTGGGAGTGGGGCCCAGCAACTTGTTAATAAGCCCTCCAAGTGATTCTGATGTACATGAGTTTGAGAAACACCTCTCCAATTCAAACAGCCTGTGGTAATTTCAGGCTGGGTGAATCAGGTACCATCTTCATATGATTTACTTTATCAAAGCCTAATTTAAACAATAAACCAACAAAAGTTATCTTACCATTAACTACTAAATTTAACTACTAAATTTCAATATTCTGTTCTTAGCAGGAACCATTGGTCTAAAAATTTGACTGGTTCTTTCAGGGGAAACCATTAATAATAAAACAGTCTTGATTTTTCTCTGTAGTGCCTTTGATCACATTTTCTTCCTTAAAAACTAACCTGTTTCCTTTAGGCTGTCAGCTCTATAAAGGCAAGGACTGTCTTAATCATCTTTGTATCCCTTGCATAAGACCAACATATAACAGGTGCTCAATAAATGTTTGCTAAATGAATGAATCAAGTACCCAGATGGCAATGTGATTAATAAACAAGGGGAAATGAAGTTAAGACTAGAACAGGAAGGCTTTAGTTGAGTGTACTGACTTATAATTAGCAATAACTTATAAATTATTTAACAGTTAAAATATAACCACATTTTCTTGGCATTCACATCTTATTCTCTGCCTGGGACACTTAAGGCACTTAATATACTAATGAAAGCTGTATCTTAATTTTGGTCTCTTAAAGGAGTGGTCTAAATTTTATAAGATTTGTGTTCTGCATTGGATAACCAAAGCAGTTTATTTAACATGCTGGTATCCATGACCAAATTATTTGCTTTTATTCCTAATCACTTCAATGCTACATCATTGATAAATATGGGTTGAGACAGCAACCATATGTGTTGGATGAGTAATATCAGTAAAGTTCAGATTTGATGTGAAGTTGAAAGGTATATATTATTTTTTTTTCAAGGCTGCCCATCTTTATTAGCAGAAGCACAATGTGTAAGTTTGGAACTCTGGCAGTGCAGTGGACCACTGATGACCAAGCAGATAGAACAAAGGAAATAGGCAAAGTCAATCCTATTCAGCCAAGTTTGCTTCATTCACAAAGGAGAAAATGAAAGGAACAACTGGAAAATAAATGGTGAAAATACCGGGCTGGGTGATGAGAGCCACAGCCCAAGGGGCCCCAGCAAACTTCCAGCTGCCAGCTGATGATTGGCTCACAGCAGCCCCAGCAAACTTCTAGCTGCCAGCTGATTGGCTCCTCTGCAGTGATGCTCATTGGGCTGTTTCCCCGCCCTTTCAGACCAGGGAGCTGCTCATTGGGGGACTTTTTTTTGGTTCCGCCCATGCAACCCAGCCAATCGGCCTCAAGCGCAGGAGGAGTGTGTGGAGGGGGGGCATTGAGAGGCTTGTGGGAAGCCAGTGGTGGCGGTTGGGCTCTGAGGGAATTCCTGAAGAGCTCATGTGGTCTGGTGTGTGTTCTAAAAGTAAAGTTAGTTTCTGCTTGATAAGTGGCTCGTGAATTGTGCCCAGCCATAAAATAAAGGTATTTAGTTCAACTACAACTAAAAAATAAATATAAAAAAAAAAGTCTTGAGTCAGTAGAAATATCAAAATAAAGGCAAAAAGGATGAGCATCGATGGAATAGGCAGGTGAGATGATAGGGCTATTTGAATAAATTAAAATGCTGTTACATTACCACAGACCTCTGATTTTATAAAAGACTTCATAGACAGCAAAACCACTTTACAAAGATTAATGATAGATAAGTTTTGCTGTGTTTAGTTTCCTATAAGGAATTGGTACTGGATTCCCAATGACTTGAATCAAAAGAAAAAGTGACATCTGATATTGGCATATATTCCTGAGTCGTATCCAAGTACAGTGTAATAAACATCTCAGTATTCCTCTGTGCAAGGTAGGTCAAAGTGGTATGAGTCTTCTCAACTGTGCAATAGAAATGGCTGCAGAGAAGCTAAGAAACATGTAGTTACATAGTAAAGACAACAATCGGGGTCAGACTTGATATATATTACCATTGTGATCCATGTGTGGCTTTGTTGTTGACGAAAACTATAAAACATGGTACCAAAATAAAATGCAACCTTTTTTTTTGGTGAAATCCTGTTTCTCTGAAATGAGGAAAACCCACTGTGTTTAAGAATCAAATCACTGTTTATAGAAACAAATTAGACTACATCAAGGTTTTCTGTTGGATGTTGTATGACTGGACTGAAATGTCCCTCTTTCACTTTTATATTTTCCTCATCCTCTTCTTGCAGTGCTGGTTGAAAACAGGGGAGGACCCCATGAGGCTGTCAGTGGAGTGGGAACCATAGCTGCTGTCTGAGTCATCAGGGCTCTGAGGTATTCCAGCTTCACTCATGCCTGACATGGGCTCCTCAAAGACATCACTGCCCAATACACCATGGCCAGAGACATTGCCTTCTTCACTCTCTTGGGGCTCCATTTTCACATGAGCCAGGTTCCAAAGAGGAGAGGCATTTACCTCTGCACCTAGAAATGTAGGCAAAAAACACACACCTAGTGGTAAGCCACCAAACAAAGGAGAATGAATATCCCACCAAGGGTCCACTAATGTACTCTGAGCTCAGTTTTTTCACTCTAATTGTGTACTTGGCTGGAGAATGTGGTTGTTATTCTCTGCTTCAAAATGTCGAAAATATCTTCCTTTCTTATTCTTCTACCTTACCTTTATCTCACCTACTTGCATTTTTCCCCAAACCAAGGAAGTAAAATAATACAGGTGGAACAATCCCCTGCCTTGTCTCAGTGGCACGAAGGCAGACCTTGTTCAGTTCATTACTTTCCCTGTCCTTCCTTCCTTCCTTCCTTTTATGGGGCTGTCTTATGCCTCTTCCTTTTGTTTGGGTGCCTCTGATGCTCTCTAAGACTATGAAAACTTATTGATCACTACAAAATGCTGAAAGCAGTTCCCTTCCTCTTTCCACTGACAAGAGACATGCTCCCTGTGTCTTTGCCTGTCTCCCACCCCATGTATTCCAGCAATGCTGTTCTGTGATCATTACTTCTTCTATGGTGAAAGGCTCTCTTCCCTATATTTTCATGCTTGTATGTTTGTTTTTATTTTGTGGTACTGGGGATTGAACCCAAGGGCACTCTACTACTGAGTTACATCCTCAGCCCCCCCCCCCTTTTTTTTGAGTCAGGTTTCACTAAGTTGCTGAAGCTGGCCTTAAATTTGTAATCCTCCTGCCCCAGCCTCCTGAGTTGCTGGGATTATAGTTGTGTGCTAGTGTGCCCAGCTATTCCTGACACTTCCAACCAAAAGTATGGTCTTAATTCTATTTGGGCCACATTTGAGGATTTGTTATTTGAGTCAGTTGAGCATTGATAAAGTGACTGTATTTGTAAATAACTGAATGCCTAGATTAATTTCCAATTTAACTGACTCAAGTTATGGTACTTAAGGTAATCATAGCATTTATTTGGAAGAAGAGGCCATCTGCCTCTAGCTTGGTAGCCCTGTTTCAATCTCCAATTTCTTGGAGTATTCTAGCAAGGAAACTCAAGTTTATCCATCTATCTGGCAGCCTCCTGATTCATAATTACAAGCATCAAGAAGGACTAACACAGAAGACTAAAGAAGGGATATCTACCCAATCAGTAGGATCAGCTAAATCCACCTTGGTCAACAGGACAACACACATTGCATCCATACTCTAACTGGATGGATTTTTTAAATTTTGGTTTTGATGTTGAGGATTGAACCCAGGGGCACTTTACCATAGTTACATCTCCAACCCTTTTTGAGTTGGGGTCTTGCTAAGTTGCCAAGACTGATCTTGAACTTGTAACCTGTCTTTGGGATTATGGATGTGCACCACTGTGCCCACCCTTGAGATTATTTTATAGAATATCTATAAAGTTGTGCTAGTCCTCTGCTCACTAATTAGAAGAATTTTGCTATCTCTAGATCACTGAAGCTATATTTGTTTTAGGACTTTCCATTCTGCTCACTCCTATTTTTGTTCTCCCACCTGATTCCAAAATGCCACTAAGTTCTCAGATTGGCAGATCTCCTAGAATCAAAATGAGTATGTTGATTTCTCTTACTTGAAGCCTGTGGGGAAGCTTCCACTTCCAGATTAGATGGGAAGCGCTCACTCTGAGCCCCGAGGACTCCCATGGGCAGGGACTGGTCTCCAGAAGCAAGGTCAGCCTCCAGTTCCTCACTGACAGGAAAGGTGATGTCACTCACAGGTTCCTCCTTGATCTTCACGGGTTTAGTGTCCTCTGTGGCCTTCTCAGGATTGACAATCCTTTCATATTCTTCAGAGAGTTGCTTACTAATCTGTTGGCAAGCAAGAGTTAATTTTCCAAGGATATGTTAGAAGCAAGTTGGAGAGTCAACCTGCAGCATCCCATGGAAAAGCCAACAGAATATGAGTTAACAGATGAGATTTAAATTTCCGCTGCTAGGCTGGGCATGCAGCTCAGTTGGTAGACTGTGCAAGGTTCTGGATTCAGTCTCTAGCAGAGTATAACAGTTAACAACAAAACAATTTCCACTGTCAATGGAGGGAATCTATTTAAAATAGTAAGTTCCAATTTATGTGGCAAAGATGTATGTAGAAAATTTGTCAGAAAATTGTGTATCATTAAATGGAAGTTATATAAAAGCAAAACACTAAACAGACTGTTTTACAGGTAAATCAGAACTAGGATAAAAGATTAAATTTTTGTCTACAAAAACTAACAATTGACACTTATACTCTGGGTAGATAGTGAACAATGTGGGAAATCTGTATTGCTTAGCTAAGTCTGTTGATTAGTGTTAATAATTAACAATTAAATTTTAGATTTGGGGAAACTTGAAACAATGCTTAAGGCTCTAGGGGTTGGAGAAATATCTGTAGTCTAATAAAAACTGGTGCCCCCATTCTGAGGGCAATATCACCTCACCCTGTCTTGTTTTTCATAGCACTCAATGTTACTGAAATCATTAGTTTTTTGTTTACCTGCCAGATTCAGGAACTTGTTAACTGCCATATTCCACAATGTCTGACTCACAATAACTTCAAGAAATTTTTGTTGAATAAAAAAATGCTAACCACATTCTCTCAGACTCCATATCCTTGTGTATAACTTCTTCCAGAGGAATTATCAATGAACAGGGCCATCCTTGATTTAAGGAGGCTGCTGGTACCTGCCAGGTCAGTGATGAGGCCAATGGAACACAGTGAGGGCCATGAGAACAGTGTAAGTTCACTGTTCCCAGATACTGTGCTCTATACTCCAGAGCAAATATTGTGGGATCCTGCTGAACACCCCTAAGCTGGACCTCTATGCCCACTTCTCCACCATGTCACCTCACCTGTAGCATATAACTGTGATAGTCCTTGATGCGGTGTTGCCAGAACTTCTGGAGGGAGAGTACACTGCCAATACCCACTTCATGGAATACCTGCTCCATAACATCAGGGAAAGGAGTGTGTCCCAGCCGGGCTTCCCGATCCACAGCAAAGCGCAGCAACTTGGTGAACTTAAGGCAATACTCATGTGCCACATCAGTTAGTGTTTCCAGGACACTTTCATTAGCACATTCAAAGCCTGCATGAGCCAGGATTGTAGCCACTGCCTGGTAGAGGAGCTGCCGACAGGACTGCCAGCTGAGTTCAGTCACAGGTTCCCCTTTCCCACTGAAAGTGAAGACACAGTAGTGTTACAAGTGACCTATCCTGTTTTCCTGGAGGTTTTACAATTCTAGTCCAGTCACTAGCCTACATTTCCAAGGAAATTCCATCTAGGTATGCAGCTCAGTTTCATCCTGCTCTCAGGGCATGTCTCAGCAACCCTATTACAAAGTTTGAACAGGGAATACACGTTTATGATAAGCAGTTCAAAGGTTATCTAGTAAAAATGAAGCTTCTTCTCCTACCAACTGCTCAATTTTGATCACTTCTAAGATTCATTTTAATAGTACAGTTCAGATACTGCTCCATGATACTCCAATTATTTCACCACAACGTTAGTTTCCTGGGTAATATTTGTTTTTGTTTTTGTACTGGGGATTGAACTCAGGGATACTTGACCACTGAGTCATATCCCAGCCCTATTTTGTAATTTTAGAGACAGGGTCTCACTGAGTTGCTTAGTGCCTCACCATTGCTGAGGCTGGCTTTGAAATCACGATCCTCCTGTCTTAGCCTCTCAAGCCACTGGGATTATAAGCGAGTGCCACCACACCTGGACGTTCTGGGTAATATCTGAACTTTCAGAAGTGCATAGTTCCAATTAGAAGATTCTTAAACAATTATAAGAGAAGCTCTTTAACTGAGATGTCAAATCAATTTTATAAAACCAATTTAATACACACATACCTAAAAAACGTTTTCAACCTATCCTATGCTATGAAATGGGTAGGGTCCATATTATTACATTCCTATTTGTCAAGTACGGAAACTAAAGTCAGAGAGGATGACTTGCTAGAGGTTGTTTAGGTATTGTTACTAAAATAGTGGAGCTTCTGATTCCAGATCCCATATTCTTCATATATTTGCCCCTAACCATTATGGCAAAAATGTTAATTTTTTCCCCCCAAAAAAGCTGTCTACTTGACTAAAAATAACTTTTAACAAGCTTTTAATAAGTTACTGACCCCGAAATTTCCCATCTTGCTTCTGTCCCTCTTTGACAAAGGAATTTTTTGTATAAATAAAAATAAAACACAGCATAAAAAACCATTAGTTCTTTGTCCATACCTGGCATATGTACATTGTGCCTGAAATATCCATTTTACTATTTTCTCTCTAGTAGCAACTACTGCAATTCACATAATAGTTTTTTTTTTTTTTTTTTTTTGCGGTGCTGGGGATTGAACCCAGGGCCTTGTGCATGCAAGGTAAGCACTCTACCAACTGAGCTATATCCCTAGTCCTCATAAAATAGTTAAAAAATATAAGACAACCAATGGCCAAGTAACCCATTTAATATTTCCATTATCATCCCCATAACCAGGCTAAAAACCTCAGGAATGACTAAAAAACAGCTAGACCAGTATCACTTTACTTGATTCATACATGAACTTTTTTCAATAGAAAAAAATTGGCACCCTATAGCTGATGCAAATTATTTTTGTTATATAGTTTTTTCAAATATGCATAAAACAAAAATAAGTATAAACTTTTAACAATTACAATTCTCATTAACAATTAAAATAGAAATTTGACACACAACTACAAGAGTAATGGTGCACACCTGTAATCCCAGCTACTGGGGAGGCTGAGGCAGGAATATGGCCAGTTTGAGGCCAGACTCAGTAACTTAGTGAAACCCTGTCTCAAAATAAAAACTTAAAATGGCTGGGGATGTTGTTCAGTGGGAAAGCATCACTGGGTTCAATTCCTAGGACAAAAACTAACACCCCACCCCCCCCAAAAAAAAAAACCCAAAACCAATAACAATAACAACAAAACTCTACAAAATTATAAATGAAAGCATCAATTTAATATGGTGGTCAAGTAGAAACTACACTGCCTTCAAAATGTGAATTTGGTACTGATTGCTACATAGCAGGTTTTTTAATAGTATTCATGTTAGTTTGTGCCATATATGGAATAACACAGTTATCCCCCTCCCACTTTCACTATCCAGTGATGACTGGCATATGTACATTGTGCCTGAAATATCCATTTTATTATTTTCTCTCTAGTAGCAACTACTGCAATTCACATAATAGTTTTTTTTTGTGGTGCTGGGGATTGACAGAACCTTTAATTACACAATGTGTTTTGCCATCATATGGCCTGACTGCAATCCTTACATATTTATTTCTGTTTTTTTTTCTCATTAGTTTGGGACAGTTAAAATAGTAACTATTGGGCTGGGGTTGTGGCTCAGCAGTATCGCGCTCACCTAGCACGTGCAAGGTCCTAGGTTCGATTCTCAGTTGAAGTAAACAAAATAAAGGCATTGTGTCCAACTACATCTAAAAAATTAAAAAAATAAATAAAATCCCCCCTCTTCTTCCTGATGGGGAGAGTCACAGCCTTTGGGACAGGAGTCCCCTGTCCCACTGACCCAAAGGGGACTGTTTCTCCTTAGCTAGCAAAGCAATAAACCTTTAAAAAAAAAATAGTAACTATTGAGCTGGAGTTGTAGCTCAGTGGTAGAGTGCTTGCTTAGCACATGTGAGGCCCTGAATTCAGTCCTCAGTACCACATAAAAATAAAGAAAGAAAATAAAGGTATTGTGTCCATCTACAACTAAAACATATATTTTTTAAAAAAACAGTAACTATCATCACGAATAGGCATATGTAATAAATGATATATGTAATATTCTTGTCAAACATCTTTAACCTGAATTTAAACTTGAGGATATAACCAGCAAATCCAGTAAAGAGGACATTCTACAAGACCAATGACCTGAACCTGTAAAGATAGTAAAGAGCATAAAAATCATATGCAATGCATGAATCTTTGAATTGGGGAAAATATATCTATAAAAGATATTTTGGAGACAACAGGAGAAATCTAAATCCAGACTTTTGAAACAACATTATTTAATATTTATTTACTTTGGTGTGGTGATAGTATTGTGCTTATGTAGGAATATTCCTTTATTCTTAGGATATGCATGCTAAAGAATTCAGGGGTGAAATTATTGTGACATGTAAAACTTTAAAACGTTTGGCATAAGCAGTATGTGTATGTGCATAACATGTATTTATTGTGTGTACATGTGTGTATACAAATGTATACATACATAATGTGAGAAACTTAATATGGTAAAATATTAATCATTGTTGAATGTAGGGAAAGGGTATTTGGATGTTTGTTGTACTACTATTTGAACTTTCCATAGGACTGACAAATTTAAAATGAAAAAGAAAAAAATTTGAAATGAAAAGAAAAAATGTAACTGGCATTCTGAAATCTAGTAGTAATGCTAGATTACAAAGCAGTCATTCAGAGGATCTGGACCAGAACTTCTCAAACTTAAATGCCTATATCAATCTCATGAGAATCTTGTTAAAACTGCAGATTCTGATTCAGTAGATCTGGGTGGGATCTGAGCTTCTGCATTTCTAAAAAGCTCCCAGGTGATGCTGATGCTCCTGGTCTTGGACCAGATTTTGAGTAATAAAGATCAAACATTTTGGCATTATCGTTTCTTAAACAATGTTATCAAAATGAAAATACACAATTTAAAAATTCTTCTATAGACTTGCAGATTCCTAATAATACGAGAATAAGTCCATAAAATCCAATTTGAAGCTAAACCCATAATATTCATTTTATATTAAATAAACTAGACTCTGAAGTCTACAAGGCCAGGGCCCTTTCTACATACCAGTGTATTATCTTGCTCTTAGTAAAGCGCTTGGCACATAGTAGGCACTCAATAAATTTCTGTTGCGTCGGAAAGTCTGTAACTACAGACTCTGGATTCTGAAGATACAGGTTCAAGGTAGACACTTCTCACTAATTGGAGGAGCAACCTTGGCCAAATCAATCACTCTTATCCTCAGTTTCTTCATGTAGAAATGGAAATTCTGTTATAGGCTTAACAGCATTGCTGGGAAGATTACTTGAGAAAAATAAGATACAGCAAAGTTTTGCCTTACCGATAAAAATCACTCTCTGGGTCACTGTGCCGGATCTGGAATGGTGCATTGGGATTCTTACAATCTAAAGGTAGGAGATCATCAGGTAGAGGAGGTGACCCAGGGCAGGAGGGAAGAGGTTCACTCTCCTCAGTCTTTACACCTTCCATCTGCTGTTGATTCTGGGCTTGAGCAGCAGCAATAAGGTTGCGAAGACGTCGGTTATGTTGGATCAACTGAATGGTATGGATGGTGAGGCTGCATGGCTCTGAGGGGATGTCTAACATAGTGGGGGGCTTGGGTTTGTTGGCTGAGGGTTGGTGCAGGGGTGGGTCATGTACTTCTACCAGACGGAACTCCCGTGGGAGCAGATCAAAGGAACTTCTATTGGTCTGGCTTGAGGACATTGGTATCTCTCCCCAGTATCTCAACATTTTTGGAATAAGAAGGGAAGAGCTCTCAGGTTTAATGTAGAAGCTATCCTAAAAATAATGTTTAAATCTCTGGCAACTGTAGGTTATAGGCTTCTATAGTGAAAGATATGAAGTCTAGCCAATTATTTACATAAAAAGCAAGTTAAGAACACTTCAAAAAATGTCAGTATTGGCAAAACTGTAGGACCAAAGATGTTCTCCCTGGAGAAATGAAGAGAAATAAAACCATTAGATGTAGACAAAAGACAATTCCTACTAGACTGAACCACAAGGTAGAATCTGAGTTATTAGTAAATTAAGAGCTGCAATGGTGTCTGGGACTTAGTAACCATGTTTTCTATTTCATTTCACTAACTCATTACCAGAACTACCATCATGACAAATTCTAAACAATTTGCAAGGCATGATACTTAAATATGAAACCTGGAGTATTTCTCAGAACATTTTTGACACGCTAGATCAATAGGAGGAAGGAAGTAGTAGGAGGGGTTCTTTTTGTGTGTGTTAAGCATGGTAACATTTAACTGATCCTTGTGGGAAACTCTGTGAACATCTAATCTAGTCTTATGCTTTCAACTTTTGACATATCTAGGGAAGAATGTAAGATCGCTCTGCTTCTTATTGATATCCCTTACTCTGGTCTCTCTTTGTATTTAATAATCACACTGCAGCTAGAAAATCTTTTAAAAACTCAAATTTAATGACTTCCCATTGCCCACTGGAAAAAGTCAGAATTTTTTTGGCTTACCAATCAGCAAAATTCACAATCTGGTTTCAACCCACCTTTCTAGATTCATTGCCCATACGTCTCTTCAAGTTTAACAAATATTTATTGAATGTCAGGCATTATGTGAGGAAATGAAGACCAATAGTGCAAGTTCTCTGTCCTGAAATGAGAGAGAGAGGAACAAAATACTTGTGTTAAGTACTGTTCTAAAGACATAGACCTGTTACAGTAGAAGCCAAAAGAAGGAGCTCCCTGAACTAAATGGCCACTTTAATTCTAACAATATCATACTACTCATTTTTTTTTGAAAACGCTAGGCATTCCCACAGTTTTGACCCTTTAAACTGTGATCTCTCGCAGAAATGCTCTGCCACACAGAATACAAGTCCCTAGCAGACTTGTATTCACCCATTAAGTTACCACCTTCCATCACTTCCCCAATACATATCCCTAATACATATGCTAATGTTCATTGCATGCCTCTATCACAGCCTTTATCCCTTAATTTTAATCTGTATTTAATCAAATTTGTTCTCCCACGTATGGGAGATTATGGCTATAATTTGGGTACAGTGTCTGGCATTTATTGATACCTTATTATGTGCTGGACTTCACCTTTATTATTTACTTCAATTCTCCCTAGAACTCTACAAAGTAAATGCAAGTATCCCCATTTTTCAGATGCGGAAGTTGAGGCGGAGTCTTGTGCAATGTCACAAATACGGAAGGTGAAAGATCAAGACAGTCTCCAGAGTCGGCACTCAACCACTGAACTATGCTACCTCAATAATTCATTTCGGAAAGGAAAAAAAATGAATAAACGAAACAACAACCACCAAAAATCACCCTCTTCCCTAACGTCACCGAAAAAACTAGGAAGGACAGGTACCGAACCTAAGGAATGCCCAAGTTCCTCCGGGGGGGCTCCTCGGTCACCGTCAGCAGGCGCAGGCGCCAATCACAGGATCCGGGGGACGCCTGACGAGAGGGCCGCCGGGAGATGGGCAGGTGGGGGTCTGAGCCCAGACGAAGAGACGCCACAATTCACTGTCGTGTTCCAGGAGCCGGCTGGGTGCCTGTCTGACTCCGAGAGGTTGAGCGAGGGTCGGGTCAGGTCCGGAAAACTGATTTGTTGCTTAGCGGTCCAACACTGTGCCGGAAGTGCTTCTATCCTATCAGGCTATGCCACAGGAAGTCATTACAATCCTGTTGCAACCTCTAAAGATGTCCCCATTCTGTAAGGCACTACGACAGCCTTTTCCTGTCATTATGACCTGCCTGGGCCACGCACCCCTTTACAAAGCTCTGGGACTTGACGGAGCAACCGAATCATCCCTGCCCAGAGAAACCGCTTCGAGTTGGGACGAGGGCGACACGGTCAGGAACGTAGAGAGCGAAGGGTGAGGATTCCTAGGAACATATTTCGACATCGCACTCGGTTAAGGATGGCAGATATTCCCTCTCTGTCAGAGCCTCCAGTGTCACCAGAACTGAGTGGCGACTTTAAGAAGCCAGCCCTGCCGGCGACCCCAGCAGTGCGGAGTAAGGCTCCGACCGCCAGTCCCGCAAACCCTGAGGAGGTGAAGAAGGAATGGCCCACGGAGCCGCGGGACTCTGACTCTACGGAGCCCGACGTTCCGCCTCGGCGGGACAGCGGAGAGACTAGGAGTGGAGAGACTAGGAGTGTCCAGGAAGAGCGGCTGCGTCCCCCCACCGCGGTTTCCTCCCCTGGCGGCCCGGCTCGAGCTCCGCGGTACCGAGAGCCGCCGTGGGGCAGCCCAGCCACGGCCCCCTATAGCCTAGAGACCCTGAAGGGCGGCACCATCCTGGGCACCCGTAGCTTAAAAGGGACAAGTTGCTACCTTTTTGGGAGGCTGTCTAGCTGCGACATGTGCCTGGAGCACCCTTCGGTGTCTCGGTACCACGCGGTGCTCCAACACAGGGCGTCCGACCCGGACGGGGAATGCGACGGCCACGAGCAGGGCTTCTACCTCTACGACCTGGGAAGTACCCATGGCACGTTCCTCAACAAAACTCGAATCCCTCCCCGCACCTATTGTCGAGTCCATGTCGGGCACGTTTTCCGCTTTGGTGGTAGCACCCGGCTCTTTATCCTGCAGGTAAGTAGAAAAACCTAAAATTGAAATCTCGAGTCTTCACCATGCTGGAATCTTGAGCTTCGTAAGCTTTGGTTGAGGAAGGGTATTCTCTCAGTCAGCAGTGACAAAAGTGGAGAAATCAGTCTGCATCCTTATTTCCGGACCTTTCAACTTACTGCCTTATTTCTGAAAGTAACTCATTCTTGAACTCTAAAAGTTTGTTTTGTTTTTGTTTCGGTGTGGTTCATCAGGGACCAGAAGAAGACCGAGAGGCAGAATCCGAGTTAACAGTAACACAATTGAAGGAACTGCGCAAGCAGCAACAGATGTTGTTGGAGAAGAAGATGCTAGGAGAAGATTCAGATGAAGAAGAGGAAATGGATAACACGGAAAGGAAGAGGAATACTAGTAACCAAGATGATGAGATGGGTTGTACCTGGGGAATGGGTAAGAAATTAAAATTGCTGCCTGAGGTTAATATTTTGAGTTACTAGTGGTGCAAATTTAATTTTTTTTTTAAAATATGACTTTTCATTACTCCTTGAACTAGGACAATTTGCACACCAGGTACCCAAATTCCAGAGAGTCATTACCTTTACTGATGTTAAAAAGGATTTAAATCAAAGACACTAGGATGTATATATACACACCCCTCCTCCTGCCCCACTCCCTTTCTGGGAATTGAACCCAGGTGCACCAAGCTATATTCCCAACCCCCCCTCCCCCCTTTTTTTTCTTTTTGGTGTTGGGGATTGAACTCAGGGGCACTCCACCACTGAGCCACATCCCCAGCCCTATTTTGTATTTTATTTAGAGGCAGGGTCTCTCTGAGTTGCTTAGAACCTCTCCATTGTTGAGGCTGCCTTTGAACTCATGATCCTCCTGTCTCAGCATCCCGAGTGGCTGGGATAACAGGTAGGTGTGGTGACCCCTTTTTATTTTTAGATAGGCCACTTGTTTGGAATCCTCCTGCCTCAGCCTCTCTGAGTAGCTGAGATTACAGGCATGTCCCACTGCACCCTGCTTCTGTGGCTATTTTAAAATGTGTTTTTTTTTATACATCTTTTTTTTTTTTTTTTAATTTTTATGTGATGCTAAGGATCAAACCCAGTGCCCTGCGCATGCCAGTTGAGCACGTTGCTGCTTGAGCCACATCCCCAGACCCTGAAAATGTGTTTTTAATTCACTTTATGTTTGAAACTTCCAGAGCATACAGTTATGCTCAGGTGAAAATTACATTTTTCACCATTTAAAGATATATATTAAGTGGGCTAGAGTTGTGGCTTAATGGTAAAGCACTTGCCTGGAATGTGTGAGGCCCTGGGTTTGAGCCTCAGCACCACATATAAATAAGTAAAATAAAATGAAGGATCCATTGACCAACAAAAAATATTTAAAAAGAAAAAAAGATATATATATTAATTACTGACCTCATTGCTATTCAATTATCACTGGAAGAGGTGTAACTACATTCAATCAAATAAAATAGAATGTTATTCAATATAGAATATTCTCTTGAATTTTTATAGTTTGTTAAAATACCCCAAAAGGTAAACCATCATTAGAGAAAGCTGGTCCCTTAGCCAAAGGAATGAATTGAATTTCCCACAAACACTGTCATTTTAGAGGATGGATATTCAGACAATAGGACTATAAAAAAAAGAGAATATGTCCTTAACGTGTAGGACGGAGCACAGGGTAAATATTCTGAAATTATTTGTGCTAAGTGCCAAAGTTAGGAATCACTAAGGGAGCAGTTACTGAGACTTCCATATACCTTTGCTATCTAGCATGGTAGCTACTACCATATGTGGCTGCTTGTAACATGTAACATGGTTAGTACAAATTTTCAAGTTTTGTAAGTGCAAAATTACACTGGATTTCAAACACAGTGTGAAAAAAGAATGTAAAATATCTTGGTCATGATAGTCTTGTTACATGTTGAAATGACAGTAATTTAACCTGTTTCTTTTTATTTTTTCAGTATAGTTAATAGAAAATTTAAGATTAACATGTGGCTTTCTGTTGAACACCACTGATTTCTTAGCTTCTTGGAAGACTTTATAAGTTTATAAGCAGAAGGGTTTTTGAGCTGGAACTTAAAAGAAAGGAAAAGTAGCTCCTATGAAGCTGAGTGTTAGAATTGGTACTCAGAGTAAGGACTGAGGATTTTAAGGTAGTGAGTCTACCAGTCTATTTGACAGATAGGAGAAGTACTAAGAAATTATATTAGAGATAAAAATATTAGACCTGAGTTTGAGAGAAAGAGAATGCCAGGCTGAGGAACTCAAAGTGTGGTAGGTAAATTCTGCCTTTAAAATAAGTGATGGAAAAAAATTAAGGTGCGACGGAAACAAGCTTTGACTTGTCATATAATTTAGAAAATCTGAAGATACTCATAGTGCTGGCTTTGTGGCTATTTCACTTCCCACACCCAACTAAACTTTCTTTTCATCACATATAACTATATCTTTATGTAGAATAAAAGAATATTGGGTATATTTCAGATAATGTCCTCTCATGTCTCATTATTTTTCCATTCTTTCTTATATCCTGCAGGAGAAGATGCTGTAGAGGATGATGCAGAAGAGAATCCCATTGTCTTAGAGTTTCAGCAGGAAAGGGAAGCCTTTTATATAAAGGACCCAAAAAAGGCTCTCCAAGGTTTCTTTGACCGAGAAGGTACGTAAACAGTTTCTGACTTAACAGTAAAATGAACTTCAAACTTAGAAATGCTTTATTTTATTTGCTGTCTTCCTTGTTCAGTTCTTGCCCTTATAGTCAGTTGCTTCAGGCTTATTTTTGGTTTATTGGTTGGTTGGTTTGTGATGCTGGAGATTGAACCCAGAACCTCATATATGCCAGGCAAGTGCTTTACTACTGAGATATACCCCCAGTCCCAGGTTTATTTTGAAAATAATAAAAAATCTTGTTAGCTTTTCTTCCAATCTTAGAAAAAGAAAGTACTTTTTTCTTAACTCATTTCATTCTTCTTAAAAGATCTTGGACTTTGTTGATAGGGAAATTGAGCCAATCCCTTATAATTTTTTGTTTCTAATGCACCTGATCTTCATAGTTCTTAACATGGATTTCAACTTAATGTGATTTTAAATGTTTCCACAGAAGATTGTTTCAGTAGAGGTACTTTAAGAGAACATCTAGGGGCTGAGGGTATGGCTCATCGCTAGAGCGCTTGCCTCGAATATGCAAGGACCTGGGTTCGATCCTCAGCACCATATAAAAATAAATAAATAAAAGTTATTGTGTACAACTATTAAAAAAAATAAAAATAAAAAGAGAACATCTGTGTATATTTATATGTGTGTTATGCATATATGTATATTATTTTACATGCACATGAACACACATACACAGAGTCATTCCTGTGCATTCTCAGGGATTGATTCCTCCTCATCAGGATACCAAAATCCAGTGATGCAAGTGGCATGGTATTTGCATATAACCTACTCCCAGCCTCCCATGTACTTTACATCATCTCTAGATACTTACAATATCTAATATGTGTAAATGGTTGTTATACTTATTGTTTAAGTAATAATGACAAGAAGAACAAGTCTACATGTTCAGAACACAATTTTTTTCCCTCTGAAGATTTGCAATGGATTGAATTTTAATAATATGATATATAATCGTGTGTGTGTGAGAGAGCGAGCTGGTTGCTTTCTATACTTAATATTTATGCTTCTAAAAATGAACTGCAACAAAAGAACTTAAATCTACAACTTATAGAAAGTGTGAAAACTACTATGGAGTGAACAAAACTGTGTATGGAGAATTGGTTTATTTTTGTTTGATTTTTAGTGGTACTAGGGATTGATCCCAGGGCCTTGCATATGCTTAGCATGTCATCTATTGCTAAGCTGCCCACCCCCCTAGCCCAAGTTGATTGTTTTGATATGAGTTTTCGTTCCTCTGTATCATGCTCATTCTAGTTTTATTATCAGATGGTAATCCCTAGGAATGAGAAGTAAAATGTATTGAAATTTAGTATTCAGTGTGATATGGAAATTTGATTTCCTCATTTAACCTTTGCCTCTCTTATTGTATCAACCCCTAATTTTTAGATCCTATTTTTAAAATTATATTTCTTCCACAGGAGAAGAACTAGAATATGAATTTGATGAACAGGGACATAGCACTTGGCTCTGCAGGGTGAGGTATGTTCTTTTTTAGTAATATCTATTTCTGAAAAAGGGCCAATTTCAGGTTAATTTATGGTTGTAGATAACAACCCAAAGAGTAACTTTAGTCTGAATTTTAGACTATTCCTAAATTTGTGCCTTGATACTATAACTACACTTATGATATTGGAAGGGGGATGAGATTTGTAAGAGGTAGAAGGAAAAAAAACTTGAAGTCTAACCTTGGCAAGATAGAACAAAATTGAGAGATTGAAAAGCCATCTAAAAAACATGACTGTCATCACAGCATATTAATTGTTTTCATATGAATTGGAGCTTTAATTCCCTTAAATTCCCCCAATGCAGATTACCTGTGGATGATTCAACTGGGAAACAGCTGGTGGCTGAGGCCATTCACTCAGGAAAGAAAAAAGAAGCAATGATTCAGTGCTCACTGGAAGCTTGCCGGATCCTTGATACTTTGGGATTGCTGCGACAGGAAGCAGGTCAGCATATGGGGGTCATTTTTCTTTAAAAAGGAAAACTTAAAAGGCAATAAAATCTCTTTTCAGGAGGAATATGTAAATTGTATAGAATGTTTTAAAGAAAAAATTCCCTATCTCAGTATCCTAAGGTAGCTATTGTTTATGTTCTTCCAAACATATTCTATACATATGTGTTTAGAACTAGATCCTGCTGAGGTTATAACTCAGTGGTAGAGTGCTTCCTAGAATGTGCAAAGCCCCTGGGTTTGATATTTAGAACTTAAAAAAAAAAAATTAGAACTAGATTCTCTAATAAGAAACATACACTTGTCATCAATGCAGTCTTGTTACTTGTGCTTTTTTTTTACTTTCTTAACATAAGAATGTGTCATGGATTATTTGTATCAACACAGTAGATTTTCCTCATTTTAAAAAAAAAGTGGCTAGCTGGGTGCTGCGGCACACTCTTGTAATCCCAGCGACTTGGGAGGCTGAGACAAAGGGATCACAAGTATGAGGTCAGCCTCACCACTTAGCAAGGCCCTCAGCAACTTAGTGAGACCCTGTCTCAAAAAATAAAAAGGACTGGGAATGTAGCTCAGTGGTAAAGAGTCCCTGGTTAAATCCCCAGTACCAAAAAAAAAAGTGGGGGGCTGGCTATACAATCATTTATTAATGAGGTCTATATTATATTTTCAAATATCCTAAAATTAATTAATTTTTTTTTTTTTTTGTAGTATTGGGGATTGAAGCCAGGGGCTCTTAACCACTGAGCCACATCCCCAGGTCTTTTTAAATGTTTTATTTAGGGACAGGGTCTAGGTGAGTTGCTAAATTACTGAGGCTAGAGATGAACTAGCTGTCCTCCTGAGGCTGGTGATGAACTCACTATCCTCCTGCTCAGCCTCCCAGCAGCTGGAATTAAGGCATATGCCACTGTGCCCAGCTTCCAAAATTAATTTTTAATATTGCCAAGTAACTTATGGCTGTCTTTATTACAATAAAATGTACCTGTTCCCTGCCCTAATCCTGTTCATTTGTTGAGTTTTTCAACTTTTTTCAGTCATTTCTTCTGGCACTTAAAAAATACCTGTATTTCCAAGAAATAAGAATATAGTGTTTTATTTTGAGTCACTTATTTTAGACATTACCTATTGACTCCATTTAATTATTCAATATTTATTTGATTATGTTGATACAAATAATAGTCAGAGCTCAACAGTTTTGTTTTCCCTAAAGATAATGTTTGTTTTTTTTTCCATGTGTTTGGATTTGTTTTTGTTTTTTATTAACCTCTTTCCCATTCTTCTCATACTTTTCAATAGGCTTTCAATATATTTTTTCACATTGTTCAATCATATTAATTATCAGTTCTGAGTATTTTTTGAGACATTCCTTCTGAAGAGTACTACTTTCCTTCTTTTAGACCTTTAGGCATATTGCTTTCTAGATCTGTTGCAAGACTGTCACCTGAGACTTGACTTGCTATCATCCTTGAGGATTTCCTTTGATTTTCTCTAGGATTGGATTTTCTGTTTCTTAATTCTCATATTTCTTGGCTTATTCCTTTGTTTTAGTGGTCTTTTTCTCATTTATCTTTTTCCTTTTTTATGCTGATTTTTTTCATTACTCACTGATTTTTAAGAGCCTTTTGCTCAGTAAACTGACCATTTGTTTTAATTTTTTTTAAACATTTATTTTTTAGTTGTAGTTGGACACAATACCTTTGTTTTATGTATTTATTTTTATGTGGTGTTAAGGATCAAACCAGGGCCTCGCACACACTAGGCGAGTGCTCTACCACTGAGCCCCAATCCCAGCCCTGTTTTATTTATTTTATTGTTGTAAAATGTACATAAGAGGGCTGTATCTTAGTGGTAGAGTACTTGCTTAGCATGTGCAAGGTCCAGGCTTCAATTTCCTGCCAAAAAGTAAAAAAGTGTAAGTGTATATACACGTGTATATGTGTTTGTGTGTGTGTGTGTGTGTGCGCGCACACACGCACATATATATACGTATATATGTATGCACACACATACACAACATAAAATATACCATTTTAAATATATAATTCAGTGGCATTAGGCGTATTCACATTACAACCTTTACCACTGTTCATCTCAGAACTTTTTAATTATTCTATGTTGCAACTGTACCAAGTTCTTTTTCCTCTCCAGAACCTTGAGAACTACCATTCTATTTTTCCCTGTGTGAATATGACTACTTTAGGTACCTTGTATAAATGGAATCATAGAATAAGTGTCCTTTTGTGTCTGACTTATTTTACTTAGCATAATGTTTTCAAGGTTTAGCCCTTTTTTGTTTGTTTGGTTGGTTGTTTTTTTTTTTTTTTAGTGTGCCAGGGATTGAACTCAGTGGCACATCCCCAGTCCTGTTTTGTATTTTATTAGAGACAGGGTCTCACTGAGTTGCTTATCATCTCATTTTTGCTGAGGCTGGCTTTGAACTTTTGATCGCCTGGCTCAGCCTCCTGAGTCGCTGGGGTTACAGGTGTGCACCACTGTGCCCAGCTAGCCCTTTTTTGTGTGTGTGGGTTGGCAGCTTGTGGAAATCCTGTTTAATCTGCTTGCCTTTTTTCTCTTTATAAAATTTATTTCATTATTATTATTCATTATCATTCTTTCATTTTATGACCTCTAGTATCTCGGAAAAGGAAAGCCAAGAACTGGGAAGATGAAGATTTTTATGATAGTGATGATGACACATTCCTTGATCGCACTGGCCTTGTGGAGAAGAAGCGTCTTAACCGAATGAAGAAGGCTGGGAAGATTGATGAGAAGCCAGAGACCTTTGAATCACTGGTTAAGTTTTACTTATAAAATTAGCTGTGGTAGCTTGTTTGTTTTGTTTTTGTTTTATAATCAATGCATTATAGAAATCTCTTTTGTGATAATTATAATTTTAAAGTAGTATCATTAAAATCTATAATCTATAAATTTAATGATAACAAACACTAGTCTTATCCAAGATGTTGGAAAGAAAAATATGACTTGCTGCTAGAAACTTTGCTCCAGGATTATATTAATCCATTAATGAACATTTTTTTGAATATGATATTCCCCAAAAAGAAAAGAAAAAGTTCCAAATTAGGGCATCCAAGGTGAAATTGACTTTAGGACTGTGGTAGTCAAGAGGAATCGAAAGGATTTTGAGAAATATAGTATAGTGTCAGTCTGGAACAGTATATCTTTCATGAAATTATCATAAGGTGTGGTATGCATTTAACACTGTGTAGTAGAATTCAGAGCTTAAAACATTATCCAACATTTGTTCTTTCGATTCATCAATGAAAACAAATGCCTAGAAGTGCTTCCTTTGAAGTAAAATCTGAGTTACTTATTCTGTTTAATTCTGAATTCTTTCATTTAAAAATTAATTCAGCTAGAATTAAACCAGTAAAAAGTAATAAGGATCAGATTTTGCTGGCCTTTTGAACTAATCCGCTTAAAGCTTGTAGTAACAATAGTGAAAATAGGAGGATGATAAACAATTGCAAAGAGGGAAAACATTTGCTAACCCTGTTGATCTGGATGTTACAGGTTGCAAAGTTAAATGATGCTGAAAGGGAACTCTCTGAAATTTCTGAGAGGCTCAAGTCCTCAAGCAAAGGTAAGGCTGTCATCAAATATTATTGAGCACCTAGTATATATACTGCATTGTGTTAGGCTCTGGTTAATAACATATATAGAATATGAAGGTTTTCTAAGGAGCAGTATAGTATAGCATTTTGGAGCTAGAAGGAACATTGTAAATCGTTTGGGCTAACCTCTTTATTTAACAGTTGAGTAGAATGAAACTCATTCTAAGTCACTTCCCAAGGTCACATAGCTATAATCTGTTTTCTTATTCCTAATCTCAGTAATGTTCTCTAACTAGCTTTATATAAGTGATTTTTCTCTAGAAATTTTGGCTGAATTTAAAAGTATTTGGAGTAATCTGCCTAAATATGTATTATCCCTTTCTTGGACAGCTCTGTCAGAGTCCCCACCTCAGGATTCTTTAGATGCATTCATGTCAGAAATGAAATCAGGGAGTGCATTAGATGGTGTGTCCAGGAAGAAACTTCATCTCAGAACTTTCGAACTGAGGAAAGAACAACAGAGGCTTAAAGGGTTAATAAAAATTGTAAAGCCAGCAGAGATTCCAGAACTAAAAAAGTAAGTAATCCGTTGATATTTGGAATTTTAAATAAATGTGGTGTTTTTTTTTTTTTGTTTTGTTTTTTTAATAATTTTTATTTATTTTTTATTGTTTAATTTTCGGCGGACACAACATCTTTGTTGGTATGTGGTGCTGAGGATCGAACCCGGGATGCACGCATGCCAGGCGAGCGCGCTACCGCTTGAGCCACACCCCCAGCCCAAATGTGGTGTTCAATACCCTGAATTTCTCTTTTATCTTCTTAAATAATTATTAAATTTTTTTTTTTTTTTTTAAGCTGTGCTGGAGATTGAACCTAGGACCATCATGCATGCTAGGCATGTGCTCCCATATCCCAGCCTAGCACAGAAAACCTTAGCATTGGTCTTATAGAGTAACTAAAACCCCATTTAATTTGTGAACTATGGATTGTTGGAGGATTTTCAGAAGAAACTATGTACATTCCTGATTCACTGGAAGGCTCTAAAGTTTTTTACTTCATCTTTTGCTGCACAATAAACTTTTCATAAAAACAACATGCACAGAAACCAATTTAAGACCTGTGAGCCTTACACGTAATGCACACCTGTAACCCCTATTTGGGATACTGAGGTAGGAGAAGTTCAAGTTTGAGGCCAGCCTGGAAATTTAGTGAAACCCAGTTTCAAAATTAAAAAGAAAAAAGAAAAAAAAAAATGGGGAGGAGGACCTGGGGATGTGGGGATACAGCTTAGTGTTAGAGCAGTTGCCTAGCATGCACAAGGCCCTGGCTTCAATCCCAAGTACTGGAAAACAAAAAAACAAAAACAAAACTATGAATAATAAATAGATAACCAACAACCCAAGAGAAAAATAGGGAAAGGATATCAACCAGCAGGCCTCAGAAAAAGAAATACAAATTATTCCTAACTATATGAAAATATGTTCGACCTCACTTGTTGTAAGAAAAATATAAATACTATAATGTAACACATTTTTTATCCATGAAATTCACAAAAACTCAAATATACTGTGCCAGTGAAGCCATGACTAAAAGACATTTCTTGAAAGGCAAATTATTATTATTTTGTTATTTTTTTGCTTTGTTGAAAGGCAAATTGTGATTTTCCCTATACAGGGCAAATTGGCAGTTTCTATCCTGGTTACAAATACATATGACCTTTGAGTTAATTATTATTAGATGTAATTATAATTTCTAGAAATTGGTTCTTTACATTCTTAGGAAATGAACAATATATATTGTAGCATTATTTATAGTAGTAAAAGATGAGAATCTACCTAAATATTTATCAAAGGGAATGGGCTAACTAAATTATAATATACATATATAATTGAATATTATGTAGCTGTAAAAAAATAGGCAACTAAGTAAAATGTGGAAACATTGTCAGATATATTAAGTAACAGAAAAATGTGCATCAAGGATTGTCTGTGGTAAAGAAAGAATACATCAGTAGGCCATTGCTTGATTATATATGTATGATCTGTTTAGGTCAGGTTCTCTAAAAACAGACTCTGAGATAGATATTTGTATGCAAGTGATTTACTGAGACAGTGCTCTTGGGAGAAATTTGTAGAGGAGTGAGGGAGCAGGATAGGTAGAGGAAGAAGCTGGGCAAAGAAGTAGTTTCAAGAGCTGTAATGGCATCACAGATGCCTTAGAGACTAAGAGCTTGGGCTTTTATACCCGCCACCCAACCTTTTATTGACGATGGATAGTTGAGAAAGGACACACAGGAATTCTGAGAAAGGTGCAAGTGTGGACCTTTAGCCATCAGTGTCTGCAGTACCTGGTTGTCCTCATTAAGAAAATCTGAGAAGGATTCCAGCAGCATATGCTACTGTATATCTGGCAAGATTTATAAAAAGCTGATAACAAGGGGTTGGGGTTTTGGCTCAGTGGTAGAACACTTGCCTAGCATGTGTGAGTCACTGGGTTCAATCCTCAATTATTTATTTTATAAAAATAAATAAATAAATAAAGGTATTGTGTCCACAACTAAAAACATTTTTTTTAAAAAGCTGATAATATGCAAATATGGTACAACAAAGCCCACTATTTTGAATAATTAATATGCACCAATAAAGAAAAAAAAAGGTTTCAAGTGCTTTGGTACACACCTATAATCCCAAATACTCAGGAGGCTAAGGCAGTAGATTGAGTCTGTACATGTCATTCTTGACATTCTTTTCTCAGGAGTGATAAATCTTGGACTTGGATGCTTCTAAAAACCACAGAGAAAAAGCCAAAAGCACAAATTGGCTAACATTTACTAGACATTGAACTCAGTGGCACTCAACCACTGAGCCACATTCCCAGTCCTAGTTTGTGTTTTATTTAGAGACAGGGTCTCATTGAGTTGCTCAGTGCCTCACTTTTGCTGAGGCTGGCTTCAAACTCATGATCCTCCTGTCTCAGCCTCCCAAGCCACTGGGATTACAGGTGTGCACCACCATGCCTGGCTTACAAATTGTCTTTTAATTCCTATATTTATCATTCTTAAGAACCAGTTGAAAATTGTTCAATTTGTGTGAATTTTTTTTTTAAAGCAAAATCTCTTCCTTTAAAGGAAGGAAGCATAATCTAGAAGTGAATTTTGTTAACTTTGCATTTGGGAAAATTATTGGGTTAGATTAATTCAAATTCATTTGGAGACATCTAGAAGATTATCAAGTCATTTCTAAGTCAGATTTTGAGGATAATTTATGAGTGAGAGAGTATGTATAGGGGCTGGGGAATGATCCAGTCTTTCAACTTGACAGTATTTAAAATTTTATTCTATATGGTCTCATTAAATTTTGAAAATGTAGAATAGATTGTTATAGAAATAAACAACCCCCAGGAGCACAGTTCAGGTGGGATCTCAAAAAGTAGTACTAGCTACATGGGTTCATCCACTTCTGAAGGTGGTTAACTGCAGGAAGTTTCTTATTTTCATTAGTTAATACTATTCAATATAGCACCCAATAGGTAGGTACATGTATTATTAAAGCTAAAATTTCTTTTTTTCTTCTGTTTTTTGTTTGTTTTTGTGTGTGGGTTTTTTTTTTTTTTTTTTTTGGTTTTGTTTTGTTTTCAATACTGAGATTGAACCCAGGGGTGCTTTACCTCTGTGCTACATCCTTGGCCCTTTTTTTTTTAAATTTTGAGACAGGGCCTTGCTAAGTTGCTGAGGCTAATCTCAAATTTGTGATTGTCCTTCCTTAATCTCCCAAATTGCTGGGATTATAGGTATGTGCCACTGTATCTAGCTAAAATTTCTCTAAATAACATTAACTGTTCAGTTTTTCAGTTATACTAGCCACATTTCAGGTGCTCAGTAGCCACATGTGGCTGGTGTCTACTGTATTGGATAGTGCAATATAGAAAATTTTCATCATTGCAGAAAGTTCTGTTGGACTCTACTTTAGTTTGTCAGTAAATACTTAAGTCCCTCATCCCTGTGTATGAAATTTGTAACCTGATGGCATTATATAGGAATATCTACATATTAAAAGGTACCTTCTCAAGCCAGGTGCTATGGTACAAATTTATAATCCTAGCTACTTGGAAGTTTAGGTCTTAAAGTAAAATAAAAAGGGCTGGGGATGTAGCTCAATTATGGAATGCTTTCCTAGCATGTATGAGGCCCTGGTTCAGTCTCTGGTAACATACCCACACATACAAAGATGGAAAGACAATAAATTTGTGAATGTATGTATAGGAGAAAATAAATAAAGAGCTTAGTGTTATCCATAGATTTAGGTATCTACTGGAGATCAGAGAGGACTACTGTGTAGTGATTCCTAATCCTAATCACAAATGTCCAGTTAACCAGTATGACATCTAAATTACCTAACTTAATGATGGTGAGAAATAGGTTCCACAGAGTTAGACTTCCTAGGTTTAATTCTCAGCTCTAGCAATTACTTTTTGGGTATTTTGAGGCAAGTTAATTTACTTCTTTGGTCATCACTTTTTTCATTTGTAAATTGGAGGTAATGAAGATGCAAAGATTAAATGGATAGCACTTAAAGTGCTGGTATACATATATTATTGACATGAGTGTCTTAAGTTTTACTATTTCTGTTGTGTCTAGCAACTATTCATAACATTGTTTTTGTAAGTAAGAACTCAGGGGACATATGCAGGGTAAACAAATTACTTGTGAGTTTAATTTCACCTTGATCATCCTTTAACTTGTTAAGTCAGCCCCTTGGGTGGTGTTCTGAGCTAAAAGACATGTTTCTGCTTCCTCTGGAGGCTCCCTCCTTGTTGGTGGTCTGTGTGGTTGCCTGATTTCTCTTTTCTTTCCCTTCTTGGCTACTGGCCTAGATGCTCTCTAACTTCTCCCTCCACTTCTCTCTTCAGAGTTGAATTTCCAAAGTTTCTACCTAACTCTGCCTCCCAGACTTATCCTCCAAGCAACTCCTAGTTGTGATCCTCTCTCCTGCTCTTTCACTTCCTTTGAGCCAGTCTTTGCACATCCTCCAGACTAGCCCAGTCATTTAATAGCTATTAAATATCTGCTATTTAATGTAGTAGAAAAACATCTGTGTTATTACCTTTCTCTGTCTATGAGGCTTATAGGGATGGGTGCAAAGGGTCATGATTTAGCAGAGGGTATTTCAGGGTCAGGCAGGCAGGATTTTTCTGGTGGTTATAAGAAGGGAATGGGTTCTGACTCTGATAGGGAGAAAGGTGGTGAAGCTGGATCCCAAGAATGCCACTAGGGAAGGGGACAAGACTTAATTCAAAGATGGCAGGCAGCAAGTGAGCTTCAGAATAGGCCAGGGTAGTCAGTTCCTCATAAGGTCTAAAAGTGTCAGTCCTGTCCTTATATTCCAGTTTGCAGGAGTGTCCCATGGTCCAGGTGAAGGCAACATGGGGCTTTTTTCCCTGGTCTAGTTTGGTTCTTTTAAGTTTTCCTGTTTCCTTAAGCCATCTCCTCATTGCCTTTGTGACCTCTGCTTACTTTCCCCTGTGTCTTCATACATCTTCTAATTATTGCCTTTGCCTACCTCTTATTGTCACCTTTGCTACTCTGACAAGTTCAGTGTCTTGTTAACTGCTGTCTTTTTTGTTTTTACTGTTCTCTTCCTTCTCTTTTCTAATTTCTTCTTTTTTATTCTTTTTCAGCTTTACTCTCTTGGGCTTGGCTTTTATAACCATCTCTAGCCAATTAGAATGTTGACAACCTCAACAGTTGCACTCTCTTAATTATGCAAGCTATCCTACCTACCCCCAACCTATGCACACACTTCCTTTTTTTTTTTTTTTTTTTTAATGTCTTTGCTCATAGCACATGGTTATGGTTAAGTGTGAACTCTGGATAAGTAAAGTAAGTCACTTCAGAGATTGGTGGGAAATAGGGCTTTACACCGTAGATCCATCTCCTGCCACTTAATGGAAATGGGGTCATGCTTAATGTATTCTCCTTTACCAGTGACCTTTGTACTGTAGTCATCATTTGATGATGACTGTAGCATGTTGTAATTTATTCATCTAAGGGAGCAGTATCATCTTGCCCTTAATAATTCTGTTCATGATAGTCAGCAATGTCATTGTCCATTCAAACTCTGCTTGCCTGAATACCTCCTTCTTGTTGTATGCTCCAGATACTCATTTTGTAGTCACTTTTGTTTTACCAGCAGTTTCTTTGTCAGTGTTACAATATTTATAGATAAAACCTTGGACTCACCAGAATAGATATGTATAATTGTTCTTTCTTCCTAGGACTGAAAGTCAGACTACAGATACAGAAAATAAAGCTAAGAAACTTACACTGCCTCTCTTTGGTGCTATGAAAGGAGGAAGCAAATTCAAGTTAAAAACTGGAACAGTAGGGGTAAGTTGTGAGTCAAGGTAGAGTGTTATTTAACTGGTGAGTTATCCCTGAGCTAATTTTTATTTTACAAGTGCAAATGACTCATTACACCAGTGTGTTAAAAAGGGTTATGGGTTTGGTATAGTCATATCTTTCCCAGAATTTGCTTGTTAGCTTTTTCTGTTCAATTTAGAATTATAAGAATTGGCAAATTAATTCATACCAGTCAATTTGTAAGTAACTGATTTGTAAATTCAAGCAATAGTTTGTTAATTTCAAATGAATATTGGGTTTAGAAATAGATCTCTTACACTGAATGCTTTTTTTTTTTTTTTGGCGGCGGGGGGCAGGGGGAGTAGGTGCAGTAGAGATAGGGTTTTGCTAAGTTGCCTGTGCTAACCTTGAATTTGTGATCCTTCTGCCCCAAATTTCCAAATACCTGGGATAACAGGTGTGCACTACCACATCTGACTCAGTTAAATGTTTTTAACCTGGTGAATGGATGTAATAGTCAGACTCAAATAATATTTATTAGGAATGTAACGTATATGCTTGTCTCTGCCATATGATTTTCCATACTCTGTTTAATCCTTCCAATACCTTATAACTTGTGGGAAATACTATGTCTTAAAGAAGAAAAACCAGGCAAAATACCATATAACACTATCAGATCCATCTTTTATCCTAAGTTTTATGATCTTTCTACTCTTCTATAATGTCTCACTGATGGTTGTTTTTGCTTTACATATATTCCTATTTATAGATTTAGCTTTTAAAAGTTTTTTTTATCACTCTAAAGAACTGAACCTGTGGGGTATTAGTTTGCTAGGGCTGCTATAACAAAATGCCACAAAATGGGTGGCTTAAAACACAAAAATTTATTTTCTCACAGTTCTAGATGCTGGAAGTCTTAAGATCAAGGTGCTGACAGTTGGTTTCCTTCTTGACTTGCAGATGGTTGCCCCCTCTTGCTGCTCTTTCACTTGATAGTCCCCCTGTGCATTTGCACTTTTGGAGTATCTTCTAGTGACACCAGTAATATTGACTTAGGGCTCTGTCCTAAATGCCTCATTTATTATGTTTAAATACAGTCACATTCTGAGGTCCTAGGGATTAGAACTTCAAAATGTGAATTTGCAGGATATGGAAGTAGGGAGGATTCAGCCCATTAATACCTTGTATTGGGATATACTGCCCTCTGGTGGCAGAGATGAAGTCTCAGCTATGTGTACTGAATGAGTTGTGTGGTTTATGGAAGAGGGAAGCTTTGGGGTAGGGGCAGATATAAACAAAGGTATACTTTGAAACTTCTGTTCCACAAATATGATCAACTTTTCCTAATAAGTGCTCGTATTGAAAGGCCTTGATTTAAACGTGCTTTTCTGGATATGGTGGCATATGCCTATAGTCTCAGCTACTTGGGAGGCTAAGGCAGGAGGATCACTGGGAGCCCAGGAGTTCTAGGTCAGCCTGGGTGACATAGGAAAACAGTGTCTTTAAAAAAAAAAAAAATTATGTTGCTTTATACTTTAAGAAATGTCTTCCTATTCTTCAGGATCAGTTTTACTGTTTTACAAGTCTTATTTCCTTGAAATTACATTAAGTCTAAAAGGAAAAAACAGTACGATGACTTCTTTCTTGGGAATGTGTGTCTGATTTACTCCCTAGAAGATTTTGTAATAAATTAGGGTCCTTTAATATTAAGAGGTCAAATATGATAGAATTCCTACAGCTATTGCTCCTCTGGAATAAATGTTTTAATTCCCTCCGAGCTGTTTCAAATGTTTGGTGTTTAATAATCTTTAGCCTGTTCTCTCCCCACCACTGCAACCCACATTGCTGGGAATCAAACCCAGGGCCTTGTACATGCTAGGCAAGCACTTTACCATTGAGTTACACCTCAGTCCTAAAAATGTTTTGATCCTATAAACTAATAAACATACTTGTTAAGGGTCCATAGATGGATACCATTTTATGTGAAAATTTTACTTCCAGCCTGCTTTTGCAGGATTTATCAACCTAGAGAGTTAGACATTCTATGCATTTAGTTAAACCTCCTGGAAGAAATTTGCCTCTTTTTTTATCATTATGTAGAACTACACATTTGTGGTTTTGTTTCCCTCATAGAAATTGCCCCCCAAGCGTCCAGAACTCCCTCCGGCTCTAATGAGAATGAAGGACGAGCCTGAAGTAGAAGAGGAGGAGGAAGAAGAAGATGAAGAAGAACAGAAAGAAAAGGAGGAGCACGAAGAGAAAATGGAGGATGGAAACAGCAGGTTGCCACAGGAGATAGAGCCAGAAACTTCAGTGCAGGAAATGAGTTCTCCCACAGATCTCACATGTTCTAAGGAAACAAAAAACCATGGTAATATCTTTCTCCACCTGGTGCTATTCAGACGGCCAGTTGTATTACTTATGGATAGGGTTAAAAAAGCAAACTAGTTCTTGTCTATGAGTTTTGACGTTATATATTTGAGACACTGACTCTGTACTAAGGAAATGTAGTTAGTCCTCTTCCTTTGATTGCCAGTTATTATTTATTCTATTGCATATTAAAGGGAAGTATTTCCAGTGTGTTCCAGAATGATAGAGGATTGAAATCTGTAGATTCTGTCATCACGGCTGCTGAGGAATGACCCTGAGCTGATGCCACTTTAGAGGTGGAGGGCAGGGGAGAAGTGTGAGTGTTGGGGCCTGATTAGGTGATCTCAGGATGAATCTCCCCTTACTCATTTTTCTCCCCACCCTTAAACGAGGCTAAGCCTAATGAACTAAAGTTCTCAACAAGAATCATGCCTTATTCATTTTTTTGTCTATAGTATCTAAAAGAGAATCTGGCACATAACACTCACCCTCATGAGAAAAGATTTAATGAAAAATATTGAGAGAGGGAATTGATTAATTTGAAAATAATTTTTGTGATTATGAAAATATTTATGCATTTTAGAAATTTTAGATATAAAAGTCCAAAGAAGAAAAAAGAAATCTTTCCAAATCTCATCTCTAGAAATTACTATTTATCTTTTAGTGCCTCTTATTCCTTATTAACTGTAGGAGTTATTTTCCTGCAGGTTGCCAAACTGTTTAGCAAGATTAAGATCTCACAAAAAATAGGGAATGTGAGGAAAAATAAACACTGGTGTTAAATGTGTGTGGGAATGTGTGCATATCTACTTCAGAGAGACTACACTGGTGTACTTACAACAGTAGGCCTGGGGTACAGTCTTCCTCTTGAGTCACCTTCAACTGTGTCTGAGGAACAGAAAAGTTACTGTTTCCTCACCTATTTGCCTTCTTTGTTTAGTTGTTGGCAAAATACTTGCCTTTTTAAAAAGATACTTATATGTAGTTTTTTCTGCACCTGGGACTTTGGGCCATACCAGTAGGAAGGGGAGCAATAAGTATTATATTTTGTTGTTTAGGGACCAAAGTATACCTGTGTATGAAAATGGCATAGGTTTTAAAATCTGGTTTATAAATTTAAATTGGTAAATCCGTGACTGCTGAGGGATTGTTCCAGGCCTTTTTTTCCTCTAGTTTTTTATTTTTACAGCATGAGGATCCTATTTTATATGCTATTTTATAGCCTGTTTTTTCCCTGTCTTAAAATGTTTTTTATTTAATTTTGTTTTGTTTTGGTATCAGGGATTAAACCCAGAAGTGCTTAACTACTAAGCCACATCCTCAGCCCTTTTTCTTTTTTGAGACAAGGTCTTGCTAAGTTGCTTAGGGACTCAGTAAATTGCTAAGACCATCTTTGAACTTGTGATCCTCCTGCCTCAGCCTCCCAAGTCATGGTATGGCAGGCATGTGCCACTGCACCTATCTTAAAATGCTATTTTTAAATGTTGTACTTAGGGGTAGGGCATCACTTGGATATGTCATAATTTATTAACTTTTACTTATTAAACATACAAATCACTTCTTAATGTTTGCTATTGTAAACTCTTAATCTTGGTGCTTGACTCTGGTTTTTAAAAAAAAAAAAAATGTTCCTGGGAGTACAATTTCTACACCAAGAAATATGTATATTTTTAAGGCTTTTGGTAAGTTTTGCCAGTAAGTTTACCTCAAAGTTGGCTGGGTTTTTTAAGTGGAAAATTGGTCCTGTTAGATATCTAGAGAGATACATTTATTGGAAACCTCATTAAAGTTAGTTGAAGCTGCCAGGCACGGTTGCACATGCCTGTAATCCCAGCAGTTTGGGAGGCTGAGGCAGGAGGATCTCAAGTTCAAAGCCAGCCTCAGCACCTTATTGAGACCCTCAGCAAATCAGTGATACTCTGTCTCTAGATAAAATACAAAAAAGGGCTGGGATTTGGTTCAGTAGTTGAGTGCCCCTGGATTCAATCCCCAGTACCGAAAAAATAAAAAAAGTTAGTTGAAGCTAATGACAATAAAACTAGATTATCATATATAGGCATAGATTCTTTTGCTTTTTGTTTGTTTGTTTGTTTTGTTTTCTTGTCTGTCCACCATGAATTAAATAATAACAGTAGGCTTTGGTACTGTTTTTTGTAGAAAACATGTCTCAAATCAGCCACATGGAACAGAAGAAAAATTATCAAGAGATTAATGAAACATCTTCATCATGCAAAGAACCATCAGGTAAGTAGCATAGCAGACTCTTTTGCCTCTCTGTGCGCAGATACATCCTAACTTTAAAAAGAGGGGTTGGCAGCTGACCCTAAGGCAGCATAGGAAATGGCCATATAGATCCTAGGTAGGTGCAACCACCAGCACCCTGAATGAAATTGGAGTATGTGAAAGGTTTGTGTTTGGTGCTATCTCATGTGCCTTTTACTCCTCTTCTCCCTGTCCTACAAAGCACCTGATGTCTTGATGCTTCCCTCTAGCCATACAAAGCCTACCCCAATTTTACATCTCCCAATTGAATATGTCTTACTATGGAAATGATTCCCAATCTATTAAATTGCTTGAAAGGTTGGCAGTGCTGAGGATTTTTGTTGGGAATTGATCACATAGACATTCCCTGCCTCACATATACCCAAAATCCAGACTCCTAAAAAGAAAGCAGGTTCAGCATTAACCACACTATTTGTACAGTAGAGGCACAGTGAGCCTGGTAAAGTAGGATTGCTTGCTGGGTGCAGTGGTACCCACCTGTAATCCCAGCAGCTCGTGAGGCTGAGGCAGGAGGATTGGGAGTTTAAAGTCAGCCTTAGCAACTTAACGAGGCCCTATGCAACTTAGCGATATTTAATATTTTAATGAAATATTTAAAAAGGACTGAGTATGTGTCTCAGTGGCTAAGCACCCTTGGGTTCAATCCCTGGTACAAAAATAAAAAAAAGGGCTGAGGATATAGCTCAGTTGCTGGAGTGCTTGCCTCACATGCACAAGACCCTGGTTCAATCCCCAGCACCACAAAAAAAAAAAAAAAAAAATTAAAAAATATCAATAAAAGAAAAGGGACTGCTTTTATCTGGTTTTACTTATAATGGTTAAAATGTGGAATAATAGAAATAGCCTCATCATCCTCATCATACCTCAAGCTTGTAGCCTTGTTTTAAAAACTAGGGATATCAGTGAAAGAAAAATGCTCTCCTTTTAATATGTTTTTTGTGTGTATGTGTGGCAGGGGGACGGGTACTAGGGATTGAACTCAGGGGCACTTGACCACTGAGCCACATCCCCAGCCCTATTTTTTATTTTGTTTAGAGACAGTGTCTCACTGAGTTGCTTAGTGCCTCACTTTTGCTGAGGCTAGCTTTGAATTCTCTTGCCTCAGCCTCCCAAGCTGCTGGAATTACAGGCACAAGCCACCATGCCAAGCTCCTTCATTTTTATAGTAGTAGATTGTCACTGATGTTTTCTTCAGTAATTTTAACACTGTCTTAGGGAGAAGATCTTTCTTTGTCTATTACTTTTTCAGAAAATAGTTATTATCATTTTTCCCCCTTAAATTAGCACCAAAGAATGAATATGAGAAAAGCAGAGATGAATTGAAGAAAAAGAAAGCTCCTGGTCCAGGCAAGGTAAGTACTTTTCTTTGAAAGTTGAAATGAATGCTCTTATGACAGACCACATCTAGGAATTTGAATCTTTGGAAACTGACAGAGTTCCCAACAGCCTTAGCCTCCTCTCCTAGAAATCTGAACTCTTTAATTTTTATATTTTTGAATTCTGTATTCTTATCTCCATTCACCCTATTCCCTATAACTGCTCATATACATGCTACTTTTTTTTATATTAATTTGTGAATTTTTCTTCATATCCTAATATGCTATACAGACATTTGAATAACATGCTGTTTTCATCTTTTTATTACACAAAAGATATAAACACACTCCATTCTGTATCTTAATTTTTTTTTTAATCTGTCATGGAAATCATTCTTTATCAATATATCAAGAGCTTCTTAGTGCATGAATATACCCTGTTTAGCCAGTACCCTTTAGATAGACACTTGAATTGTTTCTAGGCTTTCATTACACCAGTGCTATAGTGAATAATTTTATGAATACATAATATTATATGGATATGCTAAGTTCCAAGAAGTGCAATTGCTGGGTTGTGTTGGCAGGCCCAAGACACCTCTCTGTAATTCACAAGAGGTCTCACAGGACTCAACATATGGTTGTATTTGCAGCTATGATTTCCTACAGTAAAAGGATACCAGGCACAGTTGGCAATATGAACAGGGTTGGGGTGGAATCTGGGGTAAACTAAGTATAAGATTTGAATGGTCCTTTTCAGTGGAGATACACAGGACATGCTTAATTTCCCAAGCAATAAGTTGTAACAATTGTGAAATCTTGCTAACTAGAGAAGCTTGTTAGAGACTCAGTACTATTTTTGGTGGGAATGGATCATATAGGCATTCCCTGATTGGCATGTACCACAAATCCAGACTCCCAGAAAGAAAACAGATGTTCAGCATAAACCACATTGTTTGTACAGTAGAGACACAATGAGCCACCCTTATCAGTTAGGGTAATAGTAATAATCCTCCAGAAGCTGGGTGCAGTGGCACGCGCCTATAATTCCAGCGGCTCTGGAGGCTGAGGCTGGAGGATCACAAGTTCAAAGCCAGCCTCAGCAACGGTGAGGCGCTAAGCAATTCAGTGAGACCCTGTCTTTAAATAAAATACAAAATGGGGCTTGGGATGTGGCTCAGTGGTCAAGTGCCCCTGAGCTCAATCACCAGTACCAAAAAATAATAATAATCTTCCAAAAACTCAAGTTCCAGACACCAGCCAAAGATCAATCCTATAAGCAAGCTTTCAGAGAATAGCAGTTATTCTTGCTCTGTTAATTCTTTTTTACACTTAGGTCAAAAGGCAAATGCCAGATTTCCCTCTCCAGAAGTTATTTTGTTAAGCACTTATATCTGCCGTGTGTTTATTGCCCCTTTTAAAAAGCATGACGTCACTCTCACTAATGAAAGCTCAGCTTGTTGAGGCTTTATGAGGAAAAAAAAAAAATCAAGACTCAGACAATGTTCCCCCAAATGGGTTATTAATGGCCACATCATTAATGAAAACTGTGCTTAGTTTTTGTTTGCAAACAGGCAACTATAAAGCCAGTAATTTATCTTAGAGTTAAAATTCTTTTGAGTAAAATAGTCCATATTTTTTTTGCAGTTTCCCCCCACACTTTCTTCTAAATATCCCGAAGATGACCCAGACTACTGTGTGTGGGTTCCACCTGAAGGTATAGTTTTTAAATTTTTTTTTTCCTTTCCTCTTAGATTTCTTTATGTATTTGAATAAGTCATACATGTTTAAGGTTCAAAATAATAGTTACAAGAGTATGTAGTGAAGGTTTCCCTTCTGCAAGAATAGGTAGATTAAAAGATCTGAGAAGACATATCAACTAAATATAATCTGTGCACCCTGTCCTTACTTTAAAACAGCAAATAGCTGTTTTAAAAATTATGAACCAGCTAGATAATTTTGAACACTAACTGGATATTTGATAGTAAGATACTAAGAAATTATTGATTTTTTTTTTTTGTTTTAAAAGTGAATGATGTTGAGTTACGTTTTTTGGAAAAAGTCCTTATATTCTAGACAAATATACAAAAGCATTTGTAGATGGAATGACATCTGGGATTTACCTTAAAATAATCCAGATAAGCCAGGCACAGTGGTGCACACCTGTAATCCCAGTGGCTTAGGAGGCTGAAGCAGGAGGTTCGCTATTTCAGAGCTAGCCTCAGCAAAAGCAAGGTGCTAGGCAACTCAGTAAAACCCTGTCTCTAAATAAAATACAAAATAGGGCTGGGGATGTGACTCAGTGGTGGAGTGCCCCTGAGTTCAATCCCCATTACCAAAAAAAAAAAAAAAATCGAGAGAAGGTACTGAAGGCGGGGGGGTAAGAGATAAAGCAGGATTGGCCACATATAATAATTGTTAAAGCTGGATAAGAGGTAGATGGGGCTTATTATATTTTTCTATTTGCTTTTGCATATATTTCAAATTTTCTTTATCAACAGAAAACAAAGTCTTCTGTCTGTGCCTCAGCTACTCATTTTTTTCCTCTAAAAACAACAAAATATTATCAGTTTCTTAATAATTCCTATATATTAAACAAAATGCCTATATAGACAATAAAACACATATTTCACCACTTTGCACAAGTGGAAGCATCTTCTACTCCTTGCTATTTTGTGCTTAGCACTATATAGAAAGCCTTCCATAATTACTTACAAATTTATCATTTTCTTTTTACATGGCAGCATAGTTTTTTTTGTTTTTGGCTTTTTTAATGATGTGGCTATACCTTTACTTATTTAAATACTGTGTTTCCAGTCTTTTGCCTTTATAACAACTCTGCAATAAGTAACCGCTAATATAATAAGTGAAGTATAGAGGTCCATTTATAGAAAAAACTAATATAAGTTAACATACTAGACCACAGTTATTTTTAAGATATTATAAATTGTATTCTATAAAGACTACCAATTTTGTGTTCATACATGCACACCTAGGGCAATATATTAGATGCTTATTTCTTTCTTTTTTTTTTTTTTTTAAATACCTACCATTTATTTATTTATTTTAAAGAGAGAGTGAGAGAAAGAATTTTTTAATATTTATTTTTTAGTTATCGGCGGACACAACATCTTTGTTTGTATGTGGTGCTGAGGATCAAACCCGGGCCGCACGCATGCCAGGCGAGCGCACTACCGCTTGAGCCACATCCCCAGCCCCAGATGCTTATTTCTTCATATGCTGATTATATGTTGTGTTTTTTATGGATGTTATTTTTGTTTATTTATTTATTTATTTTAGTTGTGAATGGACACAATACCTTTATTTTGTTTATTTATTTTTCTGTGGTACTGAGGATTGAACCCAGTGCCTCACACATGTGAAGCAAGCGCTCTACTACTGAGCCATAACCCCAGCCCCTATGGATGGTATTTCTAAGATACTATAATCAGAAGAAGTTTAGTTACTAGAATGTTTGCTTCTTATCTACTAACAAATGTTAGGGTAGACATGAAAAAAGGACTATATTCCAAAATTGTATACAAAAAGTAAAGTTTCTATCATGGAAGGAAACCTCAATATTTATTTTACTTAGGCCTACAAATATATGAATATCTTTTTTCCTCTCAACTTTGAAAGAGTAAATATCTTTCTTTTTTATACTTTGATTTAGGCCAAAGTGGAGATGGCAGAACCCATCTTAATGACAAGTATGGCTATTGATTACATCAGAGTCCCAGAGGAAGATCTTGTGGACTATGTGACATAGAGTATTTGGAATAATATGTGAAGTTGAATGGCCAGAGAAGTTCAGATGATCTTATGTAAAATCTGGTGACTGACTTTTTCTTCCATGCTCTTGGCTTCTTGAATTTATCTTGTTATCCAGTTCTCCTGATTTGGGAATTTATGTTTAAAAGTATTTATGTTTGTATGTATGTGTGTGTGTGTGTGTGTATGAAGGGAACCATATATTTTGAGAAATAGTAAAGTGAGAAACAGGGACGCTATTATAAAATGAAAAGTCAAAGTGCCCCTAATACTGATTTAAGATGATAGCCTGTTTGATTTAAGATTTAGGGACTGTGGGTTAGAGGTGTAGCTTGTCTAGCATGCTTGAGGCCTTGGGTTCCATCCCCAGAAACACAATTTTAAAAAAAGATGGAGAATTGTGCTTTCCTAAGCATTAGGCTATGTCTGGCAGTTAGGGTGTAGAATTCACTAATATTGCTTCCTCAGATGTGAAATATGAATATTTCATGGATCTGACTCTGGATGTCCTTGTCATTCTTAGAACTAAATTTAGATTGACAGTGAAAGTTTCCTACTGCCTCCAACCCTAATCCTCCCTCTACATTTGAGAATAGACCCTGACTTATCAGGACAAGGTTAACCATAGCACCATCTCATATACTCGGGCCCCAGTCTGATAAAAACTCAGCCCATTGAATATCTTGGCTCTGACTAATCAATTAGTCATCCTCCTCTTACAGAAGGGTGCAAATATTGTTATGGAATGAAAAGTTGAATGTGTTCCGCCCAATGTGTGTTTTCTCACCTCTGTGTTTTCCTCTTGGGAACAAAGAAATGTAAAAAGATGTTTTACTCCACCTCTTTTCCCCATGATTAATGCCTCACTTTACTTCCATAGATAGAAAGCGGGAAAGTGAAGGGATGCAGCAAGGTAGAGAGCATTTGGGTTAGGCTTAAGGCAGACATTGGGGAGAAATGCTGTGGCCCAGCCAGAGAGTGAATGAGACTGGTTGCTTTTTTATAATGGATTACGCAGTATATACAACAGTAGGCAGGAAGAAGTAATGAGCCATTCCAGTTACCATGACAGATGGGGGAAGTTCTGGTCTACTAAAAATAAGTCCTTCATCTTTCAAAAGAGAGTGTTGGTACTCTGAGAAACTTACTTTGGACTTCATTCAGACCAATAGGGAGAACTGATTGATGATATAAGAAGTGTCAGGAATTTGGGGGCAGTGTTCGTGACATTTGGATTAAAACAATGGACAGAGGTCTGAGCCACATCAGTGGTCTTTGCATATGAAATTCTATTCAAACACAGTTGTATGTGTGAGCCTAATATTTGAATGGTAAAAATATATCTGCTCTGGGTGAAGTGAAGGTGCAGGGATTGGAGCTACTACACACACACATCCTGTCCTCCAGTGACCCTAAGGAATCCCAGGAGCTATAGGAGGATAGACAGCTTTAGGAGGACAGATTTCTAAGGTTCTGGGAACAGTAGGTATGCTTTCGTGTCTACAGACACTGAAAGCAAGTGGGATTCCACATGCCAAAATAAAATCTAAATATGTAATTTGTGGGCAGTGGACTTGATTTAAATGACCTACACATGTTTCTTAGCTGCCTTTTACTAAATAGAGAATGGGAATAGGACTAAATTCTCTGAGTCTCAATTTTGTTATCTCAAGCAAGGCTAGCAAAGCTTCCTGCTCCTAGAACCTCAAATGTACTTAAGGATTGGATGAGATGATGGAGGTGGATTTAGTACGGGACTTTATAGATGTTAGTAGTTGTTATTTTAAAAGGGGGACACAAGCCAGGCATGATGATGCACACCTGTGTAATCTCAGCAACTCAGGAGAAATTTAAGTTTTTAGTTACAGTACTTGGATCTTAACTGCAGACCAATTGAAGCAGAATCCCTGAGGTGACCCCTTCTACAAGGGGTCTCTGATGTACAACCCAGGGTGACAAACCTCAAGAGTACTTTTTTCCTACAGCCAATTTTTTTCTATAAGGGCCAGGTATTTTAGGCTTCGTAAGCTGTATGATTTGTTGCATGCAACTACTCAGCTCTGCTTTTGTAGTACACTTGTAAATAGCATTAACAATATATGAGTGAGTGTGACTTCTTTCTAATGTGTTTATTTATAAAAACAAATAGCAGGCTGGTTGGCAGACCCCTGGTCTAGACTGATTCATCTTCAAGGTCTTATTTGGTTCAAAATGTTCCCTTATACCTTTTTTTTAAAAAGCGTGTCCCAGTTCATGCATATTTGGAAGATTTGTATTCAGAATACCAATTATCTCCTCCTGAATATATGGGTTGCAGTTTATGGTTACCAGAAGTTAAAGTAAACCAGTCTCTGCCACGCGACCAGCGCGAGCTTCATGAAAGAAGGTTCGGTTCATAAGAAATTGCTAGTGAGTTTTAAATTAAAGAGACAGACTCTCATTACCTTTAACACAGCTCCAAGATGGCTTCTCCTAGCTCCCGCCTCTAGCCACCTAATGCGGTGGTGAGGTTTACAGAAGAGACTAGTGAGAGAGGGAGAGCATGCCAGGGAGTGAGATTTTATTGGAGAACAAAAAATTCCAGGGAAAATCCCATCCAATGAAGGTTAAGGGGGGCAGCATCCCAAGGTCAGGGGCGGCGATTGGGTCTTCAGGTCAGTGGCCAGGCACGTCTCTGCACAGACAAGCCCTCGGACCTGGGAAAGGGTGGGGAAGGCTTTTAACACCGCTGTGTTTAAGCGCCTCTCACCCTCCCTCTTGCCAGGGAGGTAACTCAAATCACGTGCAAAGATCGCCTCCCACAAGTCTCCTTTTCTCAGAAATAAAAGTAAGGTTATTTAGTCATTAGAAAAAAATACTTGGTTGCAGCAGGAACACAATAGTTAACTGCAAGCAGGGTGTCCCAAGTCAGCTGTCCTGGACAGGAATTCTGAACCTTGAATTCTCCACACTCAACCTATAGTGTGGAGAAAGAGTGAAAAAAGGTGAGAAGACTCGGGGACCAGTTAGGAGCCAGTGGCAGCAGTCCAGCTGAGAGATTATGATGGCTTGAATTCAGTGGAGATCGAGAAGGAAAGAGACACATGGATCTTAGCAATATTTTTAAAAGTAGAATGACTTAAGTTGAGTGGTGGGGGGGTTGTGTAGGGTAAACGAAAGGAATCCAGGAAGATTCCTAGGCTGCTAATTTCCACATCTGAGTGGATGATGGGTCATTCATTGAGGGGGGAAATAAGAAGGGCTGGTGTAAAAGTGGAGGGGTCATGAATTCAACACTTTGAGGCACCTAAATAAAATGTCCACCAGGCAGTTGAATACATAGGCCTGGATCTCAGAAGAGAGGGCCTAGGAGCAGTTATGGCTGTCCAACAAATGAACCTCAGCATTGGGATGGGGAGATCCAGTAGGATTCATTAGAATCTAGGTGACCAACAGGAATTATGCAGAGAAACCACTGTCTTGGGCAGCTGATCTTCCTATCTTGGTGCAGGGAACAAATTTTTTTCCTGGTTATAGGTACTCATTTGTTGTAAGAAAAAGATAAAGTGTGGTACCATGTGAACAGTGGAGAAAAAATGTCAATGTATGTATTTAACATCAAAATAAGTCTCTTGATTCACTATAGGAATTAGGGGCCTAAAACTTACCTAAAAGGTCAAAACTTTTCTTAATTGTTTTTTATTTAAAATTTCCAAAAATAGCTAAGATTTATTTAATGTCCCCAGTGTGTCAACACTATGCTAACTGCCTGTATGATTCATTTAATCTTAGATCACTGAAGTAGTTCTATAGTTGAGGAAACTGAGGCCCTGAGAGTTAAGACTTGTCTAAGGCCACTCAGTAGTCTGTGAATTAGACTGAAGCCCAAACAGTCTAATATCTAAGTCCGGCTCTTAACCCTCCAGTACATTGCTTTAACATTTTTAATATACTGTATTTTAATTTTTTTAAATATTTATTTCTTAGTTTTAGGTGGACACAGTGCCTTTATTTTATTTTTATGTGGTGCTGAGAATCGAACCCAGTGCTTCACACATGCTAGGCAAGCGTGCTATCACTTGAGCCACATCCCCAGCCCAATATACTGTATTTTTTACAGAAGTTTTAGATTCACAGCAAAGGTGAACAGAAAGTACAGACTATTTCCATCCATGCCCTGTGCCCCACACATATAGTTGTCCCAGTCCCCACCAGAGCCTGCATTTGTCACACTCAAACCTACACTGATATGTTATCACCGAAACTCCATAGTTTACTTTAGGGTTCTCTCTTGGTGATGCACATTCTGTGAATTTTGATAAATGTAAATGACATGTACCCACTATTACAGTACCAAACAAAATAGTTTCACTGCCCTAAAAGTCCTGCATGATCCACCTGTTCATTTTTCCCTCCCCACCAATCCCTGGCAACCACTGATCTTTTTACTGTCTCCATAGTTTTGCCTTTTCTAAAATGTCATATTTGGGTATTACCTTAATTTTTAAAAATTCCCTGAATAATTAAACAGGCCTCACAGAACATTCTTTAACCTTTTACTAAGAATATTTTCTTTTCTGAAATAATATTTAGTGAAGAGGTGCTTGCTTCAGTACCATATATACTAAAATTGAAATGACACAGAGATTAGTATGGCCCCTGCACAAGGATGACATTGCGAATTTGTGAAGCATAGCCGATGAATTTGAAGACATGGTGGCTGAGAAGTGGCTCATTCCTGATGACTATAGGGTCAAATATATCCCCAGATGTGGTCCCCTGGATAAGTGGTGAGCTCTGCATTCATGATGGCTTCCACTGTGTTATCCCTTTCTTAATCATACCAATAAATAATTGTTGTAGCCAAGAAAAAAAATAGAGAAGAAAGTATTAAAAGAAGCATAGTCATTTTAAGGATATTTAGAGAAAAGAGAAGAAATGAAGCATGTGTAAAGAAAATTCAAGATATAAAAACCTTAGCATCACTGGGCACAGTAGCACATGTCTGTAATCCTAGTGACTCTAAAGACTGAAACAAGCAGATTGCAAGTTCAAGGTCAATCTCAGCAATTTATGAGGCCCTAACCAACTTAGTGAGACCCTGACTCAAAAGGTGCTAAGGGTTATGGTTCAGTGATTGTACATACCCCTGAGTTCAATCCTCAGTTCCCCCCACCATATGCACACACACAAAAACTTAGCATTGCCATGACGTGAATACTGGTAAGGTCCATTTATTTCAGTGGAAAATTGGGATTTCATCTTGGGAATGGATCACTTCAAGTCCCATCTTCATATCATAAGCACAGACTTTGTCATTGTATTGTAAAGTAACCCCTTTCCTAATTTAGAGACCTGTTCTGTGTGGCTTCACTGCTTAGTAGCCTCTTGACCCAGAGCACAGCGTAAGAATAGGCTGGGATGATGGGAGGGATCTTTAGGATCACTCATCACACCACCTTGGTCTGCAGAGGAAGAGACTTGGGCTCTGAGAAGCTGTGGCTCACTCACAACTGCAGTCCCCATCTACTCTCTCTAGTGTAGCTGGAGCTGGGTCACAGTAGGCTTTCCCTCACCCAGAAACTGGAGATTAATGTGTGCTATGCTTGTCTACTAGAACATTTGAGAGGATCAAATAATGTACATGAAGACACTGAATACCATAATTTGCTGTAAGGTGTGTCTCTTGCATTTGCCTTCCCCATCTTTTTCTTTTATGCCTTTCCCTGGGGGTTAGGAGTGATTTTCCCACTGCCTTCCTCAGTCCTCCCCTCCAGGTATATACAGGGTTACTGTGGGCATTTGAGGTCTCTTTTGTAATTGTAATCAGAGTACATTTTCAAAGTATTTTTTAGAGAGAGAAGATCTTACGTGACATTCTTTTAGGGCTATGTTCAAATATATAGTCCCTTAAAAGGATCACTACTACGAGGTTTTTGTTGATTTGTTGTGTCTAAATTTTGTTTTCTTGGACACAGCACTCCTCACCAAGTGGAGTGGCTTTGGGTGACTTCAGGGCAGGAGTATCTAATAACAAAAACATTAAGAAACTAGTGAAGTAGAAAGGCATTACCAAAACTTTGGGAAGGGAAAAGCAGAGTAAAGAGATCAGCTATAAGACTCTTGCTAGAATTAAAACACCTTGAGAACAGGGACTCTTGCTAGGTTTTTTGCATAGTGTCTGGCACATTCAATTAATGTTTCTTGAATGCTTGCTGTGAATATTTTCCCTGGAATTGTCCCAATTGTTTAGGAAATATGAAGCCTAGCTATCTCCTTGAAGTCCACACCCTTACCCATTACTACTTCACTGGAACTGGAACGAGTTAGCCATTTTTAGAAATATGACACAATTCCCAACTGACTTTGAAGCTGTTAGCCACAGTCTAAGGATCTGTTGCTACTATTGAAATGCTGCCACCTCCCGGATAGGGTGTGACAAGTGGCCAGCAGCTGTGGACGGATTCCTGAGAGAGGGAACCAGAGGGACGCCTGCCAGCCCTGTGGCAATCAAAAGCAGGAATCAGTCTTGGGTAGGGTGAGGGCTGAGTTCCCATACAGGATTTAGTCCAACCAAATGCTGGACTGATGGGAAATGACACAAAACTCTGACTTTTGGTGTTAGGAAGATGGGTCATAGCATCAAATTGGTATGGTCCCTTGTGACTGGCTATTCAAGTCCTGAGAATCCTCACTTGATGTGGGCATTGACAAGATTTTTCAAGACAACTTCTGGTGCCTGAGCAGACTTTGCTCTGCTTTGGGTTTAGGTGTTTGATACACCATATTCCAGGGTGGAACTGAGACTAATTCCATAGGAGACCAGAAATTTTTCTCCCCACTATGACCTGGCATTGATGATGATGCAGGTCAGAGGACTCAGCACATGATGGGACAGTGATTCTCACTAAAGGTAGCTCTGCCTTCATCTCTCAAGTCTATTTTAATTTCTCTATGTAGAGGTTTTACATTTCTTCCTTTGCATTGCCCACTCTTCTAATCCGAGCTCCCCTCACCTCTTATAGGTCTTCCTTCCTGGTCTTTACCTAATTAGCTCTCCTCCACATAATCTTAAATACAACCCTGAGTATAATGCCACATTTTGAAATCTCTAAAGGTTTTCTAGTATCCAAAGGGTGAGATCTAATTCCCTTGTGGCTTTAAATTCCCTTATAGAGTTCCTGTCCCTTTGGGTTCTATCCTTAGCACCTCCACCCCCAAAAAACAAATGGAATTAATACATTGATTCTTAAATCTCTTTTCCAGTGATTTTGGAATACTTTGAGAGCAGAGTTTTAGGTTTACAGCAAAATGGAGTGGAAGGTTGAGAGATTTTTCCATGTATCCCTGCCTTCACACATACTTAGCCTCCCATTATCAACAACCTGCACCAGAGTGATACATTTGTTATAATTGGTGCACTTACACTGACACTTGGGGTGATGACCCGAAGTCCATAATTTATATTAGCGTTCACTCTCAGTGTAATATCCTATGAGTTTGTACAAATGTTATGCCATATATATACCATTATAATATACAGATACAGTTTCACTGCCTTAAAAAATCTGTTCTATTCTTCCCTCCCCCAGATTTCTTATTTTAAAAATGTTCAACCTTGAGTCTCACTTCCTTTAGGAAATTTCCCTGATCCCCATGGTTGTCACCAATCCCTCTCTCCTACCAGTCCTGTAGCACTTTATTTCTACTTCTATAATAGTCCTTACTCTAATGGCTTCATATCTGTTAATTATGTCTGTTGCTGGGCATGATGGCACAGGCTTGTAATTCCAGCAACTCGAGGCTGAGGCAGGAGGATCACAAGTTCAAAGCTAACTTCAACAGCTTTGCAAGATCTCTGTCTCAAAATTTAAAATAAAAGGGTCTGGGAATGTAGCTCAGTGGTCAAGTGCCCCTGGATTCGATCCCCAATACAAGAAAAGAAAAAAAAAATACATTTAAACACACACATGCACATATAGTTTGTGTATGTACGTGGATTATTTACATTTGTAAGTTTTATGAGTTCTTGAGGACAGGACCACATATTTCATACCCCACTCTGTGAAACCTAGTAGTTTACAAATAGGCCCTTAGTTAACTGTTGGTTTCAATGGGCTGGGGAATTGGAGGACAGGTTCTAGTCCTTGCCTTTCCTTCTCTTGGATTTTCCTATCAGAGAAAAGACACATCACAGTTGCCTTCAACTCTTTCTTGGACAATTTAGGAACTGACTGTTTTAGCAAGATAATCCAGAGGCCTGGATTCTTGTCCTACTTGGGGCAAGGAACTATTACTTCCCATCAAGTAGTTCTGGATTTCAGCATCTAGCTTTCACTTGGGTTTTAAGTCCTCTGCTCGCCCTGGGAAATCCTGATCTTTGGCTTGGGTCTCCTCAGGTCTGCCATTGTCACATACACCCCTTCAGAAGACCATGCAACCATGGCAGAGAGTGACCATACGAGGGCAGTAAAGACCTGTTACTGTGCAACGAACTTGCACATGTGGCTGAAAGATGATAAATAAATGTTTGAAAATGGAACAAAGAGTAAAATAAAATCAGAAACACAGGATTCCGAAGGAGTCAAGGGCAGCAAGCTGATTCAGATCAACAATGTCTCCCTGGGCCCAAGACCTGAAGTAGCAAGGTAGCCAGGGACATTGTTAAGGTCTAAAGGCTGCTTTCCAAATCTCTTCCCAACCTGTTGTTACTGTGATTAGTTACCCCTTGAGAAAGTCGTTCTCCAGTTATGATTCAAATATTTTGTGGAGGAATTAGGATATCACCTATTTATTCCTTATGTCCTATATTGCAGCTTTATAGTTTACAGAGCATTTTTAAACACACATTTTTTAATCTGAATCTCTTTTATCAGTTTTGAATGGCAGAAAGAAGAGATATTATCACTGAAGGAAAAGGGGATTGGGAACATGAATTGACTTGATCAAAGGCATACTGAATTTGTGGTAGAACCAAGTCTAGATGAGTTTCTTTAACTCCAGAGCATCTGCTTATTCCTTCTAGATTTCAGTTGTCCATGTTTGGAAGCTGAGGTTTGCTTGTTTTATGGTGCTATTGCTCTACCACTAAGCTACACTTCTAGCCCTGTAAGCTGAGTTGTTAAGAGCAAGGACTTCATCCCTGTCTGGTACCCCTTAATCTTTAGGGCTAGGACTGAGTGTGTTACATAAGGTCTGTCCCTTAGGATTCTGATCCTATGATTTATGTCTTGTCCTCCATAATTCAATGATTCTTTGACTTTAAGGCACAGCTCTGACAAAGATAGCCTTGGCCTTTAGTGATACTACCAGCTGAGCATTTCAACAAGGGCACCCATTTGGCTGGTAACCTTTCAAGATCCATCCTTAATGATGCAGGGATGGTGATGGAATAGAACATATTAAATATATATCAAAACACACACACGATTGCTAAGAATGAGATCAACTTTTAAAGTGAGTCTATTTAAGGAAAACATTAAGTAAATAATAGTATGGTGATATGCAAAAGAAGAAAGCATGAACTTGCCAATGACAAATTCAAGGAATTGTGATGAAGTAGGAAGATACAACAAAACTAATTAGTCACAAAAATAATTCTAAGTTTGGCTCTGTCATACTTAAGCCATGTAACCCTAATGAAGCTGCTAACCTTAAATGAGCCTGTTTCCTCATTTATGAAGTCGAGAAAGAATTCCTACCCTCCTTCCCTTGGAATGTTGTGAAAGCATGTTAAAGCCTGGAATGTACCAGGCTAATGTCTGGTGCTACTGATATCCTAAGTCCTTTTTACCCACATTTTTCCAGACCTCCTCTCTGCCACCACAGATTATGCCTCCCACCCAGCCTCAATTTCCTGGAAGCCCAAGGACTGATTCCAGTTCAGTTTGTTGTCTACACCTGGGTTTGCTATTCTGAAGGTGGGGAGGAGGGAAGGGCTGGAGAAATGCTGGAATCAGTCTGGGAACAAGTCCCAGCACATGTCACTGTTTGCTTTGTCATCCTGATTCAATGACCTCATACTAGGAAGGGAGGAGCAGCAGGAGCTGTTCAGTTCCAGATACCTAAGGCGGCTTCTGACATCTACTGTTTTCCTTGGCATGAAAGAGCAGGCACTGGGCTGTGATTTTTTAAGGTCTGAGCTAATCTGGGAAGTGAAGAACAGTACCTCCTGCAGCTGACCAGACTCCTCTTCTTGGGAGTTGCTTTGAACAAAGGGGTAGAGGGCACTGGAGAGGCATCAGAATCTGTGCTGTTGCTCCTGCCCCTTGGAGGGACTCCAGAACACAAGGTCTATTCCTACATTTTCATCCGTCTTAGTACTACCTGAGGTGAGTGCTAAGAATGGGCATATTGCCCAGTTAAAGGAGAAAGAGCCTGGGGCTTGGACAGCTACTGAATTGTTTCTTAGCCTGATCCTTATAGGATAGCCAACAAGCATTCACAGAGGCTCCAAAGCCCTTAGAGGCCAGAGAGCATCCTCATCCTCATGGGCTCACACATTCACTGAGCATTTTGACAGCATTTACTATGTACCAGGCCTTTTGGAGAAATGAGGCAGTCACGGTTTTACCACCAGGATCCCTTATCCCACCCCACCTGGCACCCTGGGGCTTAATTGAGGTTTAAATAATTTTGTTGGCTGAACAATTTGGCTTCGTTAATTATTAATTTCCAGGTTTTTGATAATCAAATATTTGCATAACTAAAAATAAATGTTTAAGATCAAATTTTGTCTTCATTGGATTTACCAGCTATTTTTAAAAGTAGCTGGCAAGCCAGGCTTGGTGGTGTATGTCTGTAATTCTAGCTACTTAGAGGCTGAGGCAGGAGGATCTCAAAATTTGAGGCAAAAAAAAAAAAAAATTGAGGCTAGCCTGAGCAACTTAGTTAGGCCCTGTCTCAGGAAAAGAGAGAAGAAAAAAAAAAAAAAATCTGGGGATGTAGTTCAGTGGTAGTGCTCTTGCTTAGCATGCATGAGGCCCTGGGTTCCATTCTCCAGTACCACACACACACACACACACACACACAGAGCTGGTAGAATACAGGGGAATGAGTTCAAGGTTTTAGAGTCTTCAGCTGGATTTTGAGGGGTAGATAAGAGTTCATAAGTAGAAAAAAAAGAGAACACTACAAGCAGAGGGAGCAGAATGATCCAGGTGCTAGTCCCAAAACCTGTCCCAAGGCCAATCTGTTGTATTGGACCGTGTCTTGAGCTCAAAGGCGTTGAACATTATATAATGTATTTTGTACTGGAGATCAAACCCAAAGCTTTGCACATGCTAGGCAAGAGCTCTACTACTGAACTACATTCCCAGCTCTTTGAGCTTAGTGATTTAGAAACCAGAGTTTAGAATAGAATTGATGAGGGTGGAGATGAGAACTGGAAATCTTATGGTTAAGTGTTCCAGTTTTTCCACATCATCGTTTTGAGAAATGGAGGCAGGAAATCCCATTGAAGTCCCTTTGGTTCCCAAGGGCAGAGGCGAAAAGAATATAGCAAAGGGTAAGCCAAAATTTTGCCCCAGAGCTGGCCTCAAAACCTGTCTCCCATCTGACTGCCCCACCCCGTAGCTCTAAGAGCAAACCATTTATTTTGTATGATTTTAAAAAACTGGCTCATCTCATAAATGTTCCAGAGTCAGAACAGGCTGTGCCATGGCTGAAATAAACCTGCTGAACAAATAAACAAGACAGGCTGTGGGCTGGGGAAAGCACTAGACATGGGCCCCATCAGATCCGGACCTCAGCAAGGCTCTCCTGAGTCTGGGCCTCTGCTTCTTCCCTTTAACAGAAAGGGTGAGATTTTGGGGGTCCCTCCAGCTCTGTGCTCTAGGCAAATCATAAAAAGGAGAGAACTATGAGCCTTCTTCAGAAGCCTCCTTCCTTCCACATCAGGAGGCTAAGGGCTGAAGAGGGGATCTCTTCATGAGCAAACATTGGAACCAGAGCTCAGCCATTCTCTTGTTCATTCATCATATACTACCTGAGAGTCTAGTCCCTGCTAGGTGCTGTGCTGCCCTGTCTCTCAAGGTACATACAAGGAGTCATAGTTGGGTTAGCAGAAGAGAGAAGACTGATAGTTCCTTATACACACCTACCTCTTGCCCCCTGTCCCCGTGCTTGTTCCTGCTGTTCCCACTGCCCAGATTGCCAACTCCTCCCTTCTCCTTCAATCTCAGTTTAAATGTCATTTCCCTGACCACATTATATATGGTAGGGTACCCCATCTCCCCCGTCACTCTCCATCACCCTTATAGAATTTGCAGAACTTTGTAAGTATATATGTCTGCCTGTGTAGTTTGTCACTTATTTTTCATCTTTCTGGCTAGAATATAAGTTACACAAAGGCAAGGATTCTATTGTGTTTATCACTTCTGGACTCTAAGCAGCATACATTTATAGAGTACATGAACAATTTCTTGGCAGATACCATGTTTTTTACATAGACTTCTTCATTTAGTCTTCTTAACTTCAAGAAAGAAGCATTCTTTTATCTTCTTTAGAGTGAAGTTCATTAGAAGCTTCTGGATGGATCTTGCAGTTGGAAGATTGAGAGATTGGGTTCAAACCTCCTCTTCAAGTTGGGACTGTTTTTACTTCACCAAACTGCAGGGACAGATAATATGAGGCTCTGAGCATGGCATCTGAGCTCTATTTTTTTTTTTAGAAAACAAAATTTTTTTTCAAACCCAGGGGCACTCTGTCACTAAGCCACGTTCCCCCACCCCATTTTTATTTTTATTTCTTGGGACAGGGTCTCACTAAGTCACTTAGGGCCTTGCTAAATTACTGGGGCTGGCCTCAAATTTGCAATCCTCCTGCTTCAGCTTCCCAAGTTGTTGGGATTACAGTCATGCACCACCACACCCAGTTTATTTTGACATCATTTTAATTTACCTAAAAGCTGCAAAACCAGTACAAAGAACTCTAGTGTATTCTTCACTCAGGTTTACCAAATGTTCACATTTTGCTACATTTGTTTTAATAACTGAGTGTATATATACATATTTATACTTATTTTCTTTCTTTTTAACCATTTGAGAGTAAGTTGCAGACTAGCAATTCTTCCCCCTTAAATATTTCAGTGTGACTTTCTCAAGAACATGGATACTTTCTTACATAAATCAGGGAACTTAACATGGATATAATGCTATTACTTAATATATAATGCATAGTAAAGTTCATTCAGTTTTCCAATAATGTTCTTAACAGAGATGGTCCAGGATCCAATCCAGATCACACATTCCATTTAGTTTCATATCTCTTGAGTTTTTACCATAGAACAGTTAGTTCCTCAGCCTTTCTTTGTCTTGCGTGACATTGATATTTTTCATGAGTACAGGTCAGTTCTGTAGTATGCTTCTTGGTTTGGTTAGTCTGACGTGGGCTCACAATTAGATTCCAAGTTAGGCATTTGCTGGCAGGAATCCCACAGAAGTGATGTTGTATTCTCAGTGTGTCATATCAGGAGCCATATGATGTCTCTGTCTTGGGATTGATGATATTAACTTTGATCACTTGATTTAGGAGATGTCTGCCAGGAAAAGTTACTCTTTCTTCTTATAATTAGTAAATAATTGGGTGAAGGATTATTTAAGGCTGTGAGTATCCTTTCCTCATCTAACTTTTACTTCCATTGATGATTCTTGCTTGAATCAATTATTAGTATGGTAGTTGCAAAACAGATCTTATTTCTGATTTTAAGGCTGATGTCTATCAGGATAAATGGGTAGGATGGAAGGGAGGAGGGAGCAAGAGACCTAATTCTAAAAACACCTGGTTTCTCAAATGTCTACTGAAATAGGAAGTGACTGATATTAATTTCCTACCTTACTAAGTAAAAAGTGAAAGAATGACATGGGATTTTTCATGAAAAATAAAAGATGTTCATTACTAGCCAGGTGCTGTGGTACTCGACTGTAATCCTGCTGAGGCAGGAGGATCATAAGTTCAAAGCCAGCCTCAGCCACTTAATGAGACCCTAAGAAACTTAGCAAGACCTTGTCTCAAAATAAAAAAAGAAAGCGGGGCGGCCGGGATTGTGACTCAGTGATTAAGTGCCTCCTGGGTTCAATTCCTGGTACCTCTCCCCTGCAAAAAAGAAAAAAGTTCATTCCTAATGGAATAATGATTTCCAGTTTTCAAGCACAGAATAACTCCCACACACCACACCAACCATTTAGAATTCATTATTTGTCTCAGTCCTCACAAAAACTCTATGAGACTGTATTGTTGCCTCTGATTTATAGACAGGAAACTTAAAACTCACTCAGAAAGTTTTAAGTGAATTTACCTAAAGTCATACAGCTAGAAAGTGGAAGAGTCAGGATTCAAATCAAGATCTATTGGGCTCCAAAGCCTTTACTCTTTTCCCTAGGAAGAAGTCTTTTTGTGTCATGGTAGTCAGTCTCCATACATTCCAGGCAATGCCAGTTTCCAACTGTTTTCCAGCCTAAGGGTGAGTTATGCTGCAAAAGGGAATGTTAAATATGGGGGTCTGAAGCCTGCAAAGAGGCAGGTGAGGCCCTCAGTATAGTTAGTTATGGCATCAGCCAGGTGGCTCCTGATTTACAGACATCACTGCTCCCTGAGCAGCCCCATGGCTGGCAGTGGTCTGAGAGGACCTCCCACCAATTCAGCTATGACCCCCTGTAGCCCAAGTGGCAGAGCCATCCCTAGACATTGACTCATCAGTTCCCCTTGCCAGGTACTGCTGCATCTCCTGTGCTTAGAAAAGCAGGAAGCTGAACTCTGACATTTTAGAAAGTCTTTGAACAGTAACCTTGATTGAGGGGATTTTCCAGTTAACCCTGGAGAATTTCATTTAACCGAAGGCTTACTGTATTCTTGTTCTTTGAAATGTGGTAATTCATGTACACTGCGTGTTTATGATAATTCTCATTAATCAGTCAAGTCAACCAAAAGTGATTTCTTCACCAGTTAGGATACACCATAGAACCACAGAAATACCAAATTTAAAAGAGCTTTGAGACTCATTTAATAGGACTCTTCACTGTATAGGGGGAAACTAAGGCCCAGAGAGGGGATAAAATTCATTCACATTTATATAGCCTATTACTGGCACAACCAGAACTAGAAATTCTCAGTTCAAAGTGCTTTCTGCCACATCAAAAAAATTTTTCTTTAAAAAATGTTTTTGTAGTTGTGGATGGATTGACTGCCTTTATTTTATTAATTTATTTTTTTATGTGGTGCTGAGGATCAAACCCAATGCCTCACAAATGCTAGGCAAGTGCTCTTCCACTGAGCCACAGCCCCAGCACCCCACATCAAAAAATTTTAAGTTCAGGGTTTCCTGCAGGTTGAATTTAGACTGCAACCATGTTTTGTTTGGGTGTCATAGTATTTTGGAAATTGGGAGGTTTCATGTAAAAATCCAAATTTCGTGAGTTTTTGTTTTGTGTTAAAAGTAGGAAATATGGCCACACTGGGCCTGATGGCAGTGGAACTACTCATTCCCCCTCTAGACTGAGGCACTAGAATCTAGAAGCCACTTCCTATCACTCCCTGTCATCGTGCACCTGATCTATTTCATGATCCACCTGACCTACTAAGCACTGGAATTTGGCTTCTGTGCTTTCTGGTGAAGGGTGCTCTTTGGTTAAAAAAAAAAAGGAGGGGGGCTAAAGTGAGTCAGATTGAAAAACAGGGAAGATAATAAGAAATTAGAAGCTCTTGATATGGAAGTGATCTATGTTAAAGGATGGAGAAGCTGTGGGCAGAAAAAACATCCAGGGAGCTACTGGAAGGAAGAGATGGATGCCAGAGATCCCAAAGGAGATATAGACAGGATTTGATGCCTGCATGCAGGTGGGAAGAGAGGGAAAGAGAAGAATCAAAGCTGATGGAACCTTTGTGTTGGATGATCAGAGGAATGGTTATGGCCCAAACAGAAAAGGGAAACCAGGAGGGAAAGCTGGTTCGGGAAAAATAAGAAACTCATTTTTAGGTATGTATTATTGGAGATGACAATAGGGCTTACATTTAAAGTTGTGCAGTGGGCAACTGAATTTGAGACTGGAATTTAAGAGATCAGAGCAGGTAACCTAGAGGATATAGCTGAGCCCATCAAATTCAGTGTGATCTCTTCTGAAAGGCAGAAGGCCAAGAACAGGGAACTCAGTGCAGCATGATGAATACTGGAAAGTGGCCACTGTTTAAAAAATCACAGAACAGCAGGAGGAGCCAGCAACAGATAAGGAATCCGTGAGGCAGGAAGAGATTGAGGTTGGGGTATCACTGTAGAAGACATAAGGCAGAGATAAAGAATAGAAACATAACCAGAGAGTATCCTAGAGAAAATGGAAGATCTAATTAAGGTGGGAGGGAGGTATGTTTGTAGGTTGTGCTTTGTAGGAGTCATGGGGGGCAGTGAAGTGGCCCTCTTTTAATAACTATGGAAAAATGGGGGAATCAAGATCAAGTAGATTTCAAAGGCTGATTCTCATATTAGCTACTCTGTATGTGCCTGGGAATGGGCTCCTGACTTCTCACTTATTATTCCAGAGATAGCTCATCTCACATCATTTCCTTAGTTTGGACTTAACTCTGTCCATTTTTAAAAACATTTACTTCTTAGTTATAGGTGGACACAATATCTTTATTTTTATGTGGTGCTGAGGATCAAACCCAGTGCCCCACGCATGTGAGGCAAGCACTCTTCCTCTGAGCCACAATCCCAGCCTCTGTTTTTGTCCATTTTGACAATGAAACAAAATGCTTTATACTGGGTCCTTTATAAACCACAGAAATTTACTTCCCAGAGTTCTGGAGGCTGGAAAATCCAAGATCTTAAGGCACCAGCAGATCTGGTGATCTGGTGAGGGGCCATTCCTCATAGATGGTACTTGCTACGAGTCCTCGTATGGTAGAAAGGGCAAATAGGCTCCCTCAAGCCTTTTTTTTTAATAGGAGCACTAATCTCATTCACAGAGGGAACACTTCTAATCTGATCACCTTCCAAAAGTTCCCTGCCTCTTAGTAATGTGGGGGTAGAAGTTAGGTTTTAATATGTGAACTTGACAGTGGGGAGGGTGAGGATGCTCTCATAGACCATACAGCTTTAACTAAAATGTGCTTGCGCGCGCACACACACACACATAAACACACACACACACTGGATGTTGCCCATTCTGAGGGGCAGCAAATTATGTGTAATTTAAAAGATGCAAACTAGGCCTCTTCCCTTGATAGAGGACAGTTAAAAGATGCCTTCCCTTGTACCAAATTAGTCATGTGATGAAGCTTTATTATTAGAATTTCCATTGCCGTAAACACAGTAGAAGTTCTGGGATGTCAAGATAGGTGTTAAATTTGAACCCAAGTCTCTTGGAATCCTAATGTAGGGTCCTTTCCACTACTAGATGCCAGCAGGACCCTGGTAGCAAACTAGCATGGAAACCTGGATATGCCACTACCCTTAGGAAGCAGTGTACAGTCTAATCTTCACTTATCCACTTGCATGTGAAATGCTTGCCCATAAAAATACATCTTTAAAAACACACATTGATTATAATGAGGGAGATCAGAGGGTAGGGAGAGAAAGAAGAGAGTAATGAATCTGGGTGGGATGAAACTCCCAAGAAGAGATAGATGTATGCAATACCTGGGACTGAGCTGCGGCTTTTAACCTGGAGCCTCGGATCCCCAGGGTTGGATGGTCCAACTTCAGGAGTTGCTCACACCCGAAATTACAAGCATCATTGTAGTGACTTGTGTGCATGTGGGTTGCTGTGGTCATTTTCTAGGAGCAGGGCGCATACTTCATCAGATTTTCAAAATGGCCCTTGCCCAAAAAAGTTGAGAACCACTGATGCGGAAGCATGTACAGCCCCTTCCTGGATTCAGAACACAATGGCACAGTTTATACCCGGTGCCTGTCATTTTTTTCTAAATTCTCGCCTAGAAATCTATTCCAACTAGACTCTTTCTACCCAGGGGGGAAATCCCTCCTCCTGAAAGCCTATTTTTAGGAAAGCCTGGCCGAGTGACTCCCCGCAGTCGCAGGGGTGCTGCGCAGGCCAGAGGGTGCCCGTGGCCCTGGAAGGATCAGCAGCGCCAGAGGGGGCTGCGGGCGAGCGGATGTCACGGCTTACCTCAGAGCCCGAATTAGAAGCCTGAAAAAATCACAGCAGGAAATAATGTGGTGCCTAAAATAGAAGCAGCAACTGGGAGAGAGGCCGGGGAGTAGGTGGCATTTGAGGCTCCTGCCGCGTCCCCCCAGCGGCTGCCTGACGAGCAAGCGCCTCGGAGGCGTGAGGATGTCACCCGGCTAGAGGAGGCCGCCAAGGCCCAGCCGCTGTACTTATGGCTGCTGGAGGAGGGGACTTATTACAGTCACACTGGCAGGTGCCCCGCCAGTCTCCTCCAACCTTTCCCGCTCCCTCCTCCCCTCCCCCACCGTTCCTCCCACTGCCTTCTTCCTCCCACCACCTTCCCTTCAGCCCCTTCCTCCTCTCAACTTCCCACCATTTCCTCCTTCCCCTCCCTACATCAAGCCCCTCCCTTTCTTCCCTGTCTAGCCTCTGCCCCCTCTGCTCTAGGCTGCCAGGAGGCCCTTGGTGCACCCTAGGCAATCAAAAGTCACTTAGCAGCAGCTTCACCAAGGTCAGCCTCCTCTCCTGACTGGAGTAATTCCTCCATCATCCTGCCCTCAGCACCCTTGCCACCTCTTTGGGAGAGGCTGGCAGGGCTAGTATTCCTTCCCTGGGCTCTTGCTTCAGGAAGGCAGAGAGAAAGCCCAAGCTTGCCTGCTGACCTGGGCTGGCCACAGGATATCCCTCAAATAAGTACACTGGTTGGGTGTGAGGTTTGCTAAGCCAGAGGCACTCTGTTACCAAGCTGTCAAGGGCAAAGGGCAGTGGACAAAAATAAGGAGGGCCAGCACTTAAGAGCTTACCCATAATTCACTTCAGTTACTCCTCAGGACACTATGAGTTAGGAATTTCTATCATTCCTGTTTTACATATGAAGAAAGGGAGACACAAAAAGATGAATTAACATGGCATGTTCATAAAACATGCTGGTGGCCAGGGATGTTTGACTGCAGCATCCCTAAACATCCTACTGAACTTGAACAGACCTGTCAGCTTAGTGCTTGAATTAAGCTTCTCCACTTAGTGTTCTGCTACTCAGCTTTTCTAAAAAGTAATTGATAGCTTGGAAATTTCAGATTTTTTTTAAATCCCATATTCCTGTATTCTTATTTTTACCTCCTGAGTATCCCCCTGCACCACCACCACCCCAGCTGTTTTCTACTGAAAACAAGCTCTCTCGGTTTTTGCTAGTTTGAGATGCTGTGAGTCCTCGGTACCATCTGGAATGGAATGGGCATTCATTTGTGCTTGAGTGCACTGCCCACACACATGTGTTCCACTTGTTTCCTCTGCCTCATGCCTTTCTGTCACTCTGGGGTTAGTGGTTTATGATTTACCAAACATTCATAAAGAGGTATGTGGCTAATGTGGCATCACACAAGCATTGTTCCCTGGAGTCTAGATATTATTGGGATAAATGGTGAGAAAAAATGACTGAGATTGTGGGTAAGGGTGCAGGGACCTCCAAAGACTAAAAGAAATGTCAGAATAAAAAATATAGGGCTAGGGTTGTAGCTCAGAGGTAGAGCACTTGTCTTGCACATGTGAGGCGCATTAAAAATATAGTTAGCATGCATTAATATGTCCTGAATGCAAGGTTTTGTTCTATATATTTTATAAGAATTATCTCACATAAATGATAATAAGAATCCTGTGACATGAGTATCATCATCATTTGACAGAAAACTCAAGTCATATAAAGCTTAGAGCTAGGATTCTGATGCATTTAATCAGCCCACTAATTGCAAACAAAAACAGGGTGCTGTTTTTTTCGTTTTTTCCCTCCAAAATAGAAATATCTTTGTCTTTTTGCTAGCTTTGAAAAGGTTTACATGCTCACTGTGAAGAATTAAAATGATACAAAGTACATAAAGAAAAAAATAAAAGCCTTTCTCCATAAGCCCCCTCCTCATGGACCCACATTTAAAGGTTTCTGATATTGCCATTGTATTGAATTGGGGGATCAGAAAGGTATAAACATAAACATTTTGGCCATATACTGAAATAGACAAGTTATTTTATTTCAGCCTTGTAAAATGAAAGGTAAGGATGTAGTAATAGGCTTCTGTATTGCTGGTGACAGTTTAATTAGTACAATTTTTTTTTTTTTCCTATACTGGGGATTAAAACCAGGGTTGTTCTACTGCTGAACTACAGCCCCAGCCCTTTTCATTTTGAGACAAGGTCTTCCTGAGTTGCCAGGCTGGCCTAGAACTTGTGATCCTCCTACCTCAGCCTCCTACCTCAGCCTGTTGCTGGGATTACAGGCATTTCCACCAAGCCCTGCTAATTAATACAACCTTAAAGCAATTTGTGAATATATATTGAGTGACTTAAAAATATTCATACCTTAAAAAATTCATACCTGATACTTTATACCAATTCTACTTATGAGAGCCTATCACAAAGAAATAAATAAATGAAAAGCTAATATGTAATATTTTCATATTCAAAATTTTGGCATAACTTCAATGTCCTTCAAAAAGAGAATGGTTAAACCAGGTGCAGTGGCACATGATTGTAATCCCAGCAGCTCAAGAAGTTGAGGCAGGAGGATTGCAAGTTCAAGAGCAGTCTCAGCAACTTAGCAAGGCCCTGAGCAATTTAATGAAGACTGTCTCAAAATAAAAAATAAAAAGGTCTAGGGGATATGGCTCAGTGGTAAAGTGCCCCTGGGTTCTATCCCCAGTACCAGAGAAAATGGTTAAATATGTCATAAAAAAATTAGAGCCCTCTCCTTGCTAGAATAACATGCAGTCATTTAAAATGATGTGTAAAGACTCTAATAATATGATGGAAATGTTTAGAATATAAAGTCAAATAAAAAAATACACAGCCTGGTACTGTGGTAATATACCTTTAATTCCAGTGACTTGGGAGGCTGAGGCAGGAGGATTGAAAGTTTGAGGCCAGCCTAAACAGATTAGTGAAGCACTGTCGTAAAACAAACATGAAAAAGGCTGGGAATGTGGAAAAGTGCCTCTGAGTTCAATCCCCAATAACAACAGCAACAACAACAAAAATACACACACACACAGACACACAGAAACACACACACATATTTATACTGCATGATTAAAATTGTATAAAAGGAAATAATAGCAAAATGTAGAGTCTAGGGCTGGGGCTCAGTGGTAGGGCACTTGCCTGGCATGTGTGAGGCACGGAGTTCGATTCTCAGCACCACGTATAAATACATAAATAAAATAAAGGTCTATCAACAACTAAAAAAAAAGAAAAAGAAATAATAGCAAAATGTTACCAGTGATTGTATTAGTATATGGAGACTAATGTGGTTTTCCTTTTTCATTCTTTCTGTAATGTGGTTTATTTTTGTAATAAAAATTATATCTGCTTAAAGACTGGAAAATAGATGGAAATTATCAAAGAACTCTTATTTCTTCTCTCCTCTCTGAATCTGAGATTTACTTCTAAAATGAAACAGATTAGAATTAGATGACTTCTAAATCATGCCAGCTCTAATATTATATATTTCCTGATAGTCAAGTGACTCCCTCTGTAATTGATTTAGAGTCAAAATTCATCTCACCATTATGTACAATAATGCACCAATAAAAAATATTGAAAAAAGACAAAGTCAACATTCAAGCTACGTGCAGTGGTGTGCACTTATAGTCCTAGCTACTTGGGAGGCTGAGACAGGAAGATCCCTCAAGCCTGGGAATTTAAGACAAGCTGGGCAGCATAACCAAGCCCCATCTCTTAAAAAAATAACAAAAAGCCAAAATTCAGTCACCACACTGAAATTGAACAGAACAGAGTAGAACTTGTTCTGTGACCATTAATTTAGGCTCTGCCTACCTTTATCAGAGTATCCATTCATTTAAAAAAACCAGAAAGTTGTTTGGATCTGCATAGAGGCTCAATCTAGGTTCAGTGTTCCCACTAGAAAGACATTTTTTTTTCCTTAAAAATAAAGATATCTTTTTCATTCCCCACTGGGAAGGAGAGACTCCCAAACTTGGCAGTCCCAGAACTGGATAATTGGGGCAGTGACTTCTTAGCTTATCCTCATTTTGAGGGACTGTGTCCCAGCTTGGCTCTTTCATTCCTCATTCTATGAGCTGGAATACCAAAAAAAAATGGTATGTGAGGCTCCCATGGCCCTGCCTTGCCCACTCCTCTGCAGTGGCAAGGGATGGATGGAAACTGTTTACTAGGTGGAGAGCTCCTTGAAGGCAGGGACCAGGGTTTTATTCTGGCACCTGAACATGGAATGAATGAATGGGTTATCAACTAAGTGTGAAGAAGCCCATTGCATGGGAGATCCAGTAGGAGTTCCATGTATCTATGAAATAAGTAAGGCTAGCAGTCAGAAGAAGTATATTGTGAGGTCACTGATCTGGAGGAGTTGGGGGTGGGAATGTGTTTGGGAAGGCACAAGGCTGGCACAGACTTCGTCAGAGCCCTGAAAGGGGCTGAGTGGGCTCTGACTCAGCTCCATGAGTCACTCACTGTACTGCTGTCTCCATCCTCTGGGCACATCCTCTGGACCATTGAGCTCAGCCTTAAGTGGAGGAGGGTGAAATTTGGGCCTGCACTTCCAGATGAGTCACCTAGCTGAGCTGGAAGGAAGGGGTTGAAGCACCACCCTCCTGTCCCCCATCAACACCTGTGCTTCCTCAGGGGTTCTCATGCAGACTCAGACCTCATGAGTAGGTTCTAGTTGCTCCATTAATAGCCTACCTGGCTCTGTCACACTCCCCTGCTCAATCTGCATAATTTCCATGGTGCCCTCACAGAGTTGACTCCTGGGATTCTCGTGGGCATCTCAAGTGAGCTTATAAAGAACTTTACATGGCTGCCTCATACCACTTGTCATTCTATATTCTTTACCTCCCCCAAAACCTTTTCAGTTTGAAAAGCAGTTTTATATTCCTTGTCTCATTGATTCTTCTGAGACCCTGGGCAGCAAATACCACCATTCTACAGGGAAGAACATGGAAGCTCCAAGAGGCACAGGAACTAATGAAGGGATTCATGAAGGGCCTTGAAGGGCAAAGGCATGCCACAGAAAGGGCAGAGCTGGCCAGTGGAACTTCCAGGCATTGGGTTGGGCAGTGGGCTGGGGAAGAGGGACAGTGCTGGCCATTCTGTGTCATGACAAAAAAGATAGCTGATTGGGAGCAAAAGACAGATGAGGTACTTTGTCTTTTCCTTATGATGAAAGGGAAGCCATTGCAGGGAGCAACATGGGTTTTAAAAACTTGTCTTGGGTGGAGTGTGAGCAGGGAATTGGAACAGGGCCAGCCAGGAGCTGGCTCCACAGTTCAGGGAGGGGCTGGCCTGGTCTGCCTGTGGGCAAGTGCAGAGGAGTCCGGAAAGGAGGGGGGAAGCACTCAGAGATCTTCTGGAGGCTGGCCAAGAAGGCCTCTAGGCTGGTGTCACACAGGCAATTGAAAGTAGGGGTTTAAGGCTGTTACCCCTGAATAAATTATATATATTTATTCCACTATAAAGGCCCTGGCATGCTAAGTAGGATACAGTCCACATGCAGATGTGATTGTATTCAGTCAGGGGATGACAATGACTCAGGGTAGAAGGATGGTCACTAGGGCCACCAACCCCAAGGAGCTGAGCAAAGGCAGGTGCAACCTCTGTGACAATGCTCCTAATAGGGGAAGTCCTTTTGTAAAGTTAAAGCACCTGCCCACCCATTAAAAGCCCTATAAAGGAGACAGGTGACTCTTGCCTCTTGGTGGCTCAAGAATGAAACTATGTTCTTGTTCCTCCCTCCACCCAACGTTGGGCTCCACAGATTACCACCCAGGAATGAGGACATAGCCCTGGCAGATAGGCAGGCAGCCAGGAAGGGGCCTCTTGGGAGAGTTCCTAGAACTTCTGGTGGAGTGTGGCTCTGGATTGTAGAGATAGGTCTGGGGTCCTTGAGCCCTTTAGCCCAAGAGGGTTGGGGAGGGGTTACTATTTCCAGATAAGACCAATAAAAATAAATAAGGCCAATAAAAATAAAGAACAGGGCTGGAGTTGTAGCTTAGTGGTAGGACACTTGCCTCACAAGCATGAGGCACTGAGTTGGATTCTCAGCACCACATAAAAATAAATAAATAAAAATACTGTGTCCATCTGCAGCTAAAAAGAAATATAGAACAGACACCTAGTTAAATTTGAATTTCAGATAAACAACAAATAATTTTTATAAGTATATCCTAAATATTCCATGGGATATACTTATATCAAAAATATCTGATGCTTATCTATCTAATTAGGTATGTGTCCTTTATTTGTATTTACTAAATTTGGCAACCCATAAGGGATGCCTTACTACTTCTGCATCCCAGGGCCTTGGGAATTTTTCTCTGTCTAGACCATGGAAATAACTAGCTTATGCATGTCCTGGAACTTATGTGGGCTTCAAGGTCACATTAGGAGACAAGCCTGTCTCTGATGGCCTTTCAGTTTCTGGCTCAGCCTAGCAGTCATCTTGTAAACAGCAGTCCACTTCACGCTTTGACTATAACCCTTGCTGCTCTGATACTGTGGCTTATTTTTAAATTAACATTCCCCCCATCCTTTTCCCTCTCCCCCTCCCTACCCACAGGGGAAGCAAGATTAACCTTCCTGTACTAGGCTGAGTTATCTGTCCTGCAGCTCACAAACCACAGGAATGAAGAAATCCAGACTTTGGGGCTGGCACCTACAGATCTAAGAAACAGCTATCTCTCAAGTCTACAAATGAATTATAACTCCTGACAGGGTACAGCTGGAGTGTAGCCTTTGTATCCCCTCTTTAAAAGCCCACTGTTCCCCCCAATACTTAGAATCATAGCCTCTGGGAGAGAAGCCCATTTTTTTTTTCTTCTTTTGTACCAGGGATTGAGTCCAGGGATGCTTAGCCACTTAGCCACATCCCCAGCCCTTTTTATTTTTTTATTTTGAGACAGGGTCTTGCTAAGTTGCTTTGGACCTCGCTAAATTGTTGAAGCTGGTTTTGAACTTTCAATCCTCATACCTCAGCCTCCAGAGCCATTGTGATTACAGGTGTGCGCCACTGGGCCCATCTAGAAGCCTACTTTTCTAGCAAAGCAATAAAGCTACTTTTTCCTTTTTCTCAAAAACCTTGTCCTTGTTATTAGGTTGGCATCAGGGACAAAGACTGAGCTTTCGATATCAATTTAACCCATGCTACTGTGGCCTTCCACAGTAGATGGATGAATAGCTGTCACCTCTGATCATGATCATGTGACCTAACAAAGAGGGGATCAAGGTTCTCTTTCTCTAGCCAGCAGCATCTGCCAACGTGTCACATCCTGGCCCTGTAGGTGGCCCAGAAGCCTGTAGCCATCATTCAGTCAGAACTTATACCAAGGTCCAGTTCAGAGGGCTGTGGAGGAAAAGGGAGCTGGGCTCTGTCCTGAGTCTATGCAGTGCAGATCATGGAATTCATTTAAGAGGCTAGCTGTCAGGAAATAGCAGCACCACAGCTTGGCTAGACCCCGCAGAGTTCAAGGAGTTTGCGTTCTAACCTCATTTGGATCAGACCACATTGGATCCTCACCATTTCATTGTCCCATGAGCAAAGATGATATTCTAGTTGCATGATGCATGATCTGAGACTGACAATAGTTAAGTCTTCCCCTGTAGTCACAGATCCTAACACATGTGAGCACTGAGGCTTCACCCCTACTCAAAGGAAAGTGATTAAGGATGCTGGAACTCCAAGGAGCCAGTTGATGCCCTGGGTGGAGTTTCTTGGTTTCCACGGTAGGGTACAGCCCTGAAGTCCTGCCAAATGGGGTGGCAGACCTGTAATCCTAGCAACTCTGGAGGCTGAGGCAGGAGGATTGCAAGTTGGAAGTCAGCCTCAGCAACTTACTGAGACCCTGTCTCAAAATAAAAAATAAAAAGATCTGGGGTATGGTTCAGTGGTTAAGCATCCCTGGATTCAATCTCCAGTACCCAACAAGCAAAACAAAGAATCAGGCTGAAAAGCCCTGCCCTGGCTACCTGCAAAAGACAGAAGGCCAGCAGTTCCTGTGTGCACATCTGATCTCTACCTGTCCCACAGGTGAAGTGGACAGCTGAATCTTGATGAGGACCTGCCTGGGGCAGCAGGACAGAGTGCTATGAGAGCTGTGAGTGGGGAGGGAACCTGGAGTAACTGAGAGGAGGGCACCAAACCCACATTCCTCCTGCTCCCCAAGGGGAACCCAGGCTTTCAGTGCTAAGCGCAAGAGCAGGTCAACCACAGCAGAGTCTGTGGATGTTAAATAGACTTTGAAGAGGAAACAGAGGAGTGCGCGGCAGATATTGCAGAGGTAAGAGTTGTATGTGTTCATTCCACAAATATTTCCTGAGCATCCGCTACATGCCAGACACCATTCTAGATACTATGGAATCTAGCAATGAGCACTGATGTCTCACAGACAGTCCTCTTGCTTGAGAGTTGACTGTTTTGACTCCAGCCAATGTAATGTAAAACCCAGACCCTTGACAATCTTCCAAAAAAAGTATTTTGTCACCAAACATGGAGCAGAGGGTTAATTTTACTGAAGATTTACTGGGTCATGATGACAGGCAGTTGCTCCTCTCACAGCCTGGCTATGAGGTCCTTCTCCCAAGTCTCTCTTGGCCAAGGGCAGGGGGGAATCACCTCCCCTCCTCCAGCTCTAGCCCCCCTCCAGCAGTTTGCTTCACAGAGGTCTGGTGGTGTTCAAAGGGGAAAACATTCCTCTCTTTGCTCTCTCACAGTTGGAGTCAGAAGGACACAGCTTCTTTCCCCCACACTCCTCCTTTCGGATATAAGGCCATTGATCATATCCCATTTCTGCTTCTGGGGTGAAATGAGTTCACACCTAAGAATGGTTGTACCCATAACATTCTAGAACAATGGATTACATCAATCAGTGATAGCACAGCTTCTACCTCACAGTGTTAGGTCAACCAGAAAACCAGGCTCCATGTTTTAGACGGGTGGGGCGGGGGGAGTGTTGAGCTGCTGCCCTTTTATTTTGGATTGGATATACTTTAGCACCTCCTTCTCACTCTTTTGTTAATAAAATAAAACAATAAACACACACTGCAATAGAAGAACACTGACAGCCTGTGTTTATGTGTTTATGTTGCGTCTGTCTCTAAGAAGCTGCAACTGCTATGTAGATTTTCAACAAAATGAGTTTTCCCTCAGTGTTGGGGGGTATGATAATTAAGAACAAAACAAAACAAAAAAAGGAGGGCAGATTCTTTCAAAATATGTCTTTTAATTCTTGCTCTCTTCCTTTTTCTTTCCCTTTCTCTCCCCACTCCTCACCCCGCCACCCCTTAAAACAGGCATTGACCTGCTTGCGGCCATCTCTGACAAGGCCTAGACAGAGAAACCAGGTTCTGAAACTCTGTTCCCTGTAGGAAGATTCCATCAGAGTCAGCACACTGCTCTTTCCATCAGTTGTTCCCAGTGGCTTTGTTCTTTTGCTCTGCTCTTCTCTCCCAGAAAAGGACCTCAGGGTGAGTAGAACCCCCTGAACACAGCACCTGGGGGAGGAACATGTAAATTAGGAGACTAAACTAGAGAACAGGAGATGAAAGAAAACTAGACAATCTGTGTGAATCTGGAAACAATCCTCATCTATACATTTTAATCAGAAATTCAGTCTTTTGGCTAAAAGTAACAGAAACACAACTCTTATTAGCTTGAGCCCCAAAGGAGAAGGTGTTGGCTCACATAAGCTCACTATGGACACAGCAAGGAAGGAATGACCAGGTTCAGGACCCAGCTGTCCTCTGATGTGGCAGTATCTAATCTGACTTTAAATGTGGAAATGTGGATACTAATGCTACTTCTCAAAATCCAGACTAAGGAAACATACTGGAGGATGTTACTTGAAGTATTATTTATAGGGAAAAATTAGGAATAATCTAAATGTTCATGTTTAAGCCATGGCACATTTTGTACTCTGAAAATGTGGAAATTGTTCAAAAGAATGAAGTTATGTACTAACTTAAACCCCTAAGACATCTTGGTAAATGAGAAAAGTAATTTGTAGAATGATACATACAATATGGTCTTGCTCAAGCATCAGCAAAAACAAAAACAAAACCTTGAAATAGTACTAGATATATCTATATGTGTGCTTGCAACATATATTTTTCTTTTCTTTCTTTGTACAGTGCTGGGGATTGAACTCAAAGCTTTGTGTGTGTTAGGCCAGTGCTCTACCACTAATCTATATAATTAGACTTGTATTTTATTTTGAGACAGGGTCTCATTTTGTTGCATAGGCTGGTCTTGCACTTGAGATCCTCCGCCTCAGTCTCCTGAATAGCCAGGATTATAGGCCTATGCCACTCCTCCTGCTTGCAAACATATCTTTCTAAATGAATGCAATGCACAGAGAAAGGTCTGAATTCACAGATCTTCATTTCCTCCAAACAGGTAAATTTAAGGGGTTGGGATTGAAGCAGACTGTCAGGTTCATTTTTATTTTCTTTTAATTTTTTAAAATATTTATTTTGTTTTAGTTGTAGTTGGACGCAATACCTTTATTTTATTTATTTTTATGTGGTGCTGAGGATCAAACCCAGGGCCCCACATATGTTAGGCAAGCGCTCTATCACTGAGCCACAACCCCAGCCCTCTTTTAATTTTTTTTTTTTTGGTGCTTGGAATAGAACCTGGGGCCTTGTACATGTTAGACAAGTGCTCTACCACTGAGTTACATCCCCATCTCTTTGACTTTTTTCAATGATAACATATCCATTTATAATTTATATACATAATTAATTTTTAATTAATTAATTTTTAAAAATTTAAAGGAAAAAGATGTGGAAACTTTCTGACTGGATCAGCTTGGGTCATCTGACTTTTCCTAGACCAATCAACTACAACCAAAGGGCCACTAGAGTTTGTGATTGCCCAAGCTGTTTTATAAGCTGTGAACTCTGGTGCAATACACAGATTGGCAGCTCCCAGTGACATGCTTGAGTGAGTGATATGAGAGCAGTTCCCCAAGAAAGGGAATAAATATCAATAGGGAAAGCTTTTGGACATCATTGTTTTCATAAGTTTGTGCGTCATCCAAATCCAAAGTATTTTGTTCAATATATTTCTATTACAATACAGGTGGAGCATCTCCAATCCAAAAACTTTTAAATCTGAAATATTCTAAAACTCTGAAACACATCACAGATTGTCCACATTGGTGGCCCAGTGACTTATGACTCAATGGTGCTTCCTTTCTAGGTGACAGGGAGTTTGCAAATGCTCCCCTAGCCCATGTCAGAGCCACTGGGCAGCAGTGGGAGACCAGCCACTATGCAAGAGAAGTTGGTGAGAAGGGCAGTTCACCCAGGGCTGGTTCATCAGAGTCTTCTCTCATCCGCAAAGTCTGTCCCTTATCTGGGGGTGAGCACGTCCTCTACTATCTATCACCTTGTAGTTGTAGAAGTATCAGTCAAAACTTTTCTGAGGAGGCTCACCATGAAGAAGAGCAGAGTCCCAGGGACCAAGCATTGGGAGCCCCACAGAAAGCGGGGCAGGTTTGTAAAGAGTCCAAGAAAGGAAGAAGGGTGGTCTGAGGGAAGAAGAGAGGTTGAACCCAGGGTCTCCCACATGCTAGGCAAAAGCTCTACCACTGAGTGACATCTCCAGTTCTTAACTCTGTGCTTTCATTCTCGCTCTTGCACCAGCCCCAGTGATCACCAGAAACCAGGCTGCATTTTTCAAGTTCGATGGGTTTTCTAGTCAGAGAAACTGGGGAATTTTAGGGCTGGGGATGTAGCTCAGTGGTACAGCTGTTGCCTAGCATATGTGAGTCCCTGAGTTCAATCCCCAGCATTGAAAAGAAAGAAACAAACTTTGGAATATTAAATGCAACAACCAAACCCATTTAGGTGCTGAACCTTGGGCTGGGTTTGACTCAGTTGAATTTCCCACAGGGAACCAAGGGGAAGGTGAGAGGTGTATGACCTTAAACTGCAGTCTCCAAGCACAGCAGATTTCAGTCTGCATTTTTAGATTATACCTTCTCTTTATTCCCCATCACCTAACCCCTTACCAGCCCTGTCACTGAGCGATTTCACTCCTACCACTGAGACCCTGCACCAACATCCATCTCCATCCCTCGCTGTAGTCATATTCCAGCATTTATGAGTGTCTTCATTCATTTAATATCAAATACCGACTATGTGCCACATACTATGCTGTACTGATGTTATAAGACACACCATCACCCTCAAGAAGCTTCCATCTACCCAACACCCAACTCAAGGGACCACAGAGGTCACCTAAACTCATCTGGGTGACCTAAAGGTAGCGTTGCACTCCTTTCCAGAAAAAAACACACATGCACAGAATATTGCCTACACTTAAGGGTGGCACCAATGCCCTGGAGCCCATTTATGATTGGAGGGTCTGTGTACTCCACATTGAAAACACTTGATATAATTCAACCCTCTCATTTGACATAATCAAAATGGACTTAATTATCTGACAGAAAAAAAACTTAGACCTAGAGAGGAAAATGTCCAAGGTCACACTGTGGGTAAGGTGCTGAGTGAGTCCCAGAAGCCAGGCCTCCTGGCTCCCCAGATGCTGCTCTACCAGGCTTTTCCCATCCCTTGTTGGTTAGGAGAAACTGGATGGAGGGAGTGCGAGTGCCCTGTGCCAGTCCCCTTTCCAGCTGCCATGCCTGGGATTGCCAAACCTATAGCCTCCCTTTTCCAGCACCTCTCTGACACCTCTGGGAGGGGCCAGTGGCCAGGAACTCCCTCAATAGTGGCTTTGACCCTGACCACCCCAACTTGTTACAGACGTCAGGGAAATGCTCTAGAGTGAACAGGATATGTTTTCCTACAAAATCATTTATCTCATCAGATAATTTGCATACATGTGGGGACATAAATGTCATTCCTTGCCCATTTCCTCCCTAAAGAAAAGGGTTCCCATCACAGCTTTCTTCTAAGAGAGGAGGCCACCACGCAGGCCCAGCTCCAGCTCTGGAAGATGATGCCTTCCTGATGGGGGTGGGGACTGGGGGATGAGTGCAGAGGTGGGGCCAGAGGTTAGTCAAGGCACCCAGAAGTGATCTGTAATAAGGCTCCTTTCTCGACCTCTCTTTTCTCAGGGCTTGGCTCCTAGGAGAGTCCCAGCTTTAGCTCTGGCAAATGACCTGCTCCTGTTACCCCAGGACCCTGGGTATCCCACGTTGTTCTTTATTGCACTTTCTTGGGGCTTAGTTATTGAATATTCAGTTGCTACCAAGGAGGATTGAGGCTGTGCATGGTGGCATACACCTGTAATTCCAGCTACTTGGGAGGTTGAGGATCCCAAGTTCAGGGCCAACCTGGACAACTTAGACCCTGTCTCAGGGGGAAAAAAGAAAGAAAGAAGGAAGGAAGGAAGGAAGGAAAAGGGGCTGGGTTCAATCCCTAGTACTAGGTGGAAAAATAGTAGGAAGTGCTTGTGCTATGCTTCAGACATTGATTTAAGTATGCTACATGTGCTGAAAATTCACTTAATCCTCACAGCAATCTATAGAAATTGACTCTTATTTTTCCATAGTCCACATGAGAAACTGAGTTTTAGAAAGGGTAAGTAATTTGCCCAAAGTCACACAGCTGGTAAGAGGCACTGATAGACTTTAAACTCAGTCTTTCTGGCTCCAATATCTAGGACTCTAAGTACTATGTCATAAGAGAGATATTTCGAAGGTTTTAAGTCTCTTTTAACCCGTGAAGGCAGTGTCGTACTGTAATGTTGGTGTGACATTTAAGGTCCCTTATGATCTTCTTCCATGATCCACTTGTGGAAGCAGCACACGAACATGCGGGGCTGGTCCCCACAAAGTTTCATTTGCTCCAACAGCACTTTCTCATTTCTCTGTTTGAAACTTTTCTTTAGCCTCTGAGCTTCTAACATGTTTAGTTTGAGCAGGGCAGACCCTTCTTTTCTTCTTTCCCAAGGTGGCTTTTATCAAATTGTCCCCTCTAATTATTGGTGAATAATAATTAGAGGGGATAATTTGATAAAATTGTCTCTTATTTCTAGGTTTCACTTACTTCCAAGGGTTGGGTGTCTATCTTACTCATGTCAGAATTCTTAGCTTTAAGTCTAGCGTCTGACATGTGGAAAATACTCAATAGATGCCTGTTATGTACAGTAAACAAAATATGTTACAAAATAATGTGTTCATATGCTAAATACTGTGTAACATATACTATGTATACTGTACATAACCCAAAATATTAGTTTATTAGTGATTTTTTTCACAGAATTTTAGGGGTTACTAATTTTTACTTCTTTGCTTATATAAGTATATTTTCCATCATGAACATGAACTACTTTTGTAATAAGAAACAATGCATTATTTAAAAATTGTTGGTATATGAATAATAGCTAAGATTTATTGAGCACATACTACATAAAAATTAAGAGCTTTGCCAGGCACAGTGGTGCATATCTGTAATCCCAGCAGCTCAGGAGGCTAAGGCAGGGGGATTGCAAGTTTAAGGCCAGCCTCAGCAATTTAGCTAGGCCCTCAGCAACTTAGCAAGACCCTATCCCAAAACAAAATCTAAAAAAAGAGTTGGGAATGGCTGGTACAAAAAAAATACATGTGGAAAATACTCAGGAGATGTGGCTCAAGCAGTAACAAGCTTGCCTGGCATGTGTGGGGCGCTGAGTTCGATCCTCAGCACCACATAAAATAAAAATAAAGATGTTGTGTCCACCAAAAAATGAAAAATAAATATTTAAAAATTTCTCTCTCTCTCTCTCTTTAAAAAAAAATCTATTAAAAAATACATTAAGAGCTTAATGCATACTGTCTCTAACCCTTACAAAAGTTCTCCTAGGTATGTACTATTGGTATTATTACCATTTTACAGATGAGGAAACTGAGAGGTCAAGGTTATAGGATTAGTAAACAGTGAAGTTGAGTCCTGGTCTGTCAGACTACAGAGATGTACCACAACCTCTCCATAGACCAGCCTCTGGTGGAAGATGGGTAGATGACTAAGTTTCTCTCTTTTTAAATATCATCTTTTAAATTTTGAAATAATTTCAGATACAAGAATAGTACAGTGAATTTCTGAATATCCTCCCAATTTCAACAGTGGTTAATATTTTTTGCCACATTTTATCTCTTACTTTCTCTGTTTCTCCATGTGTACATATTATTATAACAGCTTGATTGAGGTATAAGTCACATGCCATATAGTTCACCCAAATTATATAATCCAGTGGTTTTTAATATACTCACCCAAATATGTGCGACCATCACCACAGTCCCATTTAGAACCTTTTCATCACCTCCAGAAGAAACTCTGTACCTTTTAGCTATTACTTTCCTACACCCCTCCACCTGAGCCCTAAGCAACTGCTAATCTACTCTGTCTTTATAGATTTGCCTATTCTGTAAATTGCATATAAATGGAACCATATGTCATCTTTTATGACTCACTTTTTTTCACTTAGCATAATGTTTTCAAGATTCATCCATAACGTAGCATGTACCAGTACTTTATTCCTTTTTTATGGCTGAAAAACAGTCCCGTATATGGATATATCACATTTATCAGTTGATGGACATTTGCGTTGTTTCTACATTTTGGTTATTGTAAACAATGCTGCTCTGAACATTTGTGTACAAGTTTCTGTGTGGACATGTTTTTCATTTCTCTTGGGTATATAAATGCTGGGTCACACAATATCCATGCACACTTCAAGCCTTGTCCATTGGCGGGTGCTGAGGTCAAGTCGCTTGGCTGCACAGGTAGGGGAGAGACAAGCCCTGGTCTCTGCCCACCTTCTGCAGCCACAGGATCCTACGGCAGGACGCAGGGAGGGGACACGGGCTGTGGAAAATTCCTCACCTGGAAGATTCACTGGGAAGTGCCAAAGCAAAGAAAGAGGTTGTGTGGGCTACTTCTGGGGCCTTTCCCAGGGACACTACGGGGCCAGCCATGCAGGAGGGAATGAGCCGGCGCGGACGCAAGCGTTTCCCGAACCTTCTCTGAAGACTCCAGGCCTCTCCAGACGAGCGGGCCTGGGAAAGCCGCAGCGAAGGGTGGGGGGTCGGGGGTCGGAGGGTGGCGAAGGCTGGTGGAGCCCGGAAGGCGCAGCCTGGCTGGGAAGGGCTGGTGCAAACGCTGCGGTTGCGCTTGCTGCAGGACGCACGGAGAGGCGGAGGAGAGGCCTGAGGGGGGAGGCTGCTGGCTCCCGGGCTCCCAGCTAGAGGGAGTCCCTTCCAATGGGGCTTTGGGGGTTGCTGGTCGTTGGGGAGAAGAGCCCCGAGAATCTTCCTGCTGCCCCCCAGCTCCTGAGCTCTGCCGGAGGGAGGCCGGAGGCTCCTTGGTCCCTCTGTGGCCTGGCCCTTGCTCCTCTCCCTTGCAGGTGACAGCCCTGAGCCCACTCCTGCCCAGTTTACAGTGTGGGTGACAACGGCCACCTTCAGGGAAGGGCAGGACCTCCATGGTCCAGCCCTCCAGATGTGAAATGGGCACGACAGGCAGTAAAGGTGAAGTGGCACCTCTTTCTCCACAGAAAAGCCCTCTTCACCATGGCTGATTTTAGGACTATCAGCAAAGAGTTTCTGCAAAAGAGTTCAATGTAGATAAACTTCCTATTTTCCTGTCGCCCTGTTTACTTGGCCACTGGCCGGGAAGATACCAGCGCTCCAGGTGCTGGACACCCCCTTACTAGTCTTTCACAAACATATCCAGTATAGTACTTTGTAGAAATGTGCAAACAAGGCCTCTGGCCTTGAGCTGGGCTTCACTGAGATGTCTACATTTTTAAGATAAGTTACAACTGGGCTCCATGGTAACAGCTGGAGGGGGAGGAAAGAAGGAGAGAAGAAGCTCTCCTTACTCAGGTGTTGTCCTTGAAGGGTTAACTTGCCCAGAACAGTGAGAGAAAAAGCTGCTTTTATGTGAACTTCTGCAGACTGAACTTCTGAGCCCCTCCCCTTACATGCTGGGTATAAAACTCTGAAACTCCCTGAACTCGGGGTTCAGGGGATTGATTGATTACAGCAAAAGCTGTGTCCTCTGAACCTGGCTGCAGCCAAATAAAACTGTTTCCTGCTGTCTTTGGTGCCTTGCCTCGTTTGTCCCCACAACAAAAGGAGCGTGTGCTCCGAAACCTGTGGGACCCGTGGCCATGCACACCCCCACCTGATGACCTGCAGACAGGTTTTCTTCTGCCCTCACAGGGTTTTGAAGTTTGGAAAAGTTCACATACAAATCAAGATTTCTGATTTTTCTGGACAAATAAAAAGATTTGGTAACATCCAGCTTGTGTTTCACTCGGCAGCCATTGCTGAGCCAGGAAGCCTCCCGGCACCTGGCAGTTCCCACCCTCCTGTTTGTTTAAACTCTCTGGTCCAGGGCCTGTGAGCTCCCTGGGTCCTCACCACCGCCCTGGGGGACGACAGAAACATTAACTCCAGGTTATACCGGAAGAAAGCAAGGACAGGTAAGCCACTTTGCCCAAGTCACAGCCAGGAAGAAGCAGGGCTGGACTCTTCATCATCCGCCTCCCTGGTCCTTCCTCTTGGCACTCCCCTCTGCTTTTGCTTTTCATTTTCTCTCTCTCTGAGAGCTGGTCCTTCCAGCAGCAGTTGGATGGACTGCAGATGTGACCAGCAAATGACAACGCCTTAGTGTCAAAGTGTGGGGCCTTCTAGGCCATTGCAGAGTCCTGAACTAGGCCAAATAGCTCTTAACTGAGACTCTGGAGAGGCACTTTCCCAAAGCATGAAGCAGGAAGGCTTAGTCAAGGAACCCACAGTAAACTCAAGCAGTCAAGAGGAGCTGGGCACCTCTGTAAGGAGACCCGGGCTCTGGTCAGCCTCAGTGGTGTTCTCCCTTCCTGGCTTCCCTCTTCTCATGGAAACCGAGGGAGAACAGAGCCAGGACCTCCTTAGTTTCTAATCACAGTTCAGTCCAGCCAGGCTTCCTTGAACAAACTCTGCTGGTCACTCTTTCTTACTTTCTCTTCTTGGAAAGGCTTGCTAATTCATTTCCTGTGTGGGTTTATCAATACTCCCTAGCAGTTTCTAGAAATGAATCAAGGAACAGTATCTTAGGTCTCAGAAAGTTGGTGGGAGCCGGTGGAACTGCTTTCTAATAGTTCAGCCATCTACGGCACTCTACAGTTTATAAGACCCTTTCACATCCATGAGTATTATGTAGTTCTCACAACCTTCTGAGCCAGATAGGAGTAATTTGTAAGCATGGTTCATATAAGTTAGGGCACAGAATTCTCAGTTCCTCTCAGTCCTGCTACTTACCTTGAGCAAATTCAAGTCATTTTTCTTTTATTTCCTCATTGATTAAAAAAAAAAAAAAAAACATAGCAATCTACCTGAGGCAAGTCCACTGTGTTTTGTATTTCCAGGGAGTGCTGTTCATATCAGATATCATGTGATTGGTTCCCTGGGATTGTGCCATGGGTGGAACTCCTCTAATATATATCATGAGGATTAAATGCCATAATTTATGCATTAGAACAAGGCATGGGAGACAGTAGGTGATCAACAAATGCTTATCAGGTGAGTGAACTCACTCAGTCATGATGGATTCTGAGGGACACTCACAGGAAGAAGGAAGTAGTACTGGCTCCCTGCGGCTGTTGTTGCTTTTCCTGCCCACTTTTCTGTTTCTTGCCAAGTTGCCCTTTGTCCCAAGTCTCTGGATTCCCAGCCGGCTGGAGGCACAGTTATCTGTGGAGCCTGGAGTGCTGGGTCTGGGCTGTGTAATGACCAGCCTTCCGCTTGCCTGAAGTTTCCGCTGGGGAGCTGGAAGCCACAGAATCCAGATGGCTAATTGCTTTGTGCCTGTTTCTGCAAATCACAGTGATTCACTGTCCCTGCTGAAAACATGCTCTCTTTTCAAAGATTTAATGGTTTCCAAAATTAATTTAGCCTCATCTGTTATCCCCCTGCCCTTCTGCACTGTCCCCTCCCCCCAGAGCTCTCCTTCCTTTCTCCCTGCCCTCCCCCCAGGATGGAGCTTTCTGTTCCACAAAGCTGGCTTTGACTCTGAGGGCCCTTCCAGGGTCACCTGAGCACAAGCCCAGTGTGGAGCAGTTGGCTGGAACCCCAGGAGGGAAGGGCTGGTGCCAGTGGCACACTTACCTCCCACCATCCTTCGTGCTCGGGCCACCCAGACAAGATACCCCCAGACAAGAACTCTAGCAGCGCCCTGTTTGCATTGCTTCACTCCTAAAACTCCCAAAGAATCACCTGTGTTTTTACAAGTGAATTCTTGTTTGTTTTTTTGGAGACACATTATGTGTCCAGGAGACTTTGGCCAGAGCTCGACTAAGAGGGCAGAGGTTCAGGGAGTCTGCCTCCTCTCATACTGACTCGCTTCCTGATCATCTTGGGGCTTCTGTTCTTTCCCAGTAGCATAAATATTACCTTCCTCCAACTTCTGCTCCCTGTTTATGTATTTGATAAGCATCTATTAAGCCTCTCTATATGCCAGGCATATGCTAAGGACTGGGGATACAGTGGTAAAAAAAAATGTAATCCTGGTCCAGTGACTCAATCTAGAGAAAGAAAAGGCTTGAGATCTACAAATCTTTCTCTCTGTTATTCTACTGGATTTTGCTTTATATATTTCAAGGCTGTATAGTTAGTTAAGCACATTGAAATTACCAATTATGGGGCTGGGGTTGTAGCTTAGTAGTTGAGTGCTTGCCTTGCATGCGTTAGGCACTACTGGGTTTGATCCTCAGTACCACATAAAATAAATAAATAAAACAAAGATATTTTTTAAAAATCCCAATTGTACCTTCTTGGTGAATTACTGCTTTTATCAGCATGAAGTGTCCCAAATGCTTTTTACCTTAAATTCTATTCATTTTGCTCATCAGCAGGGGGCTGGTTAGATCAATCATGATAGATATATCCACAATGGAGTAGTATACAGTTGTGAAAAAAGAAGAGATAGCCCTATGTGCTATTTAGAATGATTTCCAGCATGTTATTAAGATGAAAAACAGCAGGGTGGAGAAAATATGTATCATATTCTACTGTTTAATTTGTATGTATGCGTATATTTGCTTATATACCAAAAAGCAGAAAAAATCATAATATCAAAAGAAAATTGTGAACCCAGGGTTTTAGGAGGCTGGGGCAGGAGGATCACATATTTGAGGTCAACCTCCACAGTTTTGCAAGGCCCTAACCAATTTAACAAGATCCTGTCTCAAAATAAAAAATAAGAAGGGCAGGGAATGTGGCTCCATGGTAAATCACCCCTGAATTCAATCCTCAATACCCGCCTCCAAAAAAAGCAAATAAAATGAGAGGGTGAGGAAACAGGAAGATGTTGGTTAAAGGGTACAAACACTCAATTATAAGTTGAATAAGTTTTGGAGATCTAATGCAGAGCATGGTGACTATATACAGTAACTTATTAGTTTTTGTTGGTGGTGATGTTTTAGTTTTGGTACTGGGGATGGAATCCAGGGGCACTTAACCACTGAGCCACAAGCCCAGCCCTTTTTATTTTTTATTTTGAGATAGGGTCTCACTAAGTTGCTTAGGCCTTACTAAGTTGCTGGGGCTGGCTTTGAACTTATGATCCTGCTGCCTTAGCCTCCCAAGCTATTGGGATTATAGGCATGCACCACCATGCCCATCTAAAATATTGTATTGTATACTTGAAATTTGCTAAGAATAAATCTTAAAGGTTCTTAATGCTGTACCACTAAGCCATATCTCTAGCCCTATTTTGGGGGGGCATTTACTGGTACTGGGCATTGAACTCAGGGGCACTCGACCACTGAGCCATATCTCCAGCCCTATTTTGCATTTTATTTAGAGACAGGGTCTCACTGAATTGCTTAGCACTTTGCTTTTGATGAGATTAGCTGAGAATTTGTGATCCTCCTGCCTCAGCCTCCCAAGCTGCTAGGATTACAGGCATGTGCCTCCACACCCAGCTCTCTAGCCCTTTTTATCTTTTATTTTGAGACAGGGTCTTGGTAAGTTGCCTAGGCTGTCCTGGAATTTGTGATCTTCCTGTCTCAGCCTCCCAAGTAGCTGGGATTATAAGTATGTGCCAGCCTCAAATCATCATTTTATTTACCTCAAATAGATACAGTTTTTTGTCAGTTATGCCTCAAATAAAATTTGAGGGGAAGGGAAAAAAACATAAAAAAGTTGCTCAGGAAAAATTTTTTAAAATTTAGAATTTTCACTTTGAGAAGTGGCAGACACTGGACAGAAGAGTCAGGGATAAAAGACTGTTCTAAATAGATAATTTTACAGATTTGACATTGAATTATGTGTATATTATATATGACTATAAAATAAAATGGAAAAATTAGTTCTTAAAAAAGACAATAATAACTATGTAAGAACTTGGTTTCGAAACTCAGAATTAAATTTTTTTTTTAAACATTTTTATTTATTTATTTATTTATTTTATTTATTTTTTTCAGTTTTCAGCGAACACAACATCTTTGTATGTGGTGCTGAGAATCGAACCCGGGCCGCACGCATGCCAGGCAAGCGCGCTACCGATTGAGCCACATCCCCAGCCCCAGAATTAAATTTTAAGAGGTTCTAAAACACAGTACTTTGATTGTATGACTATTGAGGGATATACCCTGTGGGACAACAAATAACCCAGCAAAAAAATTTCTCCTTTTATCCAGGCGCATGGGGCATACTTGTAATCCCAATGGCTCTAGAGGTTGAGGCAAGAGGATCGCAAGTTCAAAGCTAGCACCAGCAACAGCAAGGTGCTTAGCAACTCAGTGAGACCTTGTCTCTAAATAAAATACAAAATAGGGCTGGGGATGTGACTCAGTGGTTGAGTGTCCCTAAGTTCAATCCCTAGTATCAAAAATAATAATAATAATACTCCTTTTAAAAATCATATTTTTAGAAACATTATTGACATTATAATTCTGAAACTATTATATACGGGGCAGATGAAACAAATAAGCAATTATTTTAACATTATGAGGATCCAAGATTTTCAGTGTAAAGAAAAAGAGATATAGGGCTGGGGTTGTGGCTCAGCGGTAGAGCGCTCACCTAGCACATTCAAGACCCTCGGTCCAATCCTCAGCACCACATAAAAATAAACAAAATAAAGGTATTGTGTCCAACTACAACTAAAATAAATAAATAAATAAATATTTTTTTAAAAAAAGAAAAAAGAGATATAGAGAGAAATCAAAGTGAAGTGAAAATCTCAAATATGAATAGGAAATATAAGTGTGGACTTGGGATCAGTTTAAAATAACCTATTTCCTAGCAGAGTCAATTGAGAAGACCTGGAAACAATCATCAGTCTAGTAATAATGAGCACCCTCTAGCCCACAGATTGTGGTTTCTAAATTCCATGTCAGATAAAAGGACCAGGGCTCCCTGGGGAAAATTTTCATGCTTATCTGATGTATTATCTTATCCTGTGTGTTACAGGATACAAATGTGAAAATTTTGTGAAACCAGATAGAAGGAAGTTGCCAAAGACTATTAGGATCAAAAGAACCTCGCACCAACTTGTAGAGGCTCCCATTGCCCAAAGATGTGATAATTAAGCATCGATAGAATGATAACTATTGCATTATTCAGAATAGCCAAGATATGGAATGAACCCAACTGTCCCTCCACTCCTCCCTCCCTTTTTTCAGTCTCTTTCTCCATAGATTGTTACTTTAACTCTTTTAGCTGTTTTCTTCTGATAATTTCTGCTGGGTATCAAACTCAAGGCCTTGCACACCTTAGGCAAGTGCTCTCTCTACATCTGAGCTGGACCTCCAGGCTGCATATTTCAACATATGCTTATACTGATATATTTCTCCATACCTCAGGAGCACAGCTCTACCATGGTGTCTGATGACCTTGCATATATATCCAAATAGTCCTGTTTGTTAGTCAGATTTTTGTTGCTGTGACCAAAGTGCCCAACAAGAACAACTTAGAAGAGGAAAAGTTTATTTTGGCTCACAGTTCCAGAGGTGTAGTCCCTTGTCTGCTGAGTCCATTGCCCTGGGACCAAGGTGAGGCTGAACGTCGTGGAGGAAGGGCATGGTGGGGGGGTCCTGCTCCCTTCATGACTGCCAAGAAACAGAGGGAAGGAGAAAAGGGCCACAGGGAAGATGAACCCTTCCAGGGCACGCCCCCAGTGGCCCACCCCTCCAGCCACGCCTCACCTGCGTACAGTTACTACCCAGTCAAGTCAGCCCATTCAATCGAGGATGGACTGATTTGGGTATAGCTCTCATCATCGAATCATTTTACCCATAGACATTCCTGTATTAACATGAGAGTTTGGGGGGACACCTCATATCTAAACCACAATTTTTATCAGGGGCAAAGAACTGAACACAAATAATGTGAGACTTGGTGAGATACCGTGTGATGGTCTCAGAACACAGGAGGGTAGGAGACTTGTTAGGAGCTGCTAAGAAACCATGTCCCACCCACCTCCTATCTTCCCTTCCATTTTCTTATTGCCTTCTGGATTTTGAAGAGATATGAGACTTTCTGCCCTTCCTCTCCCCACTTTAGGTAATTAGTTTTTTCACATTCTTGATGTTCTCTAGTTTCTGTTAGGAAAAACTTGACACAGGTGATGCTGTTTTGAAACATGTCCTCCATCTTAGAACAAGAGTCCCCTCCTGGTCACTCTGACTCAGCCTGACCTAAACCCCAGACAATACTCTACCCTCATACAAAGAAAGGAAATTGTTACCTGGGACTGGAATCCTGAAAACACCGGTTCAACATGGAACAGTGATCACTTCAAAGAATGGAGGTGATGACCATAGGACCCTTCCCTGACAACCGCCTAACCACAAAAATTCCCCCACCCCCAATAACCACTCCAGGCCAGAAGCAAAAGACAGTCTCGGTCTCTACTAGGCGCTCTGCCACAGGTTTGTCCTGAATAGACCTAAGTCACTGTTGAGCAGTCTCCTCTCTCGTTATTTCTTTCATTTGCTTCTTTCCTTACCATTTCACCATTAATGATTTTATATTTCCTCATTCCTTGAAAATTCTCATCCTTTATCTTTTTTTTTTTTTTTTTGGAAGAAATGGCTTTCAGACAACCTTTCTACTTTCTCCAGAATTTTGTTTTGTTTTGTTTTGTTGTTGTTACTAGAGATTGAACCCATGGGCACTTCACCACTCAGCTACTTTTATTTTTTATCTCCAGCTCTTCAAAAAAAATTTTTTTTTTATTTTGAGACAGGATCTTGCTTCAGGGCTTGCCAAATCGCTGAGGCTGGCCTCAAACTTGTGATCCTCTTGCCTCAGCCTCCCAAGTTCATGGGATTACAGACATGACTTCTGGATCTCCAGAATTCTTATTACAGGAATCCTGAGGGCTGGGGTGTATGTTGCTCAGGGTTAAGTGCTAATCTAGTATGTGCAAGGCCTAGGGTCCATACTCAGAGCTGAAAAAACAAACAAACAAACAAATCTTAACATTTCCTTTTTTTTTTTTTTTTAGTTGTAACTGGACACAATATCTTCATTTTATTTACTTTTATTCTGACCAATGGTACAGAATAGAGGACACAGAAACCAATCCACAAAACTACAACTATCTTATATTTGATAAAGGGGCTAAAAGCATGCAATGGAGGAAGGATAGCATCTTCAACAAATGGTGCTGGGAAAACTGGAAATCCATATACAACAAAATGAAACTGAATCCTTTTCTCTCGCTATGCACAAAAGTTAACTCAAAATGGATCAAGGAGCTTGATATCAAATCAGAGACACGGCATCTGATACAAGAAAAAGTTGGCTACGATCTACATACTGTGGGGTCGGGCTCCAAATTCCTCAGTAAGACACCCGTAGCACAAGAGTTAATAACTAGAATCAACAAATGGGACTTACTCAAACTAAAAAGTTTTTTTCTCAGCAAAAGAAACAATAAGAGAGGTAAATAGGGAGCCTACATCCTGGGAACAAATCTTTACTCCTCACACTTCAGATAGAGCCCTAATATACAGAGTATACAAAGAACTCNACCTAAAAAGAGCATGCTACAGGGACACTGTTACATCGATGTTCATAGCAGCACAATTCACAATAGCAAGACTGTGGAACCAACCTAGATGCCCTTCAATAGACGAATGGATAAAAAAAATGTGGCATTTATACACAATGGAGTATTACTCTGCATTAAAAAATGACAAAATCATAGAATTTGCAGGAAAATGGATGGCATTAGAACAGATTATGCTAAGTGAAGCTAGCCAATCCCTAAAAAATAAATGCCAAATGTTTTCTTTGATATAAGGAGAGTAACTAAGAACAGAGTTGGGAGGAAGAGCATGAGAAGAAGATTAACATTAAACAGGGGTGAGAGGTGGGAGGGAAAAGGAAAGAGAAGGGAAATTGCATGGAAATGGAAGGAGACCCTCATGGTTATACAAAATTACATACAAGGGGAAGTGAGGGGAAAGGGAAAAAAAAACAAGGGGGAGAAATGAATACAGTAGATGGGGTAGAGAGAGAAGATGGGAGGGGAGGGGATGGGGGATAGTAGAGGATAGGAAAGGCAGCAGAATACAACAGACACTAGTATAGCAATATGTAAAACAGTGGATGTGTAACCGATGTGATGCTGCAATCTGTAAACGGGGTAAAAATGGGAGTTCATAACTCACTTGAATCAAAGTGTGAAATATGATATGTCAAGAACTATGTAATGTTTTGAACAACCAACAATAAAAATTAAAGGAAAAAAATCTTAACATTTCTTTTTTTTTTTTTTTAGTTGTAACTGGACACAATATCTTCATTTTATTTATTTTTATGTGGTGCTGAGGATTGAACCAGGGCCCCGAACATGCTAGGCAAGTGCTCTACCACTGAACCACAATCCCAGCCGAACACTTCTTTTTTCATCCTATTTCTTTTGTCTTTCTTACTATGACTTAGGAGGCTTCTTCATTTTGATTTGGAAAATCACTTTGACCCCATACCTCAGAAGAGCTGAAGAATATAAAAGTGCTTGACTACCCCAAAACTGTCTCCTCAGCAAAGATACCCTAAACCCATCTTTCAGTCACTGGTTCCTTTTGTTTTAGTGGCACCCTTTTGTGGTGTGTGAAAAGGATCACAGGGAGCTGGCTCTTTTGGCTTGTTCTTATTTTTGCTCTCTGTATAAGTAGGAAACTGCCTAAGTCTAGAAGTGGTTCTTATCTTTGCTGGTTGAATCTGCCAGGCCTTTCCTTGTCTTGAATGCATGAGTTTGACAGATAGTATCTATTGATTTCCTGCATGATAATTAAAATTTTAGTTTTCTTACATTTTCCCTTTTTCATAGTCCTATGTAAGTGTAATATGATTTTTTAAATGAAATAACTAGTCAATGTTTATGTTTTCATGACTTTAAATATTATTCACTGCCAAACAATGGCATCGTATACCTGTATTCCTTCCAACTTTGTGTTTTTCCTGCAGTTAATAGTTATCACAATTTTTCTTTTGCTTCCCTTTAAAAATAGCTATTGATAATATTTTTGAATTCTCTAAGTACATCTGTTAAATATCTAGCAAAGTTTTGTTTGTTCATTTGGTACTGGGGATTGAGTTCAGAGGTGCCCTACTACAGAGTCATATCCAGGGTCTAAGTTGCTCAGGCTGGCCTTGAACTTGCAATTGTTCAAGCCTCAGCCTCCAGAGGAGCTGGGATTATAGGCATGCACCACCATTCCTGGCTTCTAGCAATTTTTTTCCCCCAAATGTTCAAATGTGTCAAAAAATCTATCACTATCCCGTCCCCACACACCCCATCACAGGCACACAGCTGGAGGCCTCCTTTCCAAACCTACTGTCATCTTGATCCAATTTGCATGGGTTACTCTACACCTGGGGCTCAGGTGTCATCTTAGGACTTCTCATCAGTGTTCCCTTTGGGTTGCCACTTCGTTTTCTGGAGCACCTTTGTTCCTTGTTCTTGGCTTAGTCTTTCATTTCACTGAATCATATATCTCTTACTATCTTCCTAAGAAAAGCTGTGTGGGAGGTAAAATTTTTGAGTTCTTACGTATCTGAAAATATCGTTATTCCATACTTATCCTTTATTTGGCTAAGTATAGAACTCTAGGATAAAAATGATTTTCCCTCAGAACTTGGCGTGCCCAGTACTACTTTCCCCAGCATCATGCACTGCAGTTAAGATGTTTGATGCCCCACAGATTCCTCCTCCTTCAGACATGACATGATTTTGCTCTCTAGAAGTTAGGTTCCCATTATCCTGGCATGCTGAATTTATTGCTTTGGTATTTTTCCCCATTGTATTGAACATATAGTGGGCACTTTTAACTTGGAGATTTATATCTTTCACTTCTGGAAAATTTTCTTTTTTTCTTTTTTCTTTTTTTTTTTCTTCAGTGGAATTGGAGATTGAACATGGGATGTCTTATAACTGAGCCACATTCCTAGTCCTTTTGATTTTTTCATTTTGAGACAGGGTCTTTCTAAATTGCTGAGGCTGGCTTCTAACTTGTGATTCTCCTGCCTCAGCCTCCTAAATCACTGGAATTATAGATGGGTATCCCCACGCCTGGCTTTTTTTTTTTTTTTAATATAGAATTTTCTATAGATGTTGGAACTCCTTGAATCCTAACACTCTTTCCTAGGTTTCATTTTTTTTTAAATTGTTTTATTCTGCTTTCTGGGAAGTTTTTCAACTTTATTTTCCTACGGTTTTTTGAATCTTTTGTTTTAGCTACCCCATTTTTAATTTCTCAAAGCTTTTTATCATCTTCTAATCATTCCTTTTTCCCCACCAACCTATTCTTTTTACCTTTTTTATTTCCTTTTTTCTTTTTGACCACTGAGTCACATTCCCAGCCCTTTTTATTCTTTATTTTGGGACAAGGTCTTGCTAAGTTGCTTAGGACCTTGCTAAGTTGCTGAAGCTAGCCTTGAACTTGCAATCCTTTTACCTTGGCCTCCTGAGTTGCTGGGATTACAGGTGTGTTCCACTGCATCTGGCTTTTTTCTTTTTCTTTTGGTACTGGGGATTAAACCCAGGGCGCTCTATTTTTTGAGACAGGGTCTCATTAAGTTCTTAGGCTGACCTTGAACTTTCAATTGTCCTGCCTCAGCCTCCCACATCTCTGGGATAATAGGTGTGCTCCACTGTGCCTGGCCATCCTATTCTTTTTCATAGATGTGCATCTTCTTTTAGATCTCTGAAGCTATTAGTTAAATACATACATAAAACTTTGAAAATATTTTCTTCTCACATCAGCTCTATCTCCTTTGAATTCTTAATTTTTTTTCCTGTTTGCTTGTTTTGGTATCTCTCTTTATATATATAAATATTTAACTTGTAGGTGAACACAATACCTTTATTATTTTTATGTGGTGCTGAGGATGGAACTCAGTGTCTCACACATGTGAGGCAAGCGCTCTACCACTGAGCTACAACCACAGCCCCTGGTATCTCTCTTTCTGTGGGATACTTTTTACCAATGATTGGTGATCCTGTATCTATCCAGTCATATGGAATATGATTGGCACCTCTGTGTGGGGGGCAGGGTTTTGATTGGTGGGCTTTATACTCAGTCTGGTTCATTGGGAAACCATAAAAATTAAAACCTTAGAAGAGTTTTATCTGGGGTTAGTAAGTTTTTTTCCCTCCAATCTGACAAGAAATGTACCCACCACAGGCTGGCCAGGAAGTGTTTGCCTTTGGTAGGAGAGAGGAGTGTGCTCTCCAGGTTTTTCCTCATTTTGGACGAAGTGCTCAGAAGCCACTCTGGCTGCAAAAAGAGATAGAAGTATTCCTTCAAGGGTGGATGTGGTTAGTACTTGTCTCCTCATCACCTAGTTAATCCAAATGTGATGGAGACTTGGTAGGAAGAAAAGAAAGCAGAAAAACAGATAAAACAAACAGAAGGAAAATAATAGGGAAAGAGTGGTGATGATATTAATAAGAAGGGTTATAATTAATGATGATAATAATTACTTGCATTAGCAAAGCACTTCCACATGCTCCATCTCATTTATGCAGTATGTATAACAACCTAAAAAAGTTTATATTTTTAAAAAAGGTATATGTTCTGATGATTTAAACTATCTATGGTTTAAAATGACTTTAGTAGGTTCTAGAACTTGCTTATCATCTGCAGCTTTGGTTTGGAGAGACTTGTTCCAAGTTTCAAATAACAATTTATCAATGGAAACCTAGACCATGTGGAAGTTCAGGACTGCCTGAGAGGGTAGGGCCCACCAGGGCTTCTCTGAAAAAGGAGGATTGCTCCACAGGCCTTGGCATGACGTCTCCTCTGCGCCAGCTGTGGCGCTGAGTGCTGGGGCAATGTGAAGACAAGTAGTCAGGATGGCTCCAGCCCAATGAGAGGATCTAAGAAGAGTGCACTTGGTGCTGCCAGCTGGGTCAAGGGGAGGAATCTCAGAGAAGGCATTTAATAAGGCATCTCTCCAGCAGAGAAGGAAGGAATGTCAGCTCACAGTCTGAGGTTCAGTTCCAAGATTGGGTGGCCCCTCAGATTTGAGCTGTCATGGCAGAGCAAACTGCTCACATCATGAGTCACGAAACAGAGAGGACTGAAAGGCTCCCACAATCCCTATGAAAGGCGTCTCCCTAAGGAAGAGGCATGGTCCCACCTCCTAAAGGTCCACAGACCTCCCAATGGTGCCATGTGGGGAACAAAGTCTTTAACATGTAGGCCTTTGGGGAACACACCTCATATTCAAATGATTATAATAGCATAGGGCATTTAGTGCACAGAACATCATGGGCAAACACACGAAGGTATGATGAATAATCTGATATGGACAACTCATAGTGACATTCCTGTAGTGGACATGAAAGTTGTTACTACCCAGCAAAGAGTCCTGCTTCTTTGGGTATCAATAGACTGACTTTCTGTGGGGGACCCATTTCTCCCACGATTTGGGTGGGAGCGGGTGCATAACCCAGGTCTGACAATTCATCAGAGAAATTCACTCAGGGATAGACACATGGCCCAAGCTGGGCCAATGAGAGGTGGACTGGGACTTCTGTTGGAACTGTTGGAAAAGAAGCATGTTCTCTCCATGTCAGGATTGTAAAATAATTATGGATGGATGTGAAGGAAGTATCCCAAATGTTGACATCAATTAATTCTGGGTGGTTAGATGATTGGAGATATTTCTCAAGTTTTCACATTTACATATTATTTATATTTTGTATAAAGTAGGCTGCTGTTGTTGTTTTTGGTTTTGGTTCAGTCTGGGGATTGAACCTAGGATGCTTTACCATTGAGCTATATCCCCAACCCTTTTAATATTTTATTTTGAGAAAAGGTCTAAGTTGCTTAGGGCCTCATTAAATTGCTTAGGGCCTCATTAAATTGCTTAGGGCCTCACTAAGTTGCTGAGGCTGGCCTTGAACTTGTGATCCTCCTGTCTCAGTCCCCCAGCTAAAGTAGTTTATTATGCTTGTGTTAAAATAGATTCTGTGGGCTGGGATTGTGGCTCAGTAGAGTGCTCCCCTAGCATGGGCGGGACCTGGGTTCGATCCTCAGCACTACATAAAAATAAAGGCATTGTGTTGTGTCCATCTACACCTAAAAAAAGAAATATTAAAAAAATAGATTCTAATGTTATAAATGATTATTTTAAATATATTTTTATAATCTATTATGAATAGTATAAATATGTGATAGTGTATGTTTATGCTTATATTATTACAGAAATAATATTAGTGTAATTTTTATGTTAATATAAGACAGAAGTATTTTAACCATCAAATGTCCACTTTTCCTTCCCTTGGTTCCTGAAACCCGTCACCCTAAGCCTGGCAGGGCATGCATTCTTACTCAGGGAGATCCAATTTTTTATGACAACTTGTTCAAAAGAAAGCATTTTATCTTTTTACAATAAAGTATTTAGGAAAAAGAAACAATTCAAAGTAAAACATTTAGGACCCAAGAGTTTATACTGTCAGCTTGCTTTGGGAAGGAATGGCATCTGGATAGGGTTGGTGCTGGCCTTCCCCCCTCACAGAGTACAGTGGGAAGATTCTGCTCTCATGGAGGGCTGTGGCAGGGACCAGATGGCTAGGCCAGTGTCACCTGACTTTGTAGCCTTTTGAGAGGGAGCTCAGTGGGTTCTTTTTTTTTAATATTTATTTTTTAGTTTTAGGTGGATACAATATCTTTATTTTATTTTTATGTGGTGCTGAGAATCAAACCCAGTGCCTCACGCATACTAGGCGAGCATGCTACCACTTGAGCCACATCCCCAGCCCCCTCAGTGGGTTCTTGAACTGGCTTGGATGCTCTTGGTAACCCTGCCATGGAGAGGAATAGAGTATAACTCCCATCTACCTGTTACCTGCCTTCAAGGTCGAGGTCCTTCTAGTTACCAAACAGGAAGAGCCCCAGCACTGTCCTGGCCTCCCTGGGTTCCTTCTCCCGGGGTTTGTGAGAACTCCTGGATATTCGAATACTGCCAGTCACTCCTGCTGGCTCCTGAGGAAACAGCCCCTGCCTGAACTCCCCATGGCACAGCTTGAACAGAATTCCTACCTGTGAGATGCCACTGCTTCCCACAGCACAACACCTTTCACCAGACACCAGAGCCCTGCTCCACACCTCCTCACACCACCTTGCCTCCTTCCCAGAGGAGGAGGTTCCCATTTTATCCTTGTATAACCCAAAAACCTATTAAAATATTTTCCTAAAAATAAAAGGGATTACTCCCTTGAGCAAGTTACTTCCACCTCTACAGGAGACAGGGGAATTGGAATAAAAATCCAAATCCCTGCAGCTTCTCATAGCAAGCGGTTTGTCCCCCTTTTGTACCACTGTTTTATTGCTGATGTTTTGTGTTTTAAAACAGCAGAGGCCACTTTCTGCTCTTTACCTATTTAGAATCCAGAGACAAAGCTTGAAAAGGGGGCAAGGGCTGGTTTGGGGGGTTATGGGAGACACTCAGGAGGAGGGAATGAGGTCAATGGGCACAGGAGTCAATAGCTTTTTTATACTGGGAACTTTCCTTTTGGGGTCAGATGCAATGATTAAGGGACAGGTGTCAGCTAGCTCTGGGATCATGAGCAAATCTTGGAAGCATCTGGAATAGGTGGACTTTCAAGCCTCTTCTAGTCTGAAAACTGTACACTTTGTGAAGCCTTTGCTCTCAGGTGTGGTTTCCACCTGCCTCTTCCTGGATTGCATCAGTGCTGCACGAAGATTCATTCCCCACCCCCATGGCACCCACGCTCCTTCCTCCCCCTCCCAGAGCTCTAGATAACATCCTTTTGTTCTCCCTGTGACTCCACACCCTTGGGGGCAGGGAATGAGGAAACCTCCAGGGAAAGTGCTGCCATATCTGATAGAGGGAGGAGAGAAGAGGGGCAGCCCTGTGCTGTGTGCCTTCCAGGTAGCTTGTTCCAAGGGCCACCACCAGTTCAAGAGGCGTTTATGGGCTGCCCTTCCTGCCAGCGGGGAGGGCAGATTTTTATTTTGGGGATTCAGTAAGGATTTTTTCCCTAAGGAATTCTCCAGTGAGGGGTTGGGTACCTTACAGTAGCTTCATAGCAGACTCAAAATTGGGCTCAAACTCCTTAGGAGGGCATCCAGGATTCTGCAGAATCTTGTCCCAACCTTCCTTGCTAATCCTCTCCGCAGACCCAAGGAGCTCTGCCTACATAGAACCACCTACTATTTCCCTGGATATGTCATTCATTTCCGTGCCTCTGTGACTACTTTGCATATGCAATTTCCTCTGCCTGGAGTGCCCCCTGTCACTTCTTGTCTTAAAGAACTCCTGTTCAGCTTGGCATGGTGGTTCCTACCTGTAATCCCACCTACTTGGGAGGCTGAGGCAAGAAGACCACAAGTTTGAGGCCACCCTGGGCAACTTAGTAAAGAAGCCCTGTCTCAAAGTAAAAAATAAAAAAGCTCTGGGGGAGGGGCTGGGGTTGTGAGTGCAGTAGAGCACTCACCTAGCACGGGTGAGGCCCTGGGTTCCATCCTCAGCACCACATATAAATAAGTAAATAATTAAGATATTGTGTCAACTACAACTAAAAAAAATAATTTTTTTAAAGGTCTGGGAATGAAGCTCAGTGGCAAAGTGCCCCTAAGTTCAATCCCCAATACCAAAACAAACAAAAACGTTGATTCATGCTTTAAAACCCTACTTAAAATTCAGGTCCCTCTTCAAAGCCTTGCTTGACTCCCCAGACTGGGTTGATTGTTCTGTGCTTCAAGGAATAGGGTTCTTTTCCTGGATCATTACCCATTAGGGCAATTATTAGGATTTGCATGCTTATCTTCCTCCTAGTTGCTCCTCCAGGGCAGGGACTGTGTCATTTACCTTTTGCCAACCTAGTACATAGTGCCAGGCCCTAATAATTCCTTAAGTAATAGTTATGGAAGGATAACCCTACTTCTTTTGGATTTGTTTATTTTTGAGTAGCATTAAGAGAATGCTTCTGTCACTATGGATAGTCCTTGGCTTATGGTGCCATCCCTCCAGATGAGTCATATAATTATAAGTCTATGTACTCACACAGTATCAGTATGGTACTCCTCAGGTAATCCTACATCTAATTTCTTTTACACATTAATCCTATGGGTAGTTGTTGTTACCATCATAAAATAAGAAGACTGAGATGCCAAGAGATGAAGCATCATGCTCAGGTAACAGGACATGGTCCCCAATGATGGAGGCCAAGTATTCTGGCTCCAAGATTAGTGCTCTTTTGCCTACCCCAGAGATTCTCAATAATAATCTGCCTTTGAACCAGCAGATTAGCATCACCTGGAAACTTGTTAGAAATGCAAATTTTAGGTGCCACCTCAGACCTATCAATTAAAAAACTCAGAGGGTGGGTCCAGTAATATGTTTTAACCAGGCTACAGGTGATTCTCTTGCAAATTCAAATTCAAGAATCTTGGCCCATACCACAGGTGCACCAGTGGTTGCCCAGAGCCAGGGGAGGGCGCTCCAAGGCAAACTAACACCCCCCGAAACAGTCCTGGCAGCCAGGATGGAACTTGTTGGACAGGTTGGAAGGGGAGGAAAAGCATGGACTGAGAGTTAGTAGCCAGAGTTCTGGTCCCACCAGTTCTGCAGCTATTGCTTAGTGATTTGAGGCACATTATTTAATATTTAACCTCTCTTAACCTCAGTTTTCTCATCTGTAAAATGAGGATGTTGATGGAATGTTCTCATTTCTAATTTCCCTTTAGATTCTGATATTCATTTCTTGCTTGGAATAATATATTGTCTGTACCAAGAATGGAATGAAGAGAGAGTGTGGAGTGTGACTATTCATTTTTTATAGATTTCCACTCCTAGGCTTTTTTTTTTTTTTCCTCCCAGTATTGGGTATTGAACCCAGGCCTTGGGATGTTGGGCAAGTGCTCTACCAACTGAACTATACCCCCCATACCTTTTTATTTCATTTTGAGATATTGTCTCACTAAGTGGCCCAGGTTGGCCTCAAACTTGGGATACTCTTACCTCAGCTTCCCAGGTAGCTGGGATTACAAGTGTGTGCCACCATGCCTGGCAGAGTTTTTCCATTTTTGGAAATGGATAGTCTGGGCAGGCTGATGCAAGCTAGCTGGGCAAGTCACTACTTCTTTGGGCCTCAATTTTATCATCTATAAAATGGAAATATTGTTTCAGAGGTCCTCTGAGATCTCCCAGCTCTAATGTTCTGAAATTCTAGGGTCCATTCTGGCTAAAGTGGAAGGCTCAAAGGTTTTGCTTGTCACCCCACCCATGCCTAGGCGGAGGTGGGAGGGAGTACACTCTGTCAGGACAGTGGGGTGGACTCTGGGGCAGTGGAGGACTTTTCCTTCATGGACTTGAACTTGAGGACAGCCTACTAGGTGGAGCCTGGCTGGAAGGAGTGAGGTAGCTTCCCTGAGACTCTGGCCTCCCTGAGTGGTTGCCTCAAAGGCTGTTAACTAACCCTCCTTACCACTTCCTGGGGTGGGGAAGGGCAGGGCAGATGGGTAGCAGCTGATGCAACAGGCACACCAGGCTTGTGTTGTTCTTCGAGGACAAAGGCAAGGTCAGTAGGGGCGAGCCAAGGAGGGCTGCAGCTGCAAGGCCCTGCACTTAGCAACTTCAGCTTCCTCTTCTGTCCTTGACCTTCTTCTTCTCTCCTTATTACTGAAATGGGGCTCACCCTCTGAGCATCAGAGCTGATACATGATATTTTATGTTAGGATTTGCCCTCATTCATCCATTTGCGCTCTTTAACCTGCAGCCGCAAACAACAGCCTTGCCCGCTGGGAACATAGGCTGTGGGGGTGCCCAGAGTGGGATGATAGTTTTCAGAATCTGCTCCCACCAGACCATGATTCCCATGAACTCTTCCAGGAAGAAATAGATCCAGCCAGGAGGATCAGAGAGTATCACAAGGTCCAAAAATGCTCTCTGTATGGCCAAAGCCTCAAAATATGCCCAGGGGGATGGCCATTTCCATTCAGGCCCAGTCTCTCCAATAGAAAGGACACTCTAGGCTACTTTCCCATCTGCCAAGAATTAAGACGCCTAGAACATGTAAAGTCTTCTAATATTTTAAATTAAAATAAATTCTGTAGTAGGGAAGACATAGTGCATCAAGTCCCTGACAAAAGGCAAGTTGCTAAATATCACACTGGAGCCAACTGGATAATAAGAACTATTCTTTCATCATAAATTACAGCGAACTTAGCTGAGGCAGGAGGATCACAATTTAAATGCCAGCCTCAGCAACTTAGTGAGACACTGTCTGAAAAAATAGAAAGGACTGGGGATGTAGCTCAATGGTAAAGAGCCCCTGCATTCAATCCCCAGTAACAAAATACATAAAAATTATAAGTCAATTACAAAAAACTTTATCTTACTAAAACCATACTTTATTTTTTATTATTTTTTTTAACATTTATTTTTTAGTTTTCTGTGGACACAACATCTTTCTTTGTATGTGGTGCTGAGGATCGAACCCGGGCCGCACGCATGTGGTCTATTTCTATCTCCATTTTACAGATGCAGAAACTAAGGCAGAGAGATTTGAGTAAGTTGCCTAAAGATGTGCTAACCTGTTCCCTGGAGCCTGGATCCTATTCTCACAATCATCAGAGAAGCCCACATATACAAATATGTGGGATACAATCCTCCAGATCACAAAATGATTCACCAGAATATTCTCTAAACCCTAAATCTCCTATAACTTTAATAAATAAAAACACATAATTTATTTATTTATATTTTTATTTTATTTTTATGTGGTGCTGAGGATCGAACCCAGTGCCTCATACATGCTAAGCGATAGTTCTACCTCTGAGCCACAATCCCAGCCCCCATAATTTATTTTTTAAAGTTTCTTAATGTCCACCTTTTAAACGACATATATATATATATACACACACACACACACATATTTTTTTTTACTATAACATACAGAATTTTGCTCTTCATGGGAAATCTCACTCCTAAGCTTTTCACTGAATCAGTTAATTTTGATATGATAATTCTGGCAATAATTAGTTAATGATTAATTTTTTTATTGGTATTGAATAACTAAATTTAGAAAGGTGCCTTCGGCAAGGTAGTTTATAATTTAAGTATGAATTTTATAATTATACTTTCATTCGCATATAGTCATACATAATCAAATTTAATCAAATGGACAGCCTGAAAGAGTCCAATTATAGTATTAGTGTGATAGAGCAGGAGTTAGGGGCTTTCTTCTTGCATCAGCCTTCAACTTGATTTATAGATGTTTTATCTCATTAACCTTTAAGTCATAGAGGTAATTAGTGACTCTGGGAACAGCAAAATGCACTGAAGCAATCACGTAGCTCTTTAACTTTACCATGCACCAGATTAAACCGGACCCAATTATTCCAAATCATGGAAGGCATCTTTTGAAAGGATTTGCTTCTTTTTTTTCCAAATGGCTCACTGTATCAAAAATCAAACTTGATGTAGACCCTGATTTCCTCTCCTAACTGCATACCATATTGCATTAAAACCATTTAAATCCTTCAAAAGTACCTGCTTTACAGAGAGAAGAGATGCAGAGTGTTGTGATTAACCCTGTTTGGATCAAGTTTTTCCAGGACCCCATGGAGAGTGTCACTCTGAGGACAGCATTGCCTGCCTTCCACCTGCAATTAGAGATCAGGGAAGCTGGATGGGACCCAGCTGCTCAGGAGGCCTCCATCTTGAGGTTGGAAATATCCCTTGGGTACTAGCAGACTTGGAGGCATTCTTTCCTCTTCCTTTCCCTGTTTCAGCTTCTGAGACTTAAAACTTCACACAACCGAGACAGGGACCAAGACCCTGAGGTCTGAGTAAATACAGCCTTTCTTCTCTCCCAGCCTTTCATGGGAGGGTTCTGAACTGCTTGGCTCCCCACTTTTTGTGGCTGGATTAAGGTGATGGTTAGTATGGAATGTTGATAAAAATCTACCAGGCTAAATTAATCTGCAGAAGGAAAAGCAGGACCCTACTCTCTGGATTGAGGATGGGATAGGTATATCTAGCTGCCAAGGGGACTTTGGTTCCTGAAAATGGCCACCTCTTCAAGGCACTTACTGAAAACTAACATTATTTTAGGGCATTTGGAGTTAACTTTGTTTTGAGTAGAATACCACATGAAAGTGAACCTTCATAAGGGAGAAAGAAGGCTCCAGTTTATTCAAGTTACAGTTTTAATAATTTTCCAAGACAGGAAAATGATTTGGGTAGAAAAACAAAACAATGGCTTATAGTGTGCTTCTCAGAATTCTCGTGGTCTTAGAGCAAGTCTATGAAGTTAGGGAGTAGAAGGATGTGATGTTATCATGGTGGGGGCTTTGCCTGCCCCACACTTTTGGGTGAAGCTGAGATTTCTTTTGGGTGATTCCACATGAAGAGCAAACTCCAATGCTGAAGGCAGGTGACACCAAATTTTAATTTCTTTTTTTGGTTTAGTTTGAAAATGATCTACGTTGTTAACATATAGAAGAGTTTTTGTGTGGGTTCTTGCTCTTTAAGTGCCAAACTGCTGTTCTAATGCCTTTTGACAGATCTCCAGCTGAGTGACTCAGCCCCAGTCTCATGGACCCTCCACAGGCTCTCCCTCCCTCAGGGATGCAGGTGTGTCCCCACTTGGGGCAGAGGCCAGGAAACTAACCACAATCTCCTGGCTATGAGACCAGGCTCCTGCCTTGAATGGCAAAACAGGGTGAAACACAGGCAAGAACCCAAACCACAGAAGCTCAAGTTAGGTCACTCTTGTGAACACGACAACTCCTTGTCTCTTTAGGTCAACAAAGTAAAACACAGGCCTATTTGAAAATGATTTTAAAGGACTGAGTGCATGACTGTGGCAACTTGCTGACTGAGGAAATTAATTGGCCATTCTTTCTCACAAGCCAACAGAGGTACTGGGGTATATTCACATGGGTCTGTAGCAGGAGAGTTGAGTACTTGGCACTTAAGTCACTTGTTCCATAAGTAACGAGCATGATGTTGATTTCTTGTTTCCTAATCACATGCACCTGGCAACTTGGAAGAATGCACCCTCGTCAGGAACCATCTTTCAAAGTCCCAAGAGAAGCTGCAGAGGATTCTTTTTTTTTTTAATATTTATTTTTTAGGTGGACACAATATCTTCATTTTATTTTTATGTGGTGCTGAGAATCGAACCCAGTGCCTCACACATGCTAGGCGAGCACCCTACCACTTGAGCCACATCCCCAGCCCTGCAGAGGATTCTTTAGGATTGTCCCTCTGTGGGACCAGGCTTTTGGGGACAGTTAAAAATGAAGTGAGGCTGGTCGCAGTGACTCAGGAGGCTGAGACAGGAGGATCATGAGTTCAAAGCCAGCCTCAGCAATGGCAAGCACTAAGCAACTCAGTGAGACCCTGTTTCTAAATAAAATACAAAATAGGGCTGGGGATGTGGTTGAGTGCCTCTGAGTTCAATCTCTAGTACACTCCCGCCACTCACCCCCCCAAAAAAACTGAAGTGAGGATCAGGCCAGTGGAGAAGAAGAGTAGTGGAAAATAATTGTTTTTAAATGGTTATTCTTGGGAACCCTGTCATGGCTGGAGTGGTAATTTCATTTTATCTTAAACATGGGATCCAGCCCAAGGTGGAGGTAGATGTGTCCTTGGGAATGCACAATTACTGTCTCTTCTGTTCACTGTGGGAACAGCAGTCTTATATTCACAGTATATTTTTCAAAATCATTAGAAAAAAAGACCTAGTATTTTGAAGAATTTGTCAGAAATCTATGGCCCTATTTTTTCTAAGGCATGATGAAAATGGGTATAATTTGGCTGAAATCCTAAATTTTTTCAAGTTTATCCAGAGAGTCTGCATAATATAATATAAAGAAAAAACAGAGATACTTCCTTTTCTAGACTGGAATCCCTGAGGTCTAGGAATAACGATTACTTCAAATACATTCCTCCAAGGTTAGTTAATAGTAACACTGTTGTTCTTTGTAGGATTTAACATTTGCCCAACTCACTTATTTTTTATTTTTTGGTATCAGGGATTGAACCCAGGGGCACTTATCCACTGAGCCACACACCCAGCCCTTTTTTATTTATTTTTTTTGAATTTTGAGATAGGGTCTTGCTAAGTTGCACAGGGTCTTGCTTAGTTGCTGAGGCTGGTCTTGAACTTGTGATCCTCCTGTCTCAGTTTCCTGAGCTGCTGGGATTATAGGTGTGTGACTGACTCAACTCACTTATATCAAAAGGAATTTGGACTTAATCCACAAGAGCCATACTGGTTGGCTTTGACCCTGGGAAGTGTTATATTGACATCTATTTTGAATGCAGGGGAGGACAAGATTATTCTGAGTGTATCGAATTCTACCCAGTATAAACATGATTTAGGCAGGGTTCATGGAATCACCCTACAGACCATATGAGTTATTTCTTAGCCTGGAGCATCTCTGGCCACCCACTTTTTCACTGGTTGGCCACCCACTTTTTCACCTGGTCCTTATAGCAGAACTGCCCGAGAAGGCCAGTTTATTTATTTATTTATGGCAGTGCTGGGAATTGAACCCAGGGCCTGTGCATGGGAGGCAAGTACTCTACCGACTGAACTATATCCCCAGCCCCTAGGCCAGTGTATCTCTGTGGCTGCTTTTCCATGTAGCCTTTTTAAAATAGTTTTTCATTTTCCTTCAAACCCAGAGCTTTGTGAATGCTAGGCAAGCGCTCTACCCCTGAGCTACATTCCCAGCCTCTTGTATGTAGCCTTTTAATATTCACAGATGAGATGACATACTCTTGCCTGTCATGGCCAAGAGTTCTGTTCTCTACAAGCATAAGGACCAAGCTTGTCTTAGACGGGGGCAGGAAAGACTTCTGTTCTAGTGGTTAGCATCAAGCAGTGGTGATTTCTGGCCCTTCACTTACCTCAAGCTCTGGCTCTAGAAATTGGACTCTTGTCTATTTATTTGACAGATATATTTAGCACTTATTATGTACCAAGCACTGTATCAGGCTAAAAAGTATAGTGGTAACTAAAACAGATACCCTTCTCTTATATTCCACATTAGTGAACTGAGGTTTGTTCTCCCACTGCCAAGTTTCCATCTTTGTTAGCTAATCAGAAAGCAACTTCTTCCAGCCAGGTGTGATGGCACAAGCCTGTGATTCCAGTGACTTTGGAAGCAGGAGGACTGCAAATTCAGGCCCAGCTTTGGCAACTTGGTGAGAATGTAACTCAGTGTAAAATAAAAAGGGCTGAGAATGTAACTCAGTGGTAAAGTGCCCCTGGGTTCAATCCCCAGTACAAAAAAGAAAAAAAAAAATAATTTCTTCCATAACAATACTTCTCAAACTTTAACATGTGTTCAAATCATCTGAGGGCTGTTAAAGTATAGATTCTGATTCAGCAGGTCTAGGGTGGAACCTGAAATTCTGAGTTCCCAGAAAGATAAGAGTTCCCAAAAGATACTGATGTTGCTATCTGAGATTCCCCTGGGATTATACTTTGAGCACTAAGGAGTCACAGCCAGCAGCATGAGCAGCATCTACTAATGTTTTTTTTCATCTACTAATTTAATGGAAAAGCAGAATATCAGGTCTCACTTCAGAAACCACTCATGGTGACCCTTTAACAAGACCCCAGGGTTTGAGAAACCCTGATCTAGAACATGATTCCCAAAGCACATAGCATTATGAATTGTCCCCAGACCATCCCAACCTGACTGAATTGTGTCATCTGGAGATGAGATGCCAGGTGATTCTGATGGGTACCCAGTTTGAAAACAAAAGCATTTTAAGAGGAAACTTTTCTTGGTTTATGGGACCTCACAAAATAAACAGCCTTAGAAATTATTTGATGATGGTACTGGGGTTGGGGCTCAGTGGTAGAGCACTCGCCTAGTACGTGCAAGGCACTAGGTTTAATCCTCAGCACCATATAAAAATAAATAAATAAAATGAAGGTATTCTGTCCAACTACAACTAAGAAAAAAAATTTAAAAAGAAATGATTCAATGATATCGTGAGCTCTTCTGAAGTTTCACAAATCCCACTCTAAAAATGAAAGGCCAGGGCCCCCACTCAGCATCATGGGACTAGTAAAAAGTGGCATCAGCCTTTAGGTGGTTTTTAGTTTTCATTGGCAGCCTCTCCTGCTGCTGAGGCCCAGCCTCCCACCCACAGCAGGAATGCCTCTCCTTGACCATGACCCCAACGTTTTCCTCCTTGGGCTGAGCAATACAGGCCATTACCTCTAAACTGCCACACCCTCACAGGTGTTTTATTTCGGTACCCACATGCTAGTCTCTCTCATTCTTGTCACTGACCAATCAAGCCACATGTTCACTTGGTTGACTTTCCGCAAAGACTGATTCTGTCAGCCTTTGATAGTGTTTGCGGCTCTTCCTGAAGCAGGTGAAGCATGTAGGTGGGAAGGGTGTCTGATGAAATTCCATTCATCTTTCCAGAATGCAATTACACTTCCTGCTTTCGGTCTTCTGTCTCAGAACTTCTTCTTTTGCTAAGGGTTTCGTAGCCTTTTAGAATATATGTGAGTACTACTCTTTGCTTACAGCTTCAGGTCTTCCTCATTCTTTCAAATTGGCCACTTTCCCCACTTTCCTCCCTTCCTTACCCAGATAAATTGCTGCTCATCATGCAATGTGAATTAAATGGACACACCTGGAACTTATGTTGTATGATAGTGGTCTTAGCTTGGAATCCATGAATCCCTGGCTCAGTACTTTTTAATCTTGCCTATACTTTTGAATCTTCTGGGAAATTTAAAAAACTCATGGGGGCTGGGGACATAGAGCAGTATAAGATCACTTGCCTCGCTTGCATGAAGCCAGCACCACAAAAACAAACAAAACTGATGTCTAGAATTCATTTATATTAATTGGAGAAGCCTTGGGGTTAGGAAGCAGGCATGAATAATGTATAAAGTTGCAGTCAAGGTTGAGGACCACTGGAAAGTGCGGGTGCCAGGCATGTGGTGCACGCCGGTAATTATAGTCACAGGGGGAGCTGAGGCAGGAGGAGCACAAGTTCAAAGCTAGCCTCAGCAACTTAGTAAGACTCTGTTTCTAAATAAAATATTAAAAAAGTCTGGGGATATGGCTCGGTGGTTAAGTGCCCCTGGGTTCAATCCCAAGTACTGAAAAAAAAAAATGCAGGTAAAATTGTTTGTGAGTGGCTTTCTGGAAAAGCTGACCTAGAGCTTTTATTAATTTATTTTTTGTGGTACTTGTGATTTAATCCAGGAGCATGCTACCACATCCCCAGCCCTTTTCATTTTTTATTTTGAGACAGTGAGTGAGCTCTGCCATTAACATAGACCACTTGTTTGTGTCTTTCCACATGTCAGAATTGTTTTATGTAATTTTTTTGTGGTGAAGGGATCAAATCCCAGGGCCTTATGCAAGCTAGGCAACCACTTTACTGTGGAGCTAAGTCCCCAGGTAACAGTGGTCTACTTTATGTGCTTTGAATAAGCCCTTGCTGCTCTGCCACAGCAACTTATTTTAAAATGGACATGTTCCTTTCTCTTCCCCTCTCCTCCTCCCTAAGAAATAGAATTACCTTTCATCCTGGGCAGAGTTGAGCACAAACCCACCACAGGAATGAAGTAATTCGGACTTTGGGAATCGCACCAGAAGATTTCAGAAATGACTATCTCCCAAATTAACAAGTGAATTACAACTCTGGACAGAACCCGTGGAATGTAGCTTTTGAATAACCTCTTTAAAAACCTGTTCCCCCATGAGGAGAATCACAGCCTCTGAGACAGGAATCCCCTGTGCCTCTCCTTTGCTAGCAAAACAATAAAAACTTCTTTTTCCTTTTTTTCAAATTGTGTCCTTATTATTAGATTGGCATTGGGGACAAGGACCAAGCTTTTGGTAACACCCAGGTCCATAACTTATTGAATATAAATTCACAAGTTATTTTCAATGGTGGCAATTCATTGAATAATTGCGGGTCACCTGATAGTCATAAGCTGTTCTCCAGTAAAATACACACCGTTAGTGCAAAAGGACCAGGCCAGATGCAAACTTTATGGATTGGCTCAGCCCAGCTTTTATTTAGGAATGAAATGACGCCTCTGATGGACCCACTTTCCTGGTGGAAGATGAGCCCTTGGCTAAAGGGGGGTTTAGGGCCAGTTTAGGGTGGGATCAATGCTTTGGTCTCAGAAACTGTTATTTCAGACTTGATGGAAATTTCCTCCTTAGGGCCTGTCTTGTCACTGGGAAAGAAAGTGACCCCTTTGTTCCTTCTCCCTGGGCCACATTATTTGGGGTTTGTCTTTTTCCATATCTAACACACACAATTTGTACCTTAAGGTTGTGCCAGGCAGATGGTGGTTGTTTACTTGTACAAACAATGTGTAGTTATTCTATCTTGGCATTTTTGCTCAAAATGGAGTAGCTTGTGGCAAAATACTGCTTTACAAAATGGAGTCACCTAGGGTAGGAACAGCCTGAGAACTACTTACTGTTCTATATATCATGGAGTAACTCAGAGGAGGGCATATCCAGCTATCCACTTGTAGGATCTCATTAAGTTTCTGAGACTTGTCTCAAATACAAGATCCTCCTGCCTCAGCTGCCCAAATCCCTTGGATTACAGGTATGCACCTCCACACTCAGCAGGAAGAAGTTACTTTCTGATCAAATAATGAGGGTTGAAAAGCCAAAGCTTTTAGCAAATTGTCAAAGGCATCTGCGACACAACTCTCCATCCTTTTCTCCCTCTCAAAAAGGTAATAAACATGAAGAATTTGCAAATTGTTAAGGAAACACCAAATAAATGTGTTAACTATTAAACAGTCATTAATATGCACAGCAGGGAAATGACTATGGGAGGGGGGCCTTTGGGTGAGATTGGAGAGTCACTGCCTCCTTCCTAATTAGGCAAGAAAATGGCATGATCTCAGATGCTGCTACTACAGAGTCTGAATGCATCTCCTAACTCTTAAGGCTGCACACAGAACTAAGGCCTGACTCCCAACTCTACAATCCTGGTTCCCTGATTACCTGGTCCCGGGCCTTCCTTTCTAGTTGACCTGCTTCACTTATTCCCACTCTACAACAGAAAGATGCTCACAGTCTATTTTCTAGGTCTGTCTGTACCTTTGCTTTTGTCCTGTCTGTTCTTCCCACTAGGTATGGTTGAGGAGACAAAATGACCTGAGGCAGAGTTCCCTGGTGTAAAAGGTGGCCAGTTCCTACTTGTCAAAATTGTGAGTAGAACAGCATCTTTGTCTTAGGAGGTCCTGCCTGAGTGGAGTAGGAAGTGATATACAGAAAATCAGAAGCCCTTAGATCCCAGAGTAGGGAGCAGACTGGTGACCCCAGGAGCACAGGGAAGCCAAGCAGGTACTCTGAGGTCAGAAGGTACAGGGTCAGAAGATTCCCCAAGGGTACTGACACCCAGCAGGCCCCAGTGAAGAGAGATGGGCCAAATTGGGAAGGGGGCAGATGATGAGAGCACTGAATGTCCACCTGAGGACATCTGCTACACAGAGATTGAACCGGTGGGTGGCCCCAGCTTTCATCCTTATTCCTTCAGAAAGTCTTTGCTGTAATACTAAACAATTGAGGTAGAGGACCTAATTTTGATGATACCTGATCTGCCTGGAGGCAGCCGAGCTTGTAAAGGTTCAACTCTCTGCAGGAAGCCTGGGATTCTCCCACAAAGTCACCCTTCCATCACTACCCATGTTCCCAGGTCCCTGGGATAGGTTAGAAAACCAACATTACTAACACTATGGCAAGAGCATGGATATGCTCCCTGACTACCAGGCAGGCAGGATGTAGGGGTGACAGTGGGCTGGACAATGGGCAGTCAGGGTCCTACCAGCATAGCAGAGGGAAAAGGCACAGGCTCCAGATCCCTGGGCTTGAATCTCATCACTAAGTGATGGCAACAGTGTCTGCCAACACAGTGCAGATGCCTGGACCCAGAGTGGGTGTTCTCTTCCTTCATCTGCTTCTCTGGGCTGGGAATCCAGGCTGAACAGCTACATCTTTTCCTCCCTTTGGCACCCCATCTCCCAAAGTTGGTGCTCCTCCTCTAAGGCCTGCACCTTTTACCTCTGGACTGCCACAGTACTGTAATGGTTCTGCACTTTTATAAGGTACAGAGGGCTCATTATGTAAGTTCAGGTGAAAAAAAATCATGAATTACATTTGTATTAATAAACATTTTAATTTACACTTACCAGCTGCCAATAGTGTGTTAGGTGTAAGTAGCAGGTGGATGCTGCATGAACTAATGAAACTAGAAAGCCATCACCTCCTTTCCACTTTATTCAAGAATTTAAACCTGGCATTGTGGCGCAAGCTGGTAAACCCAGTGACTTGGGAGGCTGAGGCCAGGAGAATCACAAGTTTGAGGCCAACCTCAGCAATTTAGCAAGGCCCTAAGCAACTTAGTGAGACCCTGTCTCTAAATAAGATATAAAAAGGACTGAAAGCTGTGCATGGTGGTGCATGCCTTAATCCCAGCAGCTCGGAAGGCTGAGGCAGGAGGATGATGAGTTCAAAGCCAGTCTCAGCAAAAGCAAGGTGCTTAGCAACTCAGTGAGACCACTTTCTCTAAATAATATACAAAATAGAGGGCTGGGGTTGTGGCTCAGTGGTAAAGCACTCGCCTAGCACATTGGAGACCCTGGGTTAGATCCTCAGAACCACATAAATGCACAAATAAAATAAAGCTATTGTGCCCAACTACAACTAAAAGATAAATATTAAAATAAATAAATAAATAATATACAAAATAGAGCTGGAGAGGTGGTTCAGTGGTCGAGTGCCAAAAAAAAAATAAATAAATAAAATAAAATAAAAAAGGACTGGAGATGTGGCTTAATGGTTAAACATTTTTAGGTGCAATCCCTGGTACCAAAAAAACAAAAACAAATACAAAAAACCAGTTCACATGGTATCTTTTTTTTGTAAGTATTTATTTTTTAGTTGTAGATGGACATAATACCTTTATTCTATTTATTTATTTTTATGTGGTGCTGAGGATCGAACCCAGGGCCTCCCACATGCTAGGCAAGTGCTCTACCACTGAGCCACAAGCTCAGCCCCAAACATGGCATCTCTTTTAAAAGTATTTCCTGAACTATGAAACTATTAACAGTATAAAATATGTATCTTGTGTGCCATTTAAATGTAAATATTAATAACTTAATATTTGATGCCTCTCATCTCAGATTTATTCATTTATTTGTTTGACAAATATTTGTAGATGTGGCAGACATTGTTCTAGGCCCTGGAGATACAGCAGTGAGAAAAAAATAGACAAAGCTTCTAATCTTAAGAAGTTATGTTTTGGGCTGGGGTTGTGGCTCAGTGGTAGAGCACTGTGAGGCACTTGGTTTGATTCTCAGCATCACATAAAATTAAAGAAATAAATAAAATAGATTGTGTCCATCTACAGCTAAAAATATTTTTTAAAAGTTCTGTTTTGATGGACAGGTACAAAAAGGAAACCAACAAGTACACAAATAAAATTAAATGACAGTAAGTGCCATTGAATAAAAATATAAAGCAGAGTAAGTAGAATAGGGAGTTGGGGGTAGAGTTCAAGAACTGCTATTTTACGTAGGGTAGGTAGAGAAGTCCTCACTGATGAGTTGACATATGAGTGACAGGACTTACTGATGGATGTGAGATAAAGAGGTGACAAGTTGTTTTTTTTCACTAGAACAACTAGAATAGAATTGTTACATAACTGAGGTGGAAGAAGCAGTAGAGGATGCAATACAAGTTTGAAAAATTGATTTTGGACATGAAAAAATCATAGGTGATGCTCTAAACTTCATATGGCAACATGTTGGGACCATAGTTATAGAGAGTATCTCTTTCTGTGAGTCTGTCCTCATGCTTTTGCCTCTGCCTTTCCATGGAAACCACTCTTGTGAAGACCCCCTGACAGCTGCCCTGCCAAATCCCATCTCAGGACTCATATTTTACTTGATATTCATCAGTTACACAGTTGTCCACTCTCTTCTCTTTGAAACGTGCTCTTCACTTGGTGTCTAATATTCTTTCTATGGTAAGGCAGTGTGGGAAGGAAGTTGCCCAGAGTGGGAACTATGGCAGGGGTTGCAGGACCCTGTGTGTGTGTATGTGTGTGTGTGTGTGTGTTGCCTAAAACTTTGAACTAGAATCCAGGGCAATGGGACTAGAAGAGAGTGTGGCCATAATGTATTGTAGAGCTTCTGGCAACCATGGAGTCCAGGATTCTGAGAATATCTCTTCAGAAGTGTAGCTTCATTTTATTTTTATATTTGGTATCAGAGATTGAAGGCAGGGGTGCTCAACCACTGAGCCACATCCCTAGTCCTTTTTTAAATATTTTGTTTAGATACAGGGTCTTGCTGAGTTGCTTAGGGGTTCACTAAGTTGCTGAGGCTGGCTTTGAACTTGTGATCCTCTTGCCACAGCCCCCTGAGCTGCTGGGATTATAGGCATGCACAAGCACAGCTGGCTGCAGCTTCATTTTATACTGTAAACTTCTGAGTTAGATTTAATAAAGATTCCATGATTTTATTTTATTATTATTATTTTTTAAAATATTTTTTTGGTTGTTGATGAACTTTATTGTTTTTATTTTTATGTGGTGCTGAGGATCGAACCCAGTGCCTCATGCATCCTAGGCAAGCATGCTACCACTGAGCCACAACCCCAGCCCCTCCACGATTTTAAATAAAGTTTAAAATCAACTAATCTAGCTGGGCACAGTGACACACACCTGTAATCCCAGCAACTCAGGAGGCTGAGGCAGGAGGATTGTTAAGTTTGATGCCAGCCTCAGGAACTTAGCAAAACCTTAAGCATTAGCGAGACCCTGTCTCAAATAAAAAAGGGGTTGGGGATGTGGCTTGTGGTAAAGCACCTCCAGGTTCAATCCCAAGTATACCCCCCACCCCACAAATCCACTAATTTAGTCCAATGGCTGTGTATTAGAATGTATCTTTGAGAAGGAGGCGGAGGGAGGAGGAGAAAAGGAAAAGAAAATAGCACACCTTGGGGAAATAACTGATTCCAGGTTTGGTTTAGGGGAAGAAAGGGAACATGTCAAAAGAACATAGGATTAGCTGTAAGAGGCTCCTAATGATCAAATTTGGGGAAATCTGAGCATCAAAAAGAATAACATTTTGGATGATTATAAAACAATGAGTAAAAATCTACTAAGATGATACTAAAAGAAAGTTAAAGGGGAAGAATATTTTTGTCACCATTGAAATCAACTGTTCATACTCTAATTATTGATAAAGACAAAAAATAACTTACTTTGCCTTTTTAGGAGGATCATTCAGCCTCAGGTAATGGTGGAAAGTTTTTCTCTACAGAAACAAGCCAACTAATAAAGAAGAAGGAATGATAGAAATTAAAAAAGTCGCCATTGTGCACCCCCAAATGAAATTACAGAGTGAAGAAAGGATCATAAATGAATGCTTAAAGCCATGAGATTAAAATTTGTTGTGGAAGAGAATATTCTTATATACCAAGGTATTACTCCAGAGAAAACTGCAAAGAGAGAAAGAATTGTATTGGATGGCATCTCCTATGAAGTCCCCTTATTCTAAGCTGAATTTTCTTTTAAATAATTTCATTGCTTTCAGTCAAGATAATCCATGAAATAAAATCTTATTTTATAGGTCTGTAAAACTTAATTAATAAATTAAAACAGATTAGAATAAAGCCCCAAGTCCTGATTATTAGTTGGGAAATGAAGTTACTGATGAGGTCCCTGATGTTGGAGGAACCCAGTTCCTTGCAGAGACACGAAGAATTAATGATGACAAAGTGGTAGGTCTCCATGACTAGCAGGAAAGGCACCGGTGTTTGTAGTCAGGTCTAAGATCTGGGTTTAAATTCTGACTCTACTATTTACTAGTTTTGTGGTATTAGGCAAGTTATGAGAGTGCACTCGATCACAGTTATTCAGCCCTATTGCCACGCACTGCGCTCGGTGTTTGGATACGGCAGTCAAGGATGCACAGGGGCCTGCTCTCCTGGAGACCCAACAAGTAATTCAGGAATAGAAGGTACTCAGGTGCGGTTCCTGACTCCAAAGGGACTGAGAATAGGTCTCAACAAGATGGATGGAGATAGACTTGAGTAGGAGGAGGCTTTCTAAAAGGGGAAAACATTTTAGTGAAATACGTGGGGGCTGTTGGTCTGCTGATAGTCCACGTAGCTACTGAGGCTCTAAAGCAGGTGGTTCCCATTATTTAACGAAACAAGTAAGGAAAGCGCCTAATTCTGACTGGGCGCGAACTCTGAATGCTAATGAGGGCCATTTCCAGACAGTGGTTCGAACTTCTACTACAACACGCAAAGAACAATCAGCCTGGGCTGGGGTTGTGGCTCAGCGGCAGAGTGCTTGCCTTGCATGTGTTGAGGCACTGGGTTTGATCCTCAGCACGGCACAGAAATAAATAAATTAGCTTAGTTTCCATCCGAAATTAAAAAAACCCAGCTTTTCCCCCACATGTTGGAGCCTGTGGAGGCCTGCTGGGAAAAGGACTTCTAAAAGGCAGATATGTCTGGAAAGTTGTGGTGCTTTTGCTGGCTATAAGCGGGGTCTCCGGAACCAAAGGGAACACACAGCTCTTCTAAAAATTGAAGGTGTTTATGCCAGAGATAAAACCGAGTTCTACTTGGGCAAAAGATGTGCTTATGTGTTCATAGCAAAAACAAAACACCAAAAAACAAAAAAACACAGCGACTCCTGGTGACAAACCAAACAAAACCAGAATAATCTGGGGAAAAGTAACTCGTGCCCATGGAAATAGTGGCATGGTTCGGGCCAAATTCCGAAGCAACTGAAATGCTGTGTGATGCTGTACCCCTCAAGAATGTAAACTAATGGAAAATAAATAAAGATGGATTTGTGCTCTTGTATTAAAAAAAAAAAAAAGAAGAAAGAAGAAGAAGAAGAAGAAGAAGAAGAAAGAAAAAGAACAGTTAAAACAAACAAACAAACAAACAAAAAACAAAAAACAATCAGCTAAACAATGTGCGGGTTCCAGGTGGGGGCGTAGCTTCAGGCAGCTCCTGGAAGTCCTCTTCCGGAATCGGCCCATGCCCCGGAAGCAATTGTTGGTTGGGCGCTTTGAGCGTCACGGAGACCCCAGGGGTGCGGTCGCCATGTTCCTGTCGGTGGTCTCCTGTAAGTGCGCCTGGAGGTGGCGGCGGGGGCCTACGGCGCGGGCGAGGGGGCCGTGAAAGGGCCCCGGGAGGATGAGGGGCGGGGAAAACGAACCGGCCGGGATGTTGCTGGTTCGCGGCGGCCTCACTGCGCGGCTGAGTAAACTGCTGGGGTCTGCGGGACTAGTCTGGATTCACTTAGCGTTTGCCGGACTTTAGAGTCTAGTCAGGAGGCGTGGGGCGCTTTCCCTCAGGTCTCTGTAGGGATGTGTCAGAAGAATCACAGGACGTCCCGGTTGGGAAGGACCTCAGAATTTCTAGCTCACATATTTCGTGCCCTAAAGGTGAGGAAATCAATCCCGAGAGGGGCAGTAGATGGCCCGAAACAACACACCTGGGCAGTGGAAGCAGGCTCCCGAGTCAGTGCTCCCCTGCACCTGGCTGGCTTCTTGTTTAGACTTAGTTTACCAACCCACCTAAAATGACAGTTGTTGCAGTTGCACAGGTTGACTTGTCAAACAAGACGCTTGTCCCATGCAAATAATTTAAACTTTAAAAGGGGGGAAACAATGAAGTAGATGCGACCTTGGAAAGATTTAAAACGTTTCCAGTCCATCTGAAATGATGGTACAAAGCATTATATTCAGAATAGCGTTGATCTGATTGGCTCTTTTACTCTTTCAATAAAATGCTGTCGGGTTCTCAATATCTAGGGTGAAAACGATGATATACTTCATGAATTAAATGTTTTTGGTTATTACTGACGTTTGCATTAACTTTGCATAAGATAATAAATTTGTGTTTTTATTTTCTCTTCCAACCTTTTCTCTACACATACACAAAAAGTTGCCAAGAGCAAGTCAAAGTAAGTAAAAGTTTTTAAAATTGAGCTTTGCTTGTTTATGTTAGTTTTTTTTTCAGTTCAGTTGCTGCTAATGTATCCATATATTAAACATTTAATCTTGATTTTTCTAAAAGTTGTTTTAAGGGTTATTTGTTAGATTTTTGTTCTTATGAGCTCTTTTAAAAAGTGCAGATGTTTCTGTATTTATGGTGTTGTTACCTCTGGACAAACTTGTTGTTAGTGGAAAATATTATAGCCAAAAATGGATTTAATACACCTCACCTACAGAACACTTGTGCTGTCTGTGTGCTGTATCTTGCTGCTTATTACTACCTTAAGAAATGATCAAGATTTGAAGTTTGGCTTCTACTGAATGCTCTTCTTTCATATCATGGTATAGTTGAAAAACAATAAGTTGAGAACCGTCTTTATTTCCCTCCTGTCCAATGAAGCAGCTTCTGTGAGCATTCCTTTTTGCTTAAAGCAGCTTTCATGTCTTTTCTAGGCCCAGGGTTTATGAGCTTATTTTCTTGTTTCTAAATAAACCATTGGTGTGCTGTTTGGACTATCACCATGTTTTCTGTTTCCTCAAATTGGAGACCAGGGGCCATTTGTCTGAATCTAGCAGAATAAGTTGTAATCTGGTTAAATCACAGGGCCTGTTTTATGAGTTTTGTAATCTTTAGCATTCATGGTATAAGCACTTTAAAAATAGTAAAGAGTAAAGATTCCATGATACCACAGAGACTAGAAATAACAGACTGGTATTTTAAGATAAATTTTGTAAACAATAACTGAAGGTTTTCTTTTAAAAATAAAAATTCTAAAGGCTGTTTTAAAACAGCCTTTTAAAACAGTAAGATGTTAGCTGAGCATGGTAGTGCATGCCTGAAATCTCAGCAATTTAGGAGGCTGAGGCAGTTAGGATTGAAAGTTCACAGCCAGGCTTTGCAATTTAGCAAGGTCCTAAGCAACTTAGCAAGAACCTGCCTCAAAATAAATAAATAAATAAAAGTAGCTGGGGATGTCTCTCAGTGGTTAAGTGCTCTTGGGTTCAATCTCTGATTTAAAACACAAAGCAACTCTTAAAATTAGTTTTTTAAAAAAATTAAAGTTAATGAAAAACATGTAAGTGTTTTTCCCCCCAGTACTTTTTATTTTTTTTATTAAAAAAATTTTTTTTTTGTAGATGTAGTGGACAGAATGACTTTATTTTATTTGTTTTATTTTTATGTGGTGCTGAGGATTGAACTCAGTGCCTCATGCATGCTAGGAAAGCGCTCTACTGTTGAGCTACAGCCCCAGCCCCCTTTTATTGATTCACAAAGTTTTTCCTACAGTGCTTCTTATCGATTCACAGAGTTTTTCCTACAATTCGTTTATGTCAGAATTTCCCACTGCTACGTTCTGTAAGAGTCCCATGCCTTTGGTTTTTGTTGAGGTATTCCCTGCCTCTTGCGTTCTGTATATCTTGTGACATTTGCCATATATGTATTGCCTTTAGACCCTATACACCAACTCAATTTTCATAGCATACCTTTATTTCCTGGAGGACATAGACAGATACAGCTTTATATTTTCCATAGTGCTTTTCTCAGAGTAAGCACTTGATTGAGATTTATTGTCCATCTTAACTATAATCAACAGATGTATGCCTCTTTGGAAGTACTGTGTTGAACATTGAAAGCAATGCAGTGATGTGGAACGTAGTCTAAAGTGTTTCAAATTTATTTTGAAATTATATGAGAAATGACATGGTCTACATAGGGAGACAAGACACATGAAAAAGTTAGTATAGGAGAGTTAAAAGGTCTTTATTGCATGGACTTCATCCTTTGGATGACTGTAACTTAAAGTATGAAGGGACAAAAGGTTTGCTATGTAAGTGAAATAAAACTTTCTGTTTCTTTATTTTGTTCCTTCCTCATTGTGCTCTTATCACTCATACTCTAGAAGAGAAGGCTTTTATGAGACAACCATTTTTACAATTGCCTCACTTGGTAACTGTGATCATCAGTACTTTTCTATTAATACCCCCTCCTCATGTGTTCCTCATGAGAGGTGGATGTCTGAGGTTAGTTCCCCAGTGTGGCTTGATTGTTCTTACTATTTTCATAAGTCGTTACCAAATCACTGTGTGTTAGATCAAACCCCCCAATTCAAACCATTGAAACTGCTCTATGGGAAACATAGGCTGTGTTAGAACCAAACTTTCTCAGGGTCAACTAATGTCCACAACTGATATAACTCCTCAAGCTTCTCAAAATGTGCCATCCACTTATGACTGAGTTTAGTCCATTTCCTCAGCTTGTAACAGCTTACTTTTTAATCTTAGAACCCTTCTGGTGAAAATGGTGAGCCAAGCTGGGACAGGTTTCTCCTTCAACGCCAAGAGAAGCCGACTCCGGGAGAAACTGACTCTTTTGCATTATGATCCACTTGGTAAGATTCAGAGAATTACTGCACCGTAGATTCAGATGCTTTTAAAGTCTGTTGCCTTGGAATATACCAGGACACAAAGCCAGATTAAGCCCTTGTGCTCTTGACACTAGATTCAAGTTTAAATAGAATATGTCAGGGAAAATCTCCAGGAGGAGATAATTAACTAAAGACATGAAGGTAAGAAACCATCCATGTAAAGAGAATAGGCAGTATCCTGCTAGAAACAAAGAGAGTGTCTTGAGAAGGGGAAGGTATGGTCTGACAGTGGCAAGTTATAGGGTCTAGATGTAAGTTAAGGGAATGTAGTGTCTTTTTTTTTTTTTTTTTTTGATTTTGAGAATAGGAAATGTTATTTTCCATTTTGTGCCATCCATTAAAAGACCATCATGCAATTTTAAATGGTGTGTATTTGTCTAAAACAGACTTGTATTCCCAAAGCCAGATAATCTGCTCAAACCTGATTGCTGTTGGTGGAAGCCCATCCTGTTTCTGCATTTGATGTGAAGGTTTATGCCAAAACAAAAGCCAAAACCTGGCAAGCAAAAATTTTTTTTTTGTTTGTTTGTTTTGGTATTGGTTATTGAACCCATGGGCACTCAACTGCTGAGCCACATCACTAGCCCTTTTCTTAATTTTTAAATTTATTTAGAGACAGGATTCTCATAGATTGCTTAGGGCCTTGATAAGTTCCTGAGGCTGACCTTGATCTTGTGATCCTGCCTCAACCTCCCAAATTGCTGGAGTTACAGGTATGTGCCACTACATCTAACCATAATTGCTTCTTAATAATATTGACAAAGACTATGTTAATGTCAGGAAGTGCTTTTAAAAAGTTCTGAGAAGTCCATTTGTCAGCTTAAAATTGCTTGAGTTCCATTTGTTAGTAGAAATACAATTTCCTGCTCATATTGCTGATCATTCATTAACATAATAAAAAAGGAATTCTAGTTTTATACCTGAGAATTAGGAGTCTGAATATCAGGATGATTCCTCATGTGGTAGAAAAATTAGTAGAAGAATAGTTTGATAGCTAGATTAGTGTTGTGTTTTTCTGCCTGATTTCTTTGTATTAGCTGGTGAAAACTCAAAAGTGGTGAACTTTATACTGAAGTAATTTTATTGTACCATGTTAACTCCTTTAGAGTTTATTTTTTAGGAACTTGCACACTACTAATAAATATTGATTGAAAAACCTTTTGCAATAATAGTATGAAAAGGTATTGGAGTTTTCATCCTTAGTGTGGAATAGGTATCGGGAACTTATTTGTCACATTGATTTTAAGTTTTAAGATTGGGAAAGAGGGCTGGGATGTAGCTCAGTGGCAAAGCATCTCCCTTGCATTCGCAAAGCCCTGGGTTTGACCCCAGTTCCAAAAAAAAAAAAAAAAAAAAAAAAAAAAGATTATAGCCATAACTAGTTTTGATCATAAGTTCAAAAAATGGGAGAAAAGACTCGTATATAAATTTTAGATACAATTAGGACTTTCTAATAAGGAATGGTTTGAGCCTTGATAGCACAATTTTTGTCTTTTCTGAAGAAAAGTATGTTCTGGGATAGTAGACTACCTGCCTTTCTGTCCACTTATTGGATCCTTTGCAGACTTTTGTGATGAAGATGTTTGCCTTGGAGCCTGTCCCATTGCCCAGGGTACCTAATAGCTTGGCAATTTTCCTAGCATATTTTACTGACATGAGTTAAGTTAGTTTGAGGATAATGTTTTGTTAGTTTTATGAAGGAAATCAGGTAAGGAAATAAATATTCCCAGTTATTTGAGCATTTTCTAGTAAACTCTTTGGCAAGAACCAGCTGTATCTGCTCCTGTCCTTTCAGACTCAACTTTCCTAATGTAAAACTAGATGCTAATATCCAGGGAGGAAGGATTAAAGCTGAGGCCTAAGCTTATTAAACTTTGTTTATCATAAAGAGAATGAAAACTTGTCAGTTTTAATTCCTTGGTTGACTAAACAAGACGATATAGACTTTAATTGAAACAGAATAGATTTAGGTTAGCTGTAGGGGAAGAACTTGACAGATTCATTCTTCTATGAATTAAGCAACAAATATTTTGACAGAAAATTTATGTTTACGGTTGTGGATAGCATTGTGTCATTTCAGCTCAGTTAACACATATTGAGTCCTTCTGTGTATCTGGAAACAACTCTATAAGTGAGTTGGAGTTCTCTCTCAGGGAAAGAAATAGGATAGAGTATTTTGGGAAATTTGTCCAGGGACTCAGAGCTACAAATGATGGAGTCAAAGTTTGAATCCAATGATTCTAACCCCAATTCCCTGTTCTTTCTGTTATAGGGAGCCAGTTTGATCTTTCTAAACGTTTAATTTTTTAAAAAATCAGAACTTTCCCCTGTGTTCAGCCTAGTATCTAAGATCATGAAGCCTCACTGTGATTCCTGCCACCTATCACTTTTCCTGCTTTAGTCATCCAAATGCTGCTCCAAATGCTGCTCCTTTAAGGGCTAAGTTTTACACTGTTGGGCCTTCTGTCACTATTACTTTCACCTTAATCTTTAGGTTCTTAAAGGGTTTATTGGAAATTCATACGGGTACCTCATGAGTACTAAATCAGGGATTCTTTTTTTGTGTGTGTGTATGTTGGGAATTGAACCCAGGGACTCTTAACCATTGAGCCACGTCCCCAGCCCTTTTTATTTTATATTTTGAGACAGGGTCTCACCAAGTTGCTTAGGGCCTCTCTAAATTGCTGAGGCTAGCTTCAAATTTATAATCCTCCTGCTTCAGCCTCCTGAGCCGCTGGAATTACAGGCGGGCACCACTGTGCCTGTCTTTTTATTTATATATTTTTCCTAAGACAGCGATTCACTGTATTGCCCAGGCTGTCTTTGAAAATGCAATTCTCTGGCCTTAAGTTCCTGGAGGGTTGGGATTATAGACAAGTGCATCTCATACTTTTGTCAACTTTGCATTGTCTAGCACAGTTCCTTGGAATAAAATGTTTTGTTCTTTTGAATTAAAGGAATTACTACAGTGAATGAAAGAATTTTCCTGAATAAAACCTTGTTGTATTAATCTTATTTGTTCCTTGCCTTGGTCATTTAAATAATCTCCTGATTGCTTCTCAGTGAGATAAGTCCCCTGCCTCCCTTTGTTTTCTTTTTTGGTGGTGCTAGGGATTGAATCCAGGACTTTGCAGATGCTAAAGTACTCTTATCACTGAGCTACAATGCCAACCCTCCTTTTAGCTCAACTTTTGCCTCCGTGAAGAAAAACACACAGAAAATATTTCTAAACAGCATTATTTTGGAAAGTGTGTTGTGTCTTTACTAATATCTTGTAGTGCTTTGTAGGTCCTCCTTAGAGGAGTGGAGTCTTAGGAGGAGCAGTTCTACTTATATTTTAGATGATATGAAGTATGCAAAAAATATCCCATATATACAATGTCTGTATTATGTAGTATTCTTACTCATTTCTTAGGTGAAGTTCTGTTGACTGGTTAATGGTTTTTAAATTCAGCTGCCTTTTAGAATTGTCTAAGGAGTTTTTAAAAATGTTGTTTTCTAGTCCAATTAGACCAGAATTAGTGTAGGGGTGGAGGTGAGAAACAAGAATGTATTTTAAACAAGCTACTTAGCTATTTTTTTTTATAGTTATAGGTGGACAATATGTCTTTGTTTGATTTTTTATGCAGTGCTAAGGATTGAACTCAGTGCCTCATATGTGCTAATAATAAGCAAGTGCTCTGCCACTGAGCTACAGCCCCAGCCCTATTTGGCTAATTCTTAGTCACACTTTGGGAATCTCATATACAGAGATTCTGTCCGTTGTGATAAAGAAGAAGAAAATACAAAGCTAAAATTATTTTGTATGGTAGAGACTATTCGGGAGTTACTAGGTCACATTCCTTGAGTTCCTGAATCTTCCTTGGGTGCATTGCCTTTTTTGGCAAAGAGGAATCAAGTGGGGTGAGTGTAGGGGGAAGTGGTTAGAAGTTAATGGTGGGTTCTAGGGCATTAGGGGACTCTGGAACCCTTATTTTCCTAGCATGTAGCGTGTGCGCACACGCCAGGTTTCTGTTCTCGCAACTAAAAGGCTCAGGGGTCACTCCAGTTAAACTGGGCTAATCGGGCTGCACAAAATAACCATACAAGAGACACAAATACCTTTCTCTTTGGGGTCGCTGTGACGGCTCCTCTGACCTTAAGGGTCTGCAGAAAGAGAGAGCACATGCGCTGACCCCTTTTATTGAGGAGAAGCTATTCAAATGAGGCAAGGGGTCAGGTTTCAGGGGGCTGAGTCTATCTTCATGATGTCCACTGTCAGCAGGTTGACTGACACCTGGGTAGGCCATACCCAAGGGCACAGTAAGAGAAGGGGACACACACAAGGCACTTCCATGGAAGATTCTATCCTAAACAGGACAAGGGGTAATATTACAAAGGAACAGGTGAGCGTAGCTTCACCCATGGGGCTGTAGCAAGCACACCCATGCACAATGACAACGACCCTTGTACCCAAGAAGGGTGGGGAAAGCTCTGCCACATTTCTGCGACTGAGCCCCTCAGCACCCAGCCGGGGAGTGTAACTCAGTCACTTGTAAGGTTGGTCTCCCACGTGTGTGTGTGTGTGTGTGTGTGTGTGTGTGTGTGTATGTATGTGTGTCACTAGGTATGAAATCTAGGGCCTTGTGTCTGTTATGCAAGTGCTCTACAACTGAGCTACATCCGCAGGTAGCTACCTGTCTTTTATCCAAGAAGATAGGGATCCCCCACCCCAGGGAACTATATTCTTGTCATATTTACAATGTTGAGATTTTGGTTATAATACTTCATTACTAAAGTAAGATGTTCCTATTTGGGTTTATTAGAACAGCTCTGGAAAGTAGAAGTACCGAGGTATTTACTCTTTCCATTAGGCTGCCTTTTCTTCCTTGTCCTGCTCAGTTCTTGCTGCTCTGGTTCTGAGTCCAGCTCCCAGCCTGCTCTTGCTTACTTGCTCCTGGAGTGGACCTCAGCTGGTGAAGACATTGAGTGTTTCCCATGTTTGTCACTTTCTTTTTTAATGTGAATATTTCACACTGATTAAAGTATGACCTTGTGGAATACTAAGGAAGCTACTAATTTGCTGGCGAGTAGTCTTTCCCTCCAGTCATTTCTTGACTCTGGAATTGAGGAACTGAGTTCGCAGATCACCTTCAAACTCATGACAGAGGAATAGTAAAATGTGAGAGAGGAGAGGTCTTAATGGCCTAATAACATATTTTTATTAAAAATGATGATGATACTTTTTAGTTTTCCTCTACAACCCTTTTTTCTCCCCCCACAGTGAAAAAAAAAGTCCTCTTCACGGAACAGAAAAAAATACGCTCTCTCTGAACAATGGATTGAAAATGAACTTGATTTATAAATGAGAAGACTGAGGGCGGGGATACTGATTCAGAAATCCCACCGCTTGTAATAAAAGAAGAGGAAATGGCGTGGCATCACTGCCTCCTGTGATTTCAAGGCCATTGTGAAGGGAAACAATGCATTGAAAGAAAGTTCTTCATATTAGGACAGACATCGTTGCTTCACATTTATTTATCTTTCTGGATATTTTTATAGCCCTTAATAAAAAATATTAAAATAGCCTGTGCCATTGTGTCTTAGTGATGTTTTCCCCTCCCATTTGAAAATTTAAAAAGCAACCACATTCTTAAGAAAAAAACCATTGTTTCATTTAATAGAAGATATTTTTCCATGGTGAGACTTATGCAAGAACTTCTAGATTGTTTCTTGTATTTTATAGAATAGACAGAGCAGCACTCCAGGTGATCTTGAAGACCCCCCCCCTCCCCGTATAATAATGGAATTGGGTGACAAGGATGAGCAGGAAGGACAACAAAGGAAACTAAGATAACTTCTGTTTGTGATTTGTGCTTATATAATTAGGAAAAATGCCATTGGTCCATATTCTCAAGTCCAGATCACCAAAGCAGTACCTAGGATTTTTAGACAGTTTCAGACTCCTTTATCCCCTAGATCTCTTTTCTTGCTTTCCTTTTTTTTTTTTTTTGGTGATACTGGGGATTGAACCCAGGGCACAGTGTGTACTAGGCAATTGCTCTACCTCTTGAGCTATGTTCCCCAACCCTAACCTCCCCCTTTGTTTTTGGACTGGGGATTGTACTCTCGGACACTTTACCACTAAGCTATATTCCCGGTCCTATTTATTTTGAAACAAGGTCTTGCTAAATTGTGAAGACTGGCCTCCTGTCTCAGCCTCTTGAGTCACTGGGAAAATAGGTACGCACCACCATACCTGGCCATTCCAGATCTTAAAATTTTATTTTGGGACAGGGACTCACCAGGTTGCCCTGACTGGACTCAAACTTGGTAATCCTCTTGGCCCAGATCCATATATTTTCTTGCATAGGCTACTGTTACCCTCATATTTTCAAAACACTCCAGTTTTCTCCTTTATTTCTCAAAATTCTGGCTGAAAGGATTATTATTACTTTTTTTTTGTCCCCTCCTTTTCTTTGAACTTTGCTGGTTCATATCCTGTCCTATCTTAAGCACTTGTATGGGAGACAGATGAGTGCCTGCCCTGTCCACAGCATTGAGAAGCAGTGCTGTTCCAAAGTAGCAGGTGTTCCCTCCCTATGGCCCAATCTGTCTCTAGAGGAAAAGCAGGCACAGCTCACTGGAAATGGAATTGGATGTGAACAGTTATTGAGTCTTAAGGGCTTGTGGCATTATAGTCAATCAGCTATTTTATGGCATCTTTTGTTAAAGCTGTGGTTCAAAGCAGTAACAGGTGAGATCTCAGTTATATTTAGATTGAAACTGTACACAATAGAGTCTTGGGTTACAAGAGAAATCTTACATGATCCTAACTAAGCCATGTGAAGGATTTGTGTCATGCATGAATTGCTTTAAAAAACAAAAAGCCTTAACATCTGACCTAACAAATGTGTATTCAGCCCTTAAGCTGAACGAGGCCCACAGGGTGTTTACATTAAAAAAAAAAAATAAGTTGCTGATATATAAACAATATTTCAATAAATATGGAAACTTTTGGTTTATGTAGAAAACCGGAAGTTTGATAAGAATACTTGAGCTAAAGAATGAGTATCGGCCACCTCTTTTAAGTACTTGGGAGATTGAATCCTTATGCCTTTTCTCCTCATTGAACATTCTGTTCTCTGGCTCTAGAGGCTGGTATCCACCACCCCTGCTGTATGGTGCCACATAAAATTATCAGTCTACAGGTAATAGAATATGCTGGTCCTGAGTAGCGATAAGTTTTACCCAGATCCTGATTGTGGAATCTAATTATAGTTGGTTCTTGTGAATGTATGAAAAGCAAAGGATCATCCTTATAAATAAGTAAATGAAAACTTGAATGTGATTCCTAAATGAACATAATATTTACAAAGAAGAGAGAGGACATTTTCTAGTAAGTGTTAGCTAGGAATGGTCACCTCAGGTACATTTTATTTCCAGGTATCTTTACTTGAGGGATAACAGTAATCAGAACAGAGTAGGAGGAAGGTCTTTTTTGTATGGATAAGATGACTGTGTTCCTGCAGCTTGGACACTGACTGCTGCGATGAAATTGGATCTCCTGAGCATTTCTTCCAAGGACAAATTTGGGTAATAAGCCACGTAGAAGGCCAGAGCTCCCACAAAGCTGTCACCAGCACCCTGTAATGAAAAACACAGTTGTGAAGATAAGCATGTAGTCAACCTGTTGCCCACACTGTATAGTTTAAAAACGTAATTTTAGAATAGTTTTAGATTTATAGAAAAGGGACAAGGACAGTGGCGTTTCCATATATCCCACACACAGACCTGTTAATATCTTAATGTGGTACATTTATCACAATGATGAAATGGTACTGATATATTAACTGAACTCTATTAGGATTGTGTTTTTGCTTCATATCCTATTCTGTTGCAGGATCCCATTTAGTTGTCATGTTAGACTCCTATGGGCTGACAGTTTCTTAGGTGGTTTTGATGACTTGGATAGTTTTGAGGACTGATTAGGTTTTGTAGAATTTGTCTCATTGGGATTTGTGTATTTTTTCCTCATGGTCAGGCTGTGGCTATAGTTTTGGAAGGAAGACCACAAGAGTAAAGTGTCATTCTCATCGTATCAAGGGTAGATACTGTCAATATGGCTTACCACTGATGATGCTAACTTTCATCACTGGGCCAAGGTTTTGCCACTGTAGTCACTTTGCTCTCTCTCATTATACTTTTTTTCCTCTCCCTTTCTTCCTTCCCTTCTTCCTTTGTTTCTTTTTGTCTGAACTGAGAATCAAATCCAGCTTTGGCTAAGTTGCTGAGGCTGGCCTCGAACTTGCAATCCTTCTGCCTCAGCCTCTCCAGTTGCTGGGATTACAGTCATGTGCCACCACACCCGGCTTAAAGCAATTTAGATGTTACATGATATTACTTGAAAAATTATTCTGGTATTCAACAGATTCAGGGGGCACTTTCCAGTTTTCCCATTTGCTAGTTCTTTAGACCCAAGAGTTTTCATGACAAATCCCGAGGCTGTTCTTCAGCCTTTACAAAGAGCCTTGATTGGCATGAGATTGTTTTAGTTGCAGCTGAAGTATTCAATGAGCTATGTGCCCAGCACAGTGATGGGTACTAGAAAAGAAGCAAAATCCACTGTGGATCAAACACTAAACAGTGGCAGAGCTTATAAATGCAGTTGGATTTTAAGAAAGGATTTGAATAAAGCCTCCCTGAAGGGAGTCCTTATAGAATGAACCAGATTTCTAGAGAGAAGGCAGGCCTTGAAGAACAAAGACCCCAGAGGCGGAAGGAACAGAGTGAGCTCAGGGAGTGGCTTTAAGGAGAACCACATTTCCCTTTGTTTACATAAAGCAGTCAATATTACACTTGCCAAGGAGTCATAGCAAAGCTTACATAAGTGTTTCCTGCGTGCCTCAGTGCTGCACAGTGTTCACCACTCTTGTCTGAAGGATGCAATGAAAAAAGATATGATTCCTAACTGACCTCCATTTCAGCATAGCAGTAGACATGAGAAAGGTCTGAAACCAGAGGAACTCTGAGCTGCATGGAGGATATATTATGAAATACCATTAGAAAGTCTTTGACCTACAAGAGATGGACAACACTACAAGATATGAATAGGAGTGGCAAACTCTTAAGATTCTAAGACTTTATTTCTCCTCCTTAAATTATACACAACTAAATTCCAGGTAGTCAAAAGGTTAGATATAAAAAATAAAACAGTAAAAATAATAAGATGAAAGTTTAGGTGAGTATTTGTATAACTCTAGGAAGCAAGGCCACAAGTAAACTAGTAAACCCCAAAATTCATAACAAAAAAGGGAAGTATTTTAAATTAAAAATTATATGTCCTAAGACACTAAATAAAGTCAGACGTACAAAAGCACAAATTTGATGAAAATTCTTCCAATACACATGACATCTCTAATGGTCAAAGAACACCTTTCAACTGCTTGCAAAAAGATACAGACATGCAGATTCAGAAAAGGAAATGTAAACAGTAAACAATAAACACATGAAAATGTGCTCAATGATTAGGAAATGTGTACACCCTTTAATTTGGCAATCCTGCTTTGGGGACTCTCCAGCAGAAGTAAAAACTCCTGTATTTTGGGCATAATTAGGGGTATATGTACAAATATGCTTATTGCGGCACTGTTTTCCAAGGAAATCACTGGAAATAGTCAATGAAACAGGAGAATGGATGAACAGACTAGTAGATTTTTAATTTGGAAAAGTATGCAATTATTAATAAGAAAATGTCAGCAATTTGGAGAAATGTCCTTTAGTTAAGCCAAAAAAGATATTTGAGCATAAAAGATATTTTCCCATGGAGGGAAAAAAAGAAGGAAAAAAGTGAAAAAAAAAAAAAAAGTCTTATGAGTATGTATGTATTTAAGAATATAGAGAATGAGGACAAATATGTATCAAATTATTGTATTTTTTCTTATTTGCAAGGTATGGGGGCAGTATTTTTCCCCTTTATATTGTTTGTTATAAGCTTGTACATTTTTCAAAAAATTTTAATAAAAATGTTTAATGACTAGGTAAGCCATGCCTCTGTGCCTCCCTCACCTTGACCTTTCAGCCTGATCAGAGAAGAGCACAGGGCCGAGGGGAAACATTCTAGCATCATGGACAGGAATTAGTTTTAAATATTTAAAACTAATTGTTAGATAATGGGATATTTATTTGGCTACAGAAAGTTTAAAAATGTATAATACCACATGTTCTCACTCATTTGTGGATATGAGTAAGTCAATCTTGTAGAAGAAAGGAATGGAATAAGTGGTCACTAGGGACTGGAAGGGCAGTGGGGAGGAGAGATGGATAGAAGTTCAGTAGGGGTTCAAACAACAGAATGGAGGAATTACTTCAGGTTCTTCTTTGGCATAGTAGGGTAACTAATCATTAAAACAATATATATTTCAAAATGACTAGAAGAGTATCACATTCCCCAGCCATAACAATGATGCATAGTGGAAGACAAGGCAAGCTTATTACCCTGATTTGACTGTTACACATTAGGTACATGTATTGAATCACTATAAAATATCCCATAAAGATGTGAAAATGTTATGTCTCAATAAATCAGATTTTTTTTTCTTTTTTTGGAGTGTACCAGGGATTGAACTCAGGGGCACTCAACCACTAAGCTACATCTCCAGTCCTATTTTGTATTTTATTTAGAGACAGGTTCTCATTGAGTTGCTTAGTGCCTCACTTTTGTTGAGGCTGGCTTTGAACTTATGATCCTCCTGCCTCAGCCTTCTGAGCAGCAGGGATTACATGTGTGCGCCACTGCGCCTGGCTCAGAATAATTTTTTTAAAAGTTAAAAAAAAAATTACATCAGTATCTGAAAACATTCTGTATAAAACATTCAATTGCTTTTCACTATTGCTAATGCCAAGGAAGCATAGTGTTCAGTGGAGGTGTATGTGCTGCAAGCATCTTTAGACAACAAGGATTTTTACAACTTGATTTCCCTTCATTCTCAGTGCTACACAGTGCTCATATAAATTGCAAAGATAAATTCTTCCTGTCTTAAAAATGAGGGGTTTTCCCACAAAGAAACTCTAGACTAGATGTTTTTACTGGAGAGTTCTTGCAAACATTTAAGCACAAAATAATATAAATTCTATGCAAACTTTCAGAAAATAGAAGAGTCAAGGGAATATTTCCCAAGTCATTTTATGAGGCCAGCATTATTACTGTGATACCAAAATCAGACAATGGCATTGCAAGAAAAAAGAAAAAACAAACAAACAAAAAACTAGATCAATATCCCTAATGAACAGAGATGCAGAATCTTAATTTTTTTTGGCAAAATGAAAAAAAGTATGTGTGTATATAGATAGATATAGACATATATGTACTTATATGTCTATATATAACTATATGTAACACATTATTATCAAGTAAAATTTATCCAAGGAATGCAAAATTGATTTTTAAAAAGTCAATATAATTCAATATATTAAAAAATTAAGAGTAGAAAAGGCATGTGACAAAATTCTACATTCATTCATGAAGATAATTCAGGAAATTTAGAATAGAAGGTATAACTTGATATTCTTGACAGCACTTATGAAAACCTACAGTAGATCATATTTCATGAGAAAGACTTGAGTTTTTTTCTCCTTCATATTGGAAAAATTCCAAGATGTCTGTTCTCACTACTTCTACTGATGTTATACTGTATTCCCTAGGCAGTGCAAAAAGACAAGGAAAAAAGGTGTACAGACTGGAAAGAAAGAGGCAAAACTTTTTTTTTTTTTAAGGTGGCATAGTGACCTATGTAGAAATCCTAAGAAATCCAGTTAAAAAGGTACTAAAAATAGTCAGTTTAACAAGGTAACAGGGTACAAGGTGAATATAAAAAGTCAATTCTGTTTCTGTATAGTGCACAATAGATCAAAATTCTCAAAACTACCATTTACAATAGCATAAAATATGAAGCATTTAGGACTTAATATAAATGAATATGTGCAAGATAGAGAAATTAGAGAAAATTTAAGTGAATGGTGAGAGATTCAAGGATTGGAAAATCATGGATTTAATAGATCAGAAAGCCTGGGGGTGGAGCCCAGAAGCCTGTGTTAACTAACAAGCCATCCACACAATTCTGACCTCTCTGCTCAAGTTTGAGAAACTCCGGTTTAGAAGACATGGATTGTTATTAAGATGTCAGTTCTGCTCAAATTGATCTATAAGTTCAACACAGTTCCAAAATAATTCCAACTGACAATTGTTAGAAGTTGAAAAACTAATTTGAAAATTTATATGGAAATGCAAAGGACCTAGAAGAGTCAATGTTGAAAAAGAACAAAGTTGGAGAATGTAACATTGATTTCAAAACTTAACAGAACCTACAGTAATCAGATAGTGATATATTAATGTAAGGACAGACATGTTGATCACTTTGACCAGAGTCAAATATATCCACAGATTATTTGATCAGTTTATTTTCGACAAAGGTTTCAAGGTAATTGAATAGAGGAAAGGACAGTCTTTTCAACAAATGGTGCTGGAATAAATACATACCTACATGTAAAAACACAAACTACTCAAAATGAATCCATAGACCTAATGAGTAAACAACAAAACTTCTAGAAGAAAACAGGACACAATCTTTGTGACTTTGTGTTAGGCAGATTTCTTAGAAAACCAAAATACAAAAAAAATTAAAAAATGATAACTAAAAGATAAAAAAGTTTGAGAACCTGTTTCATATGAAAGGAGACTAAAACAACAAAGACAATTAAATGTAACATATAATCTTTGATGGGATCTTGGAAAAAAAATCTAAAGAATACAATTGGGACATTATGGGATCATGCACATAAGATCATTTCAGTGTTAAATTTCCTAAATTTGATAACCACATTGTGGTGCTGTTATGTTCTTGTCCTTGGGAGATATATCCTGAAGTATTAAGAGGTAAAGAGTCATGATGTCCACAATTTACTCTCAAATGGTTCATCAAAAAAAAAAAGTGTGTTTATATATTTTGAAAGACAGTAATAAAATAAATGTGGCAAAATGCTAACAACTAGTGAAACTTGGTTAAGAGTATCTGGGATTACTGCAACTTTTCAAGTTTTATCTTTTAAAATGAAAAACTATTAAAGAATAAAGAACTAAAAGAATCATCATCAGTCATTCTTTGTGAATTTGCAAATGGGCTAATTTTTGTCTCTGAATGATTTCTCTCTTTTTAAAGATCATGTGCATATCTGCTACAAGTCAGTGTGAAACGAACTGAGAAACCTCCTGCTCATTTGGGACTAGCCCATCTCACAGAGGAGTCTCCTCTGCAACTCAGGACCAGGCAGTGGCACCCACCTGCAAGTTGAGGGGACTGAGAAGAACACTTCCTGCTGTGACAGTGGATGCAGAAAAAGGAGATTAGAGCTATTAGTGGCAAGTACAGCTGTGATGGTAGGAACATGCCAGGACTACAGCTAGTTTCTTTTGTTTTTTACCAAAAAAATGGAGGTGAGGCAACCCCCATGTGTTAAACTCTTAGGAGAGATCAGACATTTTGTCTCTATCTTTCCTTGATGAATCCTTAGAGTTACAATGCCTTATCAATACTGCACATTCAGTTAATTCTTGCTGAGGAATTACTCCTAGTTGCCTGGTCTTGACCTCACCAGAACTGAAATGCAGGGGGTTCCATGTTTTTTTCACAAAGAGGCAGCAGCTGGACCATGAAACTTCCAAACACAAAGATGTAGAGTGGCACCTGGTTGACGGGGCCATCAGGTCAAAAACATGAAGGCCCATCTGAAAAGCCCCATTATATCTAATAATGGAAAAGCTCCTTGAAACTGAATCATGAAAGGAATCGTAAAGTCCTTCTACTCCTTGCAGAGGAGTGGAAGGTAGGTAACTTTTACTCTTTGCTCTGTAGTAGGAAGCAACCTAGGTGGTGTGTGTGTTTGTGTGTGTGTAACTTCATTTCTTCTTTATGACAGTCCCACTTCCCCTGAAATGACACTAAATTATTTGTCCAGGATCACATCAGCTAGTTAATGGCAGAGCTGCAACCTGCATCCAGACCCAGCTGACTCCATGCTCTGTTAATATTATACCACCTGTAAATGTTTGTTGGAGGCAGGCAGCAGGGAGGAAGGACTAAGGGAAGGAATCACCAATCTCTTTAAGTATCTTGCATCTCTTAATATTTCTCAGGATCCTGAATACCTTGTTCTGTGTGTTTTTTGTACAGGTCTGTGACATGAGACAGTTTGAAAACTCTCTGTCCCCTGTGTCTCTCCCACTGCCTTTCCCAGTGCTTTGAGTTGACATGACATAGTGGTTCTAGTTCCTCCATGTGTTCTTCCCAAGATCTCTTCCAAGGTGGCCCAGCTTGAACCACATGTTACTTTTCTGTTAGTGAAAATGGAGGTTAGGTTGTCATGGCCCAGAGTTCCTTGATAGTCCCATTGTTGAATCTATTTATACCACAAGGCTTTCGAGTGCTATTGATTCACATCTTCAGTATAACTATTTTTATACATTGGTATGATTTTTTAAAATGGAAAGTGCTTTAAAAGTGGAAGCTGTACTGTATCACTGTGATTTTCTTGTAAGTAAAGTACTTTCCAATCAATCATTCTTGGAATAATGGAACGGTTCTCATTGATACAACATGATGGTTTTAACCTTTTACTGAAAATTATTTTTGTGCCAAAAGGGGTAATGGCATAATCCATTTTCTTTCAAACAATTAACCATGTGGCTACTATTCATCACCTTCTCAGAATGATTTCCTCTTAAGGAAGAGCTGCTCTCACAGAATGGATGTGGCATTCTGAAATCCTTGCTTTCCTGAGGCCTTCATACTCCTGGGTTCTGAGAAGCTCTGATCTGTGGTACCCATGCAGGCACCTGGAAAGGACAGCAAAACATGCCCCATGGCATGCCAAGCCATCTAGTGGGGTGAGTGGAGAGGCGGGTTGAGGCAGTCACCAGCAATGGTGGGGCAGGGATGACAGGGTAGAAGTTAAGAGATGGGAGCTCCTAAGGATAGCACCCCAAAGCCAGGGTGTGGGGTTAGGTGGGTATCCTCTGCTGCTAGCCCCCAAGATAGTGTTACCATGGAGATAGGACATTGTCCTGCCCTTTCTTCTTCCCCCTATTAGACTATCAGTGCCCACCTCCCTATTCCCCCTCATTGCCCCTTGCCTTTCTGGGGACCTTGTCTATGACCATGGTCTGAGCTCTCGCTAAATGGACCATCCCTTCTTATCACTCAGGGCTTGGCTCTCAGGTGAAAGAGAGAAGCATACTGGTGCTCTGTGGAGCTGGGCAGTAAATGCTTGAAAATAGTGGAATGTGCTACCTAGCATGGCATGCCCACGTGTTAGTCCAACTCCCAGTGGTCTGCGGTGGCTCTTTTTTCTGAGGCCCTACTCAGTCAGGCTCTCCTCTGGGTGCTTCCCATGTTATTACCTTTATTTTTCACAAGGACTCTGTGAGAGGAAGAATTGTGGTGAATGGTTCTGCCAAGTGGCACTATAGGAGGGTACCCAGCTGAGGGGGTGAGCGTGTGCCTGTGGGACATGCTTTGCTCCCCAAGCTGTGAGCCTACACAGGAGTGTCTTCTGATGGGTACAAAGTGCTATGGAGGCCAGCAGCACCCCTGTGGGGTCTTTATATTAAAGGCAAGAAATGAAATCCAAGGTTAAACAAACTGTCCAGTGTAAAAGAAAAGGTAGTAAATGGCAGTCAAGATTTGTACCAATGTCATCTGTGAAAGTCCAGCAACAGAGCAGGCGGGAAAGCTATTTTGAGGATAAGAGATTGGGATTTTGGGCTACTGATCAATTTTTCTCTCTTCCTCACTTCCTCTCTTTCCTCACTTCCATGCCTAAAGCCTTTTCAATGTTTCTCGTCTTTCTTAGGATAAAATTTTAGTTCCTTAACATGGCACACATAGCTCCCTGAACCACTTTTCCAGTTCCACTTCTTACTTCCTATTCACTTGTGGGTCTTTGTTCATGGAGATGGCTCCACACACTCTTCCCTGGACTAACTCCTATACTTGATTTCTAAGACTCAGGCATTAGCTTAATCATTACATATTTATTACTTGGCACTGTGTTCAAGGCACTGTGTTTTTGCTGATCCCACCAGTCTAGGTTAGTTACCCATTTCCATGTTCTCTGCCCTCCTCTCCAAAGGTAGGAAAACAGACAGTCTTCATCACCTCCACATCCCGAGACCCACTGCCATCCAGCCCATGGCTGAAATACGTGCTGACTGAATTAGACACTGTCAGGAAGGATGCCAAGTGATCAGATGAGAAGCACACTCTGTCCCAAGAACGCCCTGTAGGAGGGAGGGCAAAGGACAGGCTTGTGAAAGTCCTGGTTGGCCAATTCCAGTTGATAGAAACTGGATGAGTTGGAAGGAATGATGGGCATCAAGGGTAGCTGGGAAAACCCCATGTGATGAAAATCCCCAAGGTGAGATGGTGTCAGGCGGCACAACAGACCCCAGATGATCTTGCAGGAGTGATGTCATCGCCCAGGCTTCACTTGTTAGGAATCTGAGCCCACGCGGCATGATTCAGAGCCCACACTGCCAAGGGACCCTCAGAGTTAAAGCCCGTGCATTCCTCCCTGATGTCTTCACACATTCCATTTGACAAGCAGACACCACTTTCTTTTCTTTTAAGAACCTCTCCCTGCACAAAGCGATTCAGAGCCTGCACTGTGGGCCATGGATTGCTCAGCCAGCCTTGTGGTTTTAGAAGTCAGAGGAAAGCAAATGATGAAACATGACTAAATCCCAAGCCAACACACTGTTTTTTCTTTAAAAAGGATCTTGCAAGGGGTTCAGGAAACAGGGAGAGAGTGAATGTAAACTGCCAGGGTCTCTGGTACCCTCCACCACCATGCTGGAGCCTTGGATCCCACCTAGAGGGTCAGCCTTGCTGTCTACACTGGGTTTGGGTTAAAGTTTCCTGAGGAAAGAACAGTTCATGGAGGGTTATGTCAATTGCTGCCATAGCTCACCCTTAGGCTACTCTGGTGGCCAGTCCTGCTCTGATATGGTGTCCAAATTCTAAGAAGGGTGTCTGCCTTGTTTCTGGGTGCAGGAGGCTGAGGCATGATTATCTTGATTGGGCCTGAAAAGTAAAAGTCACTCTTTGTCCTCAAAGGGTTCATTCCTCACTGGCAAGAGGTATGGGAGTCATGAACCTTGAGGAGGTGGCAGAGAAAGAGCTTTTAAATCCTGTTTCTGTCCCTTTTTGTTAGCTCTGTCATATTAAGAATGTCAGATTTGGGCCTGGGTTGTGGCTCAGTGGTACAGCGCTTGCCTACCACTGGTGAGGCACTTGGTTGGATCCCTGGCACCACATAAAATAAGAATGGCAGATTCCCTGCAGTGAAGTCCCCCCTGTTATTTATTATTATTTTTTAACGAGGTGCTAGGGATCAAACCCAGTGCCTTATGCGTGCTAGGCAAGTGCTCTACCACAGAGTCACAACCCCAGCCCTGTCATTTTTAGTTCTATTCACACAACTGGGAAGATATTTTCTCAACTGGAACAATGTTGCAGATGGTTTAAGGACAGACAGACCTGGTTTAAGTCCTGATTTTACCACTTGCCAGCTGTGTGACCTCTGGCAGGTTACTCAACCTTTCTGTATCTGTTTATCAGTACAATGTACCTTAGAGGGCTGCTGTAAATACTGAATTAGATAATTATGTCAAAGGGCCCAGCACAGAGCCAGTGTGCAACAGGGGTGGGGTAGACTAGGTGGTACCATCTCAGAGGCCCCTTACTTTGCTCACAGTTTTAGAGTGAAGGCCTAGGTCTGAAGGGGCCAGACAGGGTTCTAAGGAACACAGGGGCTACGATCCTAGGACACCATCTGAAGGATCCTAGGGCAAGGGGACTGGCTTTCTGTTCCTGGCTTGGAGGAGAACAAGGGTGGCCAGGGAGAAGCGGAAGACAGTATCCTGTAGCCTTTGATTATAAGGGAGGCCAGACTCCTGAGAGGTCCATCAGTGGTCCTCTGTATGTGCTTGGATCTCTGAAATCCATTCCCTTATAGGCCAGGGGACATACTCTGGGGACCTTAGAGGTTGTGAGGAGGAGACTGAAGTCATGTAAGGTAAAAAGTATAAAGGTTCCTTTAGTCAGTGTGAGACTGGGGAAGCCTGGGAAGTTCTTGCTTTCGTTTGGGGACAAGGAGCAGAGAGTGAGCAAAGAGAGGCTCTGAGCAGAGGCACAGAGCTGGGTTGGGTGGGGCTGGGGACTGCCTGGGAGGGGGGTCACCCTCTGCCAGGAGCCCTGCACCTGCCCTGCCCTGCCCTGCCCTGCCCTGTTCTCTACTGTCAGGCTGAGGGCTAACACCCAGGGAGGGGTGGTGCTGAACCCTGAGGGCCACAGGCAGGCTGAAGGGATGGTGTGAAATCAATGTGATTTTGGAGGGAGATTCTTCTAGCAGTACTGGAATCTGAGGTCAGGGCTTATCCCGGTTAGTGATGGACATCAGGCTATCTGATCCACCTTTTCCATGTGACCAGCCTCACCACTCACCCCAGGGGTGAGCAGGAAGGCCCTGCCTACTAAGGCCTTTATTTCATCAAGGGTGTGCATTTTCAATTGAGGCCACATCTCCAAGGGGGCAGAAATCGGTAAGAGGGTGAAAAATTTTTTTAGTTATTACAATAATTTGTGGCTTTCAAAGAGTCACAGTATACAGCTGTATGTGCATGCCTCTCTCTCTCTCTCTCTGTGTGTGTGTGTGTGGTATTTGTGGTATTAATATTTATGGGGGAAGAAAGAGGGCAACTGGAAAAAAATCTTAAAAGGCTCTTTGGGGTTGGAGTGGGATAATAATGGTAAAAAAAAAGAGGGGGGGCTAGGAAACACTGAAGTAGGGTCTCTTGTTCCAAAGAATTGTCAGTGGCCCAGTCAGGTCTTCCGGCACACAAAGAGGTCCTAACCAGCAAGCTCTGTGTTGCAAGGCATACAGGGCAGGTGCTAGTGGCCCTTGCTTTCTTTCCACTGAGCCTGTAGTTCCCACATCTCCCAATCAATTCTTCTCCTGTTTGCCTCAGTTTATAGTCTCCACCTCCCTGGGCAAGGCCCAAGCCCCAGTGTGAGGAATTTAGCAAGAAGATGAAGACCAGGGTGGCTGAGTACCCTCCCAAGGCAGGAAAGGGCAGAGGTTGCCTCCTGTGCAGATTTGACAGAGGGTTCGCTGGTGAACAGACAGGCGACGCTGCTTACACAAGAGCCCAGTTCCACAGCTCACACCTGAATCTGTCCGTCTTATCAGCATGTATTTATCTCATAAAGATGAGATCACATCCTTCCCCAACCTCCACCTTCCCAAACCAGCATAGTTTATGACCATCAAGATGGACAGTGAGAATCCAGATTTCATATCATTATTGTGTAAGTGCTGCTGATTTTCATTCTAAATAAATCTGTAGGGAACATGACAAACTATTATGTCACAATGTCCATGACTTTGCCTTCTACTGTCAGCCACTTTAATTTATGATAGTTAAATTTCAATTATTAGGCTGAGATAGTCCATTTTTAAAAGTATTCTAATTTGGGCTGGGGATGTGGCTCAAGCGGTAGCGCGCTCACCTAGCATGCGTGCGGCCTGGGTTCGATCCTCAGCACCACATACAAACAAAGATGTTGTGTCCGCCAAAAAAAAAAAAAAACCTAAAAAATAAATATTAAAAAATTCTTTCTCTGTCTCTCTCTCTTTTAAAAAAAAAGTATTCTAATTAATAGAGTAAACATTCTCTGGCTTGATATATTTTAAATAATCAGTATTTCAAATTAATCAAGTATGAAATATGCAGCAATGTTTTGGTATTATTTTCATTTGTCTTTTCAGTACGCATAATTTTTTTTCCTTGCTATATAATTTACTGGTTATTAGGTTTTTTGTTATTGTTGCTGCCAGTTCCAGGGATTGAACCCACAGCCTTGTGCATGCTAAGCACATGCTGTACCACTGAGCTACATCCCCAGCTCCCTCCAAAAAGACAGGTTGGAGATATAATTCAGACCATACAAGTCATCCGCTTAAAGCATACAATTCGGTGTTTTTAGTACAGTCACAGGGTTGAGCAACCATCACCACAATCTATTTTAGAAATTTTCATCCCCCCTAAAAGAAACCTCATGGTCCTTCATTCTTCCCTCTACTCCCAGCCTAGCAACCACTAATCTACCTGCTGTCTCTACAGAGTTGTTAAATAGACATACATTTTTGAGTAAAATCATTTCATATTTTAATTCTAGAGTTAACCAATAGCATACTATGCCACAATTAACCAATAATTTAACCCTAATTAACCAATTATATTCATACCTAATCTCTTGATTTTAGCTGGCACTTTGTGTGAAAAGTGAAGCTGATACTGGCCCAGTGGGAACTGCTCCGTGTTACTGAAACTTCATTCCTAATAAGCACCGAGGCAACAGGCTTAGCTTCCTTCTTGCTCAGAAGTGTTCACCAAAGTTTTCAAATTAAATTATAAATGCATCAGGAGCTTGCTGTTTAACAATTCCTATGGTGAAATTGTTTGTAAAAGCTAATCTCTGAGGTAAAAATCAACCCACATTCTTCCCTAACAGACACATTAACTGGTCTGGTTTATAAATCTCAGTTCTATAGATTTGGTTGGCTCGAGGATTTTCTTTTCAGTTTTCTGTAATGATTAATGTGTAGCAATAAACTTCCTTCTTAAAGGTCAAGATTCCCTTGCACAGCCCTGTAGTAGATGGTTTCTGGAGAGACCATTCCAGGGCTGCTATGAGCCATGTATTGGGCACGAGAGCCTCAGCATTCACACAACACTGTCTGCCCTCACTGATCCTCAGAGCTTTCCTGAGACTCAGAGAAAACAGCATGTCTGATCATGGCTATATTTCCTAGCCTCTTGCAGTCACTACTCAGGCAAAGGTTTTCTCTCAACTGGTGAGCTGAAATGGCCGAATCTGAGACCCATCATGTCCAGGACACTATGGAGACAGAAAGGTGGATCTGTCTGACAGGCCTTTTCCCACTCACATCCTTGAATGTGATGCTGGCACCACAGAATACTGCCTGCAGAGTGATTTGACTTTCACGTTTACAGAGCACTTTCTGGTTTACCGGGCATGTTTGCAGATGTGATTCAATTTGAATCTCATTACAATCCTGTGAGGTAGAAGGGTGAATCTTTCATTTTCCAGATGAGAAATCAAGTGTAAGAAATGGCTTGAAGACATGGTGAGATGGCACAATTAGGGTGCCTTTGGTGGAAGCATAGTCCCATTAACTGTCCTCTGGGGAGGCCATAAACATGTCTTCCATCTTTGCCAAAAAATATTTTGAAACTTTTTTGGAATACCATCAAAAATTGTAGCATATCTTTGAAAATCCTTCCTGGAAGCAAACATATCTTCTAAACCAGAGTTTCTCAAACTTGAGCAGAGAGGTCAGAATTGCATGGATAGCTTGTTAGTTAACACAGGCTTCTGGGCTCCACTCCCAGCCTTTCTGATCTATTAAATCCAATGTGGGGCCCAGGAATTGCACTTCTAATGAATTCTCAGGTGATACAGATGCTGCTATTCTGGGGTGTCAGGGGCCACACTTTGAGAACCACTCTCCAGAGGAATTTATTTCTGGAAAGACTGAATCACTTGAAACCAAGTCTAGTGATGTAGAATCAAGCTAGGGAGTCCACCACTGACCCCAAACAATAGGCAACTGTAAGGAGCAAAACTAGCCCTGGTAGAAACCTGAATAAGGAGCTTCAAACAGGTTCTGAACAAAGGCAGCTGGATAGAACTAAATGTGAAGCTCCCGGGACTGCTTTACAGGGAAGGACACTGGTGGATTTGTGCCAAAGGGTTCCTGTGAACCATACACAACAGTACATTGTTCATATCTATTTTTGATTTTCCAGCTTTGGAAAAAGACACCATGGAAGCGACACATTAGAGAATCAGTATCCAGGGGAATCAACAGCTCATGACAGCAGATAAGCAGGCAGAGGTCCTTCCTGGACTGCAAACATGAAGGGAGTGGAGCATGACGGGAAACCAACTCTTTTCTCCCCTGGCTTTTGCTGTTGTGATTAAGACTGGAACCAGTGAAAAAGTTCAAATTCAGATGCCATTGATAAACATGTAACATTTTATGGGGAAAAAATCCCAGTGGAAAAGAAAAAAATGAAATACATTAATACTTAGGCTGGGAGAAAGTCAATCTTTCATGTCACAGCAGGGAAAAAAGAGGCGGAGGAATGCCTAAATATTGGTTCTATTTTAATTTCAACTCTACATTACATTAAACTCTCCTTGTACTCCTCTTTAATTTACAGCAAATGCTGACACAAATTGGTGTGCCTTTTCTTCTTTGACATCAGTATTCCTCTTGAATTATGTATTTCTATCCAGAATGAGGTTTATGGGGCTAAAGTATTCTTTCATTTAGATAGATGAGAACAGAGAAGGATCAATGGGAGGTCAAGTGTAAAATCAAAGTAAGGTGGGGCTGAGGTATGTTCAGGGCACCATTTCACTGCCCACAGAGACTGTAAGTGGTATTAAAAATGACAGTGGCCTTTCCATTTTCAATATATTGATTAAATTTCAACTACTGTAGAACAAGAAAAACTCTGCCAACCTTCATCCCAGAGCTTCCAGATTCTCATGTATTAGTGCCCTACTAGTATTTAGTAACCATTTGCAAGAGTACAGGTAATCGCAATAATCGCCCCACTGGGATTTAATCTAAAATTGAAACAAAGACAAAAAAACTTCCTGTTGGATACAGTGTGTTTGGCCACCTCACACTTCACACATGGGGCACGTGGCTGTGGTGTTGACTGCATCAGAGATCTGGCCCCACTGTTGGTGAAATGGCTCCTGATCCAAGTTAGCCAATGGTTCATACTGACAGAGGCCAATTGCTGGCTCCATCTGGGCCTGCCTATGTCCACTCAGGTCCACTCTCAGCTTCATCAGCTGGTGATGGCCTCTGAGCTGGTCAGTCACACCAGCACTGATGTAGAGTGTTGTGATGAAGCTGTTTTGAGCTAACACTTGAATGCTAACGACTTCATAAAAAGGCAGACGAACTGTCTCCTATCACTGAATGATATGCAAAGCAGACATGCCTGAGTCAACTCCTTTCTTCACTTCATTTCCCCTCAGCCAAGCCTGGGTTCCCCACTGTAAGCCATCCTCAGTTATCTCTGAGAGTCCTCCCTCCATTTAAAAATTCCACCCATCACCCACTCTATTCCAGGAATAGGAACTGAGGAAAAGCTGTTTACATGCTGCCTGATAATTTTAAAAGGAGCATTTCATGTTTTACTTACAATTATATTAGCAATGTAAAAACCTCCCTGTCAATAAAACATTAAAGCTGAAACGGGCTATGCCCAGCAACCGTGTCATGATGTCACTTCCTCACTGGTTCATTCCTAGTTGGGCCAGTGGTTGGCCAGCTCAAAGAACATATGTGGGACACTGTCAACCTGGAGTGGGTAGGCCACACATACTCTGCCTCCTCAGGTTCCCAGGCAGGGCCTGAGTGGCAGTGCTGGCAGGCGCTGCCCTCAGTCACAGCCCTTACTCTCTGCTGTATGGCTAGCCATAGAGGAAGATGGCCCCTGGAGACTGAAAACTGTCTCAAACCCCCATTCTGCCCAAAATGTCTGTGGTGGATTAATTTATTCTATAATTAATGAAAGAGAAATGGAATCTTGAGTATGAGCTAAAAATGGAATAAAAAAGGGCCCATTCTTCAGGCAACATTAATGAAAGCTTTGTGTATAAATAACTTAATATATCGGTGAATAAATGGCACTTAAAACTAAAAGGTCTGTTAGTGATTCACTTGTTCTAAAGACTGGCCTTGCCTTCTGTGGTCAGCAGTCTTTTTTCTTTGTGACTCCACTCTTTAGACAGAAAATAGTTAATCCAATATGATTTAGTATCTTACAAGATTTGCTAGAACATCTTCTGCCAAATGTTCATCTTTTAACAGCTGCTTTTTAATTTCAGTGAGAGGTACTTGAAATACAATCATTGTTTTCTGTGAAAATTCCATGCTAGATAATATAAAGCTACAGATTATTAAACAGCAAAGGCATTTGATAACATTAGCACCAACCGCAGGTTCCACTTCTGCTGATGCACAGAGTTTTGAGTAATTAGTCATTGCACAATATTGTATTTATATCCTTTTCTGCTTGAGCTGTTAGGCCACAAAATCAGCAGGCAGTTGCTATTATAAAAGGGTTCTTTGGGTTATTTATAATGTTTCTGCTTTCTTAAAGTTGCTGCTTCACTCTTGGGTCTGGAGCCAGGTCCACACTGTGAAAATGAAGGAAGGAACTGAGCAATTGTTCTGTGACTCTGTCCTGAAAGTTGATGTGGGTGATTCACAGCAAACTGTATGCCTTGGCTGGCACACCTGGTATTTTTATCTACACAACCCAAATTCATCACATGCTGGCCAATCTGTCACTTCATCGGGAAGGAAGCATAGTTACGTGAGGCCATGTTTCTATTGACAGTAAGCTAGCATCTAAAGCGTGTGTGGTACGGCACAGTATCTGAACTGCGTCACACTGCAAAAGCTTCCTTCAAATGTTATCACTTTATGTATGTATGTATGTATGTATGTATTTGTTTATTTATTTATTTGCTTGCTTGCTTGCTTGCACTGGGGATTGAACTGAGGGATGCTGAACCACTGAGCCACATCCCTAGCCCTTTTGTAATTTTAGGCCTTTAGGGCCTTGCTAAGTTTCTGAGGCTGGCTTTGAACTCAATCCTCCTGTCTCAGCCTTCCCAACCTCGGGAGTTACAGGTGTGTGCCACCACGCCTAGATTGTTACTTACTTGAAATGAAAGCTATATTTCTGCTCCAAATTCTTGTCTGTTATGCAGATGAGTGATTCCCCCAAAGGGGGAGGCATGTATATATATATATGCCCAGTGGAAAGGCATGTGGAAATTGCCTGAGATTTTTATCTTTTGTAAAATATATGGGTATCTCCCTGTGCTACCTGCAACCACTGATGATACTCACAATGGAAACAGTGGTTCAGGAGACTGAGACAGGAGGATCATGAGTTCAAAGCCAGCCTCAGCAAAAGCGAGGCTGCCAAGCAACTCAGTGAGACCCTATCTGTAAATAAAATACAAAATACGGCTGGGGATGTGACTTAGTGTTTGAGTGTCCCTGACTTCAATCCCTGGTGCCCACTTCCTCTCCTCAGCACCCCCCAAAACAAAAACATGTGGAAAAACACTGAGACTGCCAGAATATTTGTTTGTTTTTAAAATTTTTTTTTAGTTGTACATAACACAATACCTTTATTTTATTTATTTATTTTTATGTGGTGCTGAGGATGGAACCCAGGGCCTCACACGTGCAAGGCAAGCGCTCTACCACTGAGCCCCATCCCAGCCCCCAGAATGTTTGTTTTGAACATGAAATGACCACCTAACTTAGTCTCCCTCCTCCCACTTTTTTTTTTTTTAAAGGAAATGAACTACTGTGCATCTTCTAAATTCTTAAGAGCTCTCATACCCTCTGCTCAACATGCCCATTGCCGCTTCTCCAGTCTAGGCTGCCATCATTTCCTACCCAGATCAATACTGAAGCCTCTGGCCTGTTTTCCCCGCCTCCAGTCTCATAATTTCCAGTTTCTTCTTTATGCTACAGCCACATTAATCTTTATATGAAGTTTAAGTAGGACCCAATCTATCCCCTGCTTAAAATCTTCAATGGTTCCCCCTGCCCTTAGAAGAAAGCATTAACCCCTAGTGTGGAGGATGTGTGGAGTGAAGGCTTCACAACCCATCCCTGTCCCCTCTCCACCTCACCCTTCTGCATTAAAAAAAATTTTTTTTTTTAGTTGTTGGTGGACCTTTATTTTATTCATTTATTTATATTCAGTGCTGACACTCAAACCCAGTGAGTCACACATGCGAGTCAAGTGCGCTACCACTGAGCCACAACCACCACAGCTCCTGCATTTTTTTCTTGTATTCTGAACTCATTCCAGTTAGAGCTCCTCCTACCTTCCAGGTGTGTGATGAGCTGCAACCACTCTTCCCGGCTACCCCCTACCAAGCTGCCTCTGGCATATCCCTCTGCCCACCCCTTCCTTTTCCCTCTCAAGCAGCTTCCCTGGGCTCCCACAGCACCCAGGGGCATCCCCGCCTCTGCACTTCTCATTCTGACCCTGTGGGCTGCATAGTCTTCTAGGTTCCAAGCTCTCTGTGGCCAGGGGCTATCTTACTACACCTGTTACACCAGCCTGTGTCCCACGTGTGGCGTGCAGAAATTTCAAAGTGCGCCGAATAAATGGGTTCATAGTAGGAGCTCATCACCATATTTTGCCATACTTTCCTATAGAGGAACTTCTCATTTCATACCCCCCACCAACCCTTTTCCTTTTCTTTTATTTCTTTTCTCTCTGTTCGCATTACTGGGAATTGAACCCAGTGCCTGGCACATGTCAGGCAAGTGCTCTACCATTGAGCTACAGGTCCAGCCCTTATTTTAAGAGTCTTGCTAAATTGCCTAAGCTGGTCTTAACTTACAATCTTCCTGCCTCAGTATCTTGAGGAAGTTTCCATTTCTTTTATTTTATTTTATTTTTTAATCTGTTTGATGAATTTTTTTTATTAGTTACACATGGCAATACAATGATCTTGGCAATTCATACATTTGAATCAAATGGAGTATAATTTCTCATTTTTCTGATTGTACAAGTTGCAGAATCACATTGGTTATACAGTCACCTATAAACATACAGCAATAATAATGCCTATTTTATTCTGCTGCCCTTCCTATCTCCCCTTCCCCTCCCATCACATCTCTCTACCCAATCTAATGTGACACACTTCTTTTTTTTTCCCTTTTTTAAAAAAAAATATATTTTTAGTTATAGATGGACAAATACCTCTGTTTTGTTTATTTATTTCTATGTGATGCTGAGGATCGAACCCAGGGCCCCTGCATGTGCTAGGCGAATGCTCTACTGCTGAGCCACAACCTCAGGAAGTTTCCATTTCTTAAAGAACTGTTTCCAGCTCTAGAGGCACATTTTGTTAAATGAATCCTGGAACTCCCATAATGCTCTGAGAATAAGATGACAGGCAGCCCAAGAATCCTGTCTGTGGTCATTGGATGCGATGAGACCCCACTTAACCTCCTCTTTCAAGCAACGTTGTGGCCTAGAGACCTGAAAACCCTCCAGATGCCCAGGATGAAACAGAAACCTCATCACTGTAACTATGCCTAACTAGAGGATTTTTCCAGAATCCAAAAACAAATATGGAACCAAGAGGCAGAAAGCTAAGTGCATGAACTATGGCTGTCCTGGGGGGTTGTGGTCTTTATAATCTTAAGGCTTGGGTTTTAATGCTCATGGACAGACAGAGGTGGGTTTCAAGCAGAGTGAGATGCTACAGTCAAGGTTCCTACAGAAGCTGGTTCTTTGGGACTAGTGAGGCAAGCAGTAAATATATGTATTTGAAGCAAATTATAGTCACTTATAATGAGGTCTAAATGATTAGATTTCTAAATTCTAACACTAAAAGTTAATACAGAGAAGGACAAATAGAGAAGGAGGATTTTTCTAACTAGGAACAGGAAAGTTATTTAGTAGTTATAAACATAGTCTTTCTTTTTTCCAGTTTTGGTTTGTTTTGACCAAGAGAAGAAAGGAATATAAAGATTTTAATTTTTAGAGAATCTCTCAGGGAAGATATACTCTGGACTCCTTCTATTCCCAAATCAAATACCCTTTTCAGGGGTGGACCATTGTATAAAGCACTTTTCTTTATATATTTTGAAAGGAATAGAAGTAGTATGAGGAAAGCAAGAGAGACTCGCTTTAAAGATTTAAGCTTTTAACTCTATTCCACCGTATTCTGTGCACATACAAACCACCACAAACACACACACAAGGTATTTGTGCCACTAACAGGTCCTTCAAACACAGCACGTGTCATCAGGACAATTAACACACAAAGTGCACGTCACCAGCCTACAACCTGCACCGCTAGGTTTATACAAAGGGCAGGCTGATGTCCAGCAGGCTGTGAGCCACTTACCATTCTTCCATTCCCTTGCCTACTTCCACCAGCAGTGATGGGCACTGGGGCCAAGGGGACAGTTGGATTCCAGGTAATTTTCTCATCTCCTCATAGTTTCAGGTTTCCCCAGGAGACACCCACTCTGTGGAAGACACTTGGAAGACCTACAGCAGAGTCCTGCAGGTCTGTCTCGGGAAGACCACTTGAGCAGCCTAGGAAAACAGGCAAGGAGCTGACCAAAGGCTCACTGCCACACTGTCACACTGAGAAGTGGGGCTGAGGTGTAGGGTGCGAAGAAAAAAAGCCCGATCATGGATGAGCAAGCAACCTCTGCCACATCATGCCTTCCCTTCCTGTTGGGCAGAGGGACTACTTCCTGCCCAGGCCCAACTCTTATCTAGATTCAGATGTTTCTCTCTTGACTTTTGCTAAGGCTTAAATTATTGTTCCTTCACTTCCATGCCCCCTTCTCCATGGCCACACGCTACCTTTAGTCTTATGTCATATCTGAGTCTGGAAGTAGGACCAGTGCCCACATCTCTTCAGGGAGCCCTAGAATGTAGGGTACTAGGGACCTGTAAATGCATATCCAGTCCTGGGGGACAGTACTTTGGGAAAACAGAAAAAAAAATACCCTCACATTTGGCCTTGGTTCAATTCTTCCAAGTGAAGATGACATTTCTGGTAAGCAATTACAATTAGATTTTTAGAGCCCTGGGTTTTCAACTGATCACATGCAGGAATAAGAAAGATAATTTCAAATATTGAATTCTGCCTGATTAGCTAATAAATGAGGTGATGTGCTGATGTGGAAGTAATGTAATAGAGCCAGCACGGCCCCCTGGGCATGGCAGATGTCTTGTGCCTTGTCTATCGCCTCCTTGGCAATTACCTTGTCCTCCACCCTTTCTTTACAGTCAGTGAACTTCTCTTTGCCTTCTTCATCTTTTCTGGCAGCCAGTGTGTGCAGAGTTTGCACAGAGTTTTATGATATTATTCCCAGGGCTGGGAGGGCTATTCCAGAACCTCAGTTGAGTTTTCTTTGTTCTCTGATGCCAAGTTCAGAGGTGTCATTCATTTTCTCTAACTTCTTCTTCTTCTTTTGGCCTGGCCTTTATAAAACTGCAGGTAAAACAATCTGAAGATATGTTTTCAAATGGAAAATGGGGGAGAATTACTTCATTTTCAAATCACTTAAAAAGAGTGTTTGTACCTCAGATTCTTCTTTCTCTAGGCATCTTAAATGTGGAATGTGAGGAATGTAAACAGCCCTGAAGATTCTAATCCACTGAGAAAACTGAAAAGTGACTCTTGTGCTCAGACTAGTTATTTTCCCAGAAGGAAATAGAACTCTTTCTTTATTTACAGAGAGCCATTATTGTAGACTAAGCATTGTTTTCAGCACTGAATTTCCCCAAAAGACTCTCCAGGCTAGGCTTTGAGGATGGGTAAGAGTTTGCTAGACAGGGCAGTGTGAGTATCCCCCCCGCCCCCCTCCCCCAATTAGAAAGCTATTTTGGAAATGTTAAAAAAGAGGAATCACATTGTCACTAGGCTTTATAGTTAGCAGTTCAGGTTCCTAATTAAAGAAGTTTAGTGAAAAGATTATTTGATTATAGTCTTTCAAAGTAGTGTCTCTCTCTCTCATCCAGTGACAAGAATGAATGGAGGGGCTGGGGCTCACGAGTAGAGGGCTTCCCTAGCATGCTTAAAGCCCTGGGTTTGACCCCCAGCACCACAAACAATTAAAATACATAAATAAAACAAATGAGTCCTGGGCTGGGGTTGTGGCTCAGCAGTAGATTGCTTGCCAAGCACTTGTGAGGTCCTGGGTTTGATCCTCAGCACCACAGAAAAATAAATAAATAAAATAAAGGTATTGTGTCCAACTACCACTAAAAAAATTAATATTTAACAAAACAAAACAAAAACCAAATGAGTCCTGTCATCCATTGATGTACCTAATTAAAAAAAAAAAAAGAGAGAGAAAACAAATGGATGTGAATTGTGCCAGAGTCTTTGCTCTCTGGAATGGGCACAATCCTGCCACACCACTCCCAGGTATTCCAGCCCTTTCCCTGTGGAGAGAGAGGCTGGAGTGGAATGGTGATGGGACCTGAGTGTTCTCTGGCTCAGGTAATGTCCATTCTGCCAGACAGTGGGTGGAGCAAGTTCCTGGTACAAGTTATCTAGTAACCCCAAATGGTCCACATAAAATAAATAATGAGATATCGCAAGACACACTGATGAGCTAACATTTACTGAGTGCTTACGTGAGCCAGGCACTGTTCTCAGGGTATGCGTGGATTATTTAAGTGAGTTCACAGGGTACCGTATAAAGTAAGCAAGGCCTTTTCAAGATCTGGCAGCTTCTGAAGATCTAGAGAAAAGGAGCAATTATAGAAGCCTGTATCATGACAAGTGACAAGAAAGTCAGTGCTGGAATGTCAAATCAGAGAGAGTGTGAAGGCTAGGCAGACTGTCACCAAATCAAGAAGCAGAGCAGTGAGGTAGAAAGTACATGGCAGTTGGAGTCAGTCAGACAGACAGGTAGACCTAAAATCAACCCTGGCTCTGCCACTCACCAATTGTATGTCCCCAGGCAGGTCATATAACCAGGAGTCAGTTTCTTCCTCTCTAAAACAGGCAAGAACCCATCTTGCAGGGTTGTTCTGAGAATGGGAGGAAATGCCTGAGAGTCCAGCCTAATTCCTGGCAAGTAGTACCCAGCTTTTATTACAGCCCAAAGAGTCCTTGTGTTCCAAGGATGAAGGAATTTTAGAGGTCACCCACTCCAGAGAAGTCACGTTTGGAGGCAAACATGAACCCCAAACATAAAAAGTCATTTGCCCAAAGCAACCTGGCTGGTTAATGTCTAAGTCAGGATTAGCACTCAGGACACCATCTGTCCTTAGCCACAGGGCTGATAATTACAGCTGAACCATTTCAAACCCTTGAGACATTTAACTAAAAAGGTGACTAGGCTGATCCTGTTGGTGTCCCTCTGATTGTTTTCTCCTTACAGGATAGGTGATTTTCCAGCATTCACATTAGTCACTTCCAAATGGGCTTACTTGCTTCCATTTGTGCATTAGTCTGCTAGAGCTGCCAAAACAAAATGCTATTCTTAAGTGGCTTAAACGACAGTACCTTTTTCCCTCACAGCCCTGGAGGCTGGTAAGTCCAAGATCAGAGTGCTCATTCTGAGGCCTCTTCTCTTGGATTGCAGGTGGTCACTGTCTTGCTCTGTGCTCACATGACTTAATTGTTTATTTTTCACATGTGTTTATTGGACCAGGATGCCACCCTATGACCGCATTCAACCTTAATTACCTGTGTCTAGCCCCTATCTCTGCATACAGTCACACTGGAGACAGGACTTCAACAAGTGGATTTTGGTGGGGGCACAATTTAGTCTATAGCATTGTGTCTTGTGTTCTCCCTCCCTCCACAGCCATTCCACTCAGGACCGTTTCAAATAGGAGGGAGCTAAAAGGTGAAGCAGATGTACTATTAGGTGCCTAAACATGAGGTACCGAATGCTGGGCATGGTGGCGCACACCTGTCATCCCAGCTGCTTGGGAGGCTGAGGCAGGAAGGAGCACCGGATCAAAGCCAGCCTCAGCAATTTAGCAAGGCCCTAAGCAACTTAGACACCCTGTCTCTAAATAAAATATAAAAAAGGACTGGGATATGGCTCAGTGATAAAGTGACCGTGGGTTTAATTCCTGATACCCAAAAAACAAAACAAAACAAAACAAAAGTACCTAAAATTTAAGTACTTAAAAATGAGGCATCATTTCTGGGCTGATCCCCTTATCAACTCCTCCTGGTTACCTATTAATCAAATCCGAGAGGTGTGGCAAAAGCCAAAGTTCAGATGGTTCAATATATTATTAATTGTGAGAATGCGAGTTGAAGAGTTAAACTGAGGTATATAAGTAGATTCATTCAGAAGGAAAATTTGAACATGAGGAAAGTTTCTCTGAAGATCAGTCATACATCTGAATGATGAACAGAAACAGTGAAGCTCTGACATTTATTCTGATATTTCCAAGGGGAACTGTATATAGTAACATATTTTTGAGGAAACGTCTTTCTTTAGAAAGATTAAGGGGAAAAAAAACTGTCAAGTATGTAGTGAAATATCCAGATTTAAGAAGCCTCCAGGGTCCTGAGGATGAAGGTAATGCAGATCAGTTTTTTTGGTATCAGGAGTCTTTCCATTGTAAGTTGTCCTAAGTCAAAGGGCTACTCAGTCCAGTCACAGAGAGGTTTTGGAATGCTTGAGAGGTTCCTTGTGAGACCAGGAATAAACTGTGACCAGTAACTAGCTCCTTTGTGAAGATAATTTGTGAAGATAATGCTCAGCACACACTTGGAGAAATGATCTCACCCATCTTGTTCGGCTATGTCCCAAAGTCATATTTACTCCAAGTTACAAAGTAATACATGAGAAATACAGGCTTATAGAAAAACTCATAGAAAGCAGAAGTCCTCCTTTATCTTTTCTTCCCACCAAATTATTCCCCTTCCCATGAAAAATGATCAAAACAGTTCAGTGAGGTTTGTTCTAGATTTTAAAATATGCATTTACTTTTAGATATCTGGAGAGTTGCTTTTAAATAAAGGGCACCATACTATGAATATTTAACCTTCTCACACTGATGATAATGTAGACCTATCTTCTCAGTTTTTCCTTTATTACAAAGTTGAAACCAACATTCTTAAGCAAATATTTGTATATGTGAACATATCTGTATGATCTCTTAAAAGGGGATGTACTAGGTCAAAGGGAAAATATATTTTAAAAAATTATATTCTCAAATTGCTTTCTGGAAACAAACTGCTTTCTGGACTTATATTTGCATTAGAATATATGATATGAAAGTATGTGTTTTTGATCTATTTGCAATTTGACATTATCAATCTTTGACTTTTAAATTTCTATTTTCTTGTTTATTTTTTTGTACTAGATTGAACCTGGAGGCACTTTACCACTGAGCTTCATCCCTAGTTCTTTTTATTTTTGATTTTGAGATAGGGTTTTGCTTAATTACTCAGGTGGGTCTTAAACTTATGATCCTCCTGCCTCGGCCTCCTGAGTCACTGAGATTACAGGAAGGTGCTGGTTTAGCCTTTAATTTTTGCCAACCTTTTGGGCATTAAAGTGGATCTCACTGTTATTTTAATTTGTATATTCCTGATTTTTAATAGTTCAGCTGGCCTCATTTCTTTACAATTTTATATTGATTTTTCTGTGAATTGACTATTTATATTATTCTAGAGAAATATTTGATTTTTTTGAGTTGTAACAGCTTTTTGTAATAACACACATTAATCCCTTAATGTTGTAAATATCCAAATCTGTTGTTAGTAGACATTAAATGACAAGTGGAAGTGCATAGAAAAAAAAAAGGAAGGATTTAAACCAAAAGGTTAACAATGATTACATCTAAGAGATAGGACCTGATTATATGACTTTCCTCTTTTTTTTTTTGATTAATAAGCACCTTATTACTGTTTTAATTTCTTTCATTAAAATGCCTATTTCTATTCTAATCATAGTTCTAAAGATGAGCAAATTGGTTGAATCTTTATTTTCCTGAAGGTGTTTCTATCTAAGATACAGTTTCATAATGCCCTGTAAACATCACATGTATATGTAGTTTGATACGTTTTTTGCATTTGAAAATATTCTGTATTGTAAGTGGTTTTACACAAATACTGAGTAGTAAAAATTTTACAATTACGATAATGCAATTAAAAGTTTTAACCAAACAAAAAGTGACTTGCACAAGTTAAGCAGTGAGTCTTCTGAGATATTTGTAATAATATAACCTGATGATTCCATAATTTTCTCTATAAATAATTTTCAGGTTTTTTTCCTTCATTAAGACAAATTTTCTGAAGTTCCCTCTCTTTCAATTTATATTCCTTGTTTAAAACCAAATATTAACTGTCTTGGTTTCCATACCTTCTCTTTATCAAGTTTTGCAAAAAATATTTTATTTCTTGCTCTTCTGAAAATTCTTGGTTTTGATTAGAAGCCATACCAATAAAGACTAGGTTTCTATAGATCTCTAACATCACATCTCCATATAAAGTCTGCTGAGAAGGGTCCAGGCATTTCCATTTCTCTTCAGAAAAATCAATGGCCACACCCCTTAATGTCAATAGTTCCATTTCTTGGTTTTCCTGCTTAGTGTTCCCCCCTATAGTCTTTTTCAGCTCCTGTGTAGCACAGAAACCTGGGGCTCCAGATCTAGGATAGTAAACAGAAATGGATTCATATACGACTTTCCTCTTTATCTCTTTTGTGCATGTGTTTCCTTTCCTCCCTTGAACACAAGAATACATTAATTGTACAAGCAAAAAAATATTTCAACAAAGCAATTAGTGTGGTAAAGGAAATGGTGAAGCTTTTCATGACAATTGTAAATGCAGATTTATTAAGAAACTTTGAGTGAGGTGGTATCGATGGAGTAAGTATTCTAATGTATCAATAGTTACTTCTTTGACAAAAAATTGATATGGCAGCTAAAAATTAGCCTTACTACTTGTAGTTACCTATTCACATCCAAGATTCTATCATTGTTTACCCATGTCATTTTATTCTCCCCCCCCAAGTATCAGTGATCAACAGTGAGGGACACCCAAACATCTTGCCAAGTTTCTGGACAAAAATGTGCACAGGCTCTATGCAAAGGCAAAATGGCTTCTGAGTCACCAGCAGCCTTCAAAACCCTATTAATTATTAACAAATGCAAAGAAAGTGCATGCTGATCAGAAAGAAGGAAGTAAGAGGGAGGCAATGTGGTCTGCTGGGGAGACACAGTGCCCATGTGAGATCTCAGAGTTAAATACTATTTAATATGGAATTAAATAGTCCTCCCAGCAGACAGGAATGCCCCCAATTGCCTGGGTTGGGAAACACCTCCTAAGATCACTTAAGGTTATCAGTTCTTATTACATGAGGCAATACCAGTTTGACCTTCCACTAGCACTAGTGGCACGGGTGCAGGGTAGGAGAAAGGTTACACTGAGATGGGAATAATGAGCCAGGCATGTTGGCACATGTGATCCCAGCAATTTGAGAAGCTGAGGGAGGAGGATCACAAATTCAAGGTGGCCTGGGCAACTTAGTGAGGCCCTGTCTTAAAATAAAAATGAAACAAGGCCTGGTACTGTAGCTGAGTGGTTGAGCCTTTGCCTAGCATGTATGAAGCCCAGTACTAGGTTCAACCCCCAGTACTGGGAAAAAAAAAAAAAAAATGATGGGAATAGTGACCCCTCAGATGTTGGGCTTTCACAGACTAAATTGTTACTAATTGTTACTAAGAGGTGCATCCTTGGGAATCTACCCTTAAGAGCAGCCTAGATGGCCAAAGGCCAGACCCCAGGGAATACACCAAAAAGGAACTAACTTGGAAATCTGTAGGTAACCTGCCAACCTGTGATCATCTCATAAAGTGCTTTCCCACAACTTCAACAGAAACTGTCTCCACTTCCTACTGGTGGAATCTCTAAAGCAAATTCTCAACCCTGACTAGTCCTCGGAGGCAACCAGGCAGCTCAGCTGATGTTCCTAGAGCCTCACCAGCAATTCTGAATACTACAGGACTCAAATGTAATGGATAGAAAGACAGGTAAATAAATAGGGAAGATGAATCCCCAAAGCTCCTAGCTTTTGTTTACTTTCAGCTTATTTATATATCCTGAATTATGTTGCATTACTATAAAGCAAGCAACACTTGAGAAGGCAGATTTAGCATATGGGTTGAATTCTTGAAAGGACAGTGTTATTGTAGATCCTAGGACTTAGCCATTTACATATAGAAAAGCAATTTATATATCATGAATTTTACAGAGCTTATAGGGCAATATAACTAATACTATATTATACTACCATGATAATCCTAAAATATTATTACCATGCCTAAGTCTGTATGGTAATGCATACAGAATGTACATCCAGTATAATCCCAAATACAAGAAGGTAAAGCCTTTAGGTTAGAAAGAACAGAGTGAGGACATGAACACCCTGTCACTTTGAGGCTAAGATCCAGATAACATATAGAAATGGGAAAGGAGATACATCTGTCATGTCTTCCAAAATGAGCTGAGGACATCTGCAGCTTCTGCCATCATCTCACTGTAGCACAACGGCAAAAACAGATGTAAAAATAGAAGTGATATATTCAACTATTAACAGTGAAGCAAAACTGAATATAGCAGCCTGCAGCAGCACTGACGTAAAATGGGGAACAGCTTCTTCTGGGGCAGGCTGTCTCGAGTGGACAATGTGCCAACGAACTAATGATGTTCTCTCCATCCGTGTCATCCCTGACGTCTTCAGAAGGGATGAGGAGGAGGAGACAAGCGAGAAGGTCACAAACTGACTGCAGCAAGTGATATTCTCCTGACTGCAAAGTGAAGGAGCCCATTTGTTGGGAAGGAAACCCCTCCCCCTGGGAGTGCACCACCCACTGCAGCGCCTCCTAATGAAGTTCATGGGCAGGCATAAAGCTGTGTGCAGCCTGCGGGAGCTGCAGTAGGGAGAGTGCTGGACAGGGGGACAGGAAAGCACAGAAACAGATGAGGGAGATTCTAGAGCCAGGAAGTGACCACGCTGGTTTCCTGTCAGTGTCACCTCTGCTCCACTGGGGAGGAAGCTGGGAGCCCATTTGGCAGGTTCTGCAGAGCAGTTCACAGGAAGAGAGGAAGACCCTCTATCAGGAGAATATTTTCATTAACGGAGCACCTGGAGCTTTCTGGTTGTTTATTATTACTTGACTTTATTTTTTTCTAAGTTGAGACATCATTCATATATCATAAAACATGCTCTCTAAACATGTATACTTGAGAGTTTTTAGCATGCCACGAGACTGTTCAACCATCACAGTAATTGCAGAGCATTTTTTATCACCACAGAAAGGAACCCTTACCCATTAATAAGTCACTCCCCCAACCTCTCTAGCTTCAGTTTACTTTCTCTTTCTATGGATTTGCCTATTCTGGATAGTTCATATAAATGGAATCATACTGCATGTGGCCTCTTACGCCTGTTTTCCCCACTTATCATGAGGTTTTCAAGATTCATCCATGCCACAGCATGAATTAGTACTTTATCCCTTTAAAGATAATAAACTTATTATCTAATAATTTAGCCACTTAGACAGTGGCATCTGGCACATTCACAATGTGGTACAACTTCTATATGTTTTAAAATCTTCCCATCACTCCAGAGTAAAACCCCTTACCCATTAAGCAGTATCTCCCCATTCCCTCCTCTAGCCCAGAAACCACCCATCTCTGGGCTTTACCTATTTGGGGAATTTCATATAAGTGGAATCATATAATATGTGACCTTTGTGTCAGATTTCACTTAGCATTACGCTTTGAAAGTTTATTTTTTTCACAATACATGTTAGGTATTCCTTTTAATTGTCAGTAATATTCCATTATATAGCTATATCACAATTTGTTTATCCATTCATGTGTGGGTGAACACTGGATTGTTTCTAATTTGGAATAATGCTACTATGAATATTTGTGTACAAGTCTTTATGTGAATACATGTTTTCATTTCTCTTGGGTATATATCTAAGAAGTAGAACTGCTGGGTCATATAACTCTCTATATTTTACTTTTCCAGGTACTTCTGGGCTGTTTTCCAAAGTGACTGTATTATCTTACACTTCTACCACTACTGTATAAGAGTTCATATAAATGGAATTCTCCAAATCTTTTTTTTTTTTTTTAAAGAGAGAGGGGAGAGAGAGAGAGAGAGAATTTTTTAATATTTATTTTTTAGTTTTCGGCGGACAACATCTTTGTTTGCATGTGGTGCTGAGGATCGAACCCGGGCCGCACGCATGCCAGGCGAGCGCGATACCGCTTGAGCCACATCCCCAGCCCTCTCCAAATCTTATATAACATTTATTACTGTCTGTTTTTGACTTTGGCTTTCCTAGTGGGTGTGAAGTAGCCTCACTGTGTGTTATTTTTTTGTTTTAAAATCAAAGCCACCCCTATACATAGTTTAAAAAGATAAGGCTCAAGTATAGATGCTCCATTCCTCTCCATTTCCATTTCCACAAGGCACATACTTAAAATTCTTTCAGTGGTTTCTTCTGGTATTTATCTTATATTTCTTGTATTATGCTTCCACTGTTATTTTTAAATCCATTTTAGATACTATCTCTTGACTTCCAACTATGAAAGATGAGCATTTATTTTATGTGCACAAAAACACATACTCGTTTTATCCTTCCTTCTTTGCAGTATGATTATAATCTTCATTTTTGGTTAAATCAGTAATTGGCATTTACATTGTTATGATTATGCATTTATAGCCATGTGATGTACAAAGATTCTACTTTACTTAATCATACTTTTTCCCCCTTAGATTTCAGATGACCTAGGAGGAAAAATCTGCCTCATGTTTTCTATTTCCTCAATTTTCTACATACCAATTACAAATTCATTTTCAAATTCTGCAAGAAGACTAAAATCACTCTCTATATATTCAAACACATTGGACGTTCTATTTCTTTCTTTTTGGGGTGAACATGTAGCCAAAGCTCATGTAGTATTTGTTGAAGGAATGAATGAAGATAACTAGCCAGAACAAAGACCTAGAGCCAGAAAACAACAACAACAACAACAACAACAACAACAACAACAAAAAAAAACTTAGACATTACTTCTTCCCCCCCGACCTTCTGGGTTACAGTATTTACAAGATGGGTTCACTTTAGAGGTGAGAGATATTCCAGGCCCATAGAAGTGACTGGACTTGCCAAAGTGTGAGAACGAGAGTTCAGAAGGAGCAGGGCTGGAACATCAGTCTTCTGGGCCTTAGAGCCCCTACATCAGGTTGCTTCCACAGAAAAAAAGGGCATTTATCCTGAAGCGGATGTGGACTTTGGATCTTTATCCTTTAAATATATTCAATTCCCTGAAACCTAAAAAGTAACTGCTTGTGCTAAGAATCCGAAAGAAAGGGCACAAAGAGTATTATCATAATTTGTAAACCCTCTTAGTGCTCATTGCTTCATTTAATATCCTCAAAGCTATAATCAGTCAAGATCTATGAAATCCAAACTTTCCACATGTAATTACTCTGAGGATTATTACTATTAATTTGAATTTGAATATTGCCAAGTCTAGTTACTTCCTAACAAAGTCCCATGCCCAAGCAGTGCTGCGCATGATTGTGGCAGGTATGAATTGCTTTGGTCTGACCAGCATCTACTTCCCCATCCTCGGATAAGAGTTCTTTGATTTTTATTTGATACCAGGGATGGGGTATTTGATACCGATGTGGAACATGATGTCAGCATAGAGCTGCCATGGATCATATTGGGAGAGGACCTGCCTGAGCTCAAGGGCCACTACAAAGAAAGAAGAACTGACAGGGATAGCACATGAAAAAGTCTCCATACCCTGCTGCGTCTTCAAACTTTCCAACAGTGTGCGCAAATAAAATCCTGGATTTGGATTGTGCTTCTGCTGCTTACAACCAAAAGGAGTAATGACTTACACAGACACTGTAAGGAGAGGCTGAGCCACTTTTGTGTATCAGCCTCCCAAACTCATGTTTTGAGACAACTGGGACATTAATTTCATATTGATTTCTTGTACTTATATTTTTCTAAGTGTATTTGTTTCTAATACATCATCTGCTTCCCCAGGCTTTTTTTTTTTTTTTTTTGGGTAAATGATCCACATTTTAAAGTTGTGTCTCAGCATAAAAACAACTCAGAACATATTTTATAAATTATCACATATAACTTCCTTACAAATAAAAACCCCAACATTTTTCTTTTTCCTCCACTCTAGTTTCTTATCCCTAAATTTACTTACTTTTCCAAGTCAGCTCTTTTAAATTTTAATACTAGACAATTCTTATTTCCGTAGCTATAGGGGAACCACACATCTTTGTTCTAACTGGTTTCATTCCTACTTTGTAGCCATGACTTTTCCACTCAGCATACTTGTCCCTCCACAGTGTCTTATACAAAAAATGTCCAGGTGGATTCCACAGACTGTCTTTGGAACACCTAAGGACTATGATTAAAGTAGGGGTGAGGGGCTCCAGCCCGGCTTTCTCATCCTCCAGGCACTATCCAGTCATTGCCAATGATGTAGGATTATACTTACTTATAAGATACAGCTATTTGTGTACTGTCCAGAGTCCAAGCTTCAGGATAGAATTCACCTGTTCATTACTAATGCTGAGCACCTAGCATATGACTGGCATGTGGTATTCAATAAACATTTATTAATTGAATAAATGAAAATAGGCAATACAGGTATAATTTTACTGATATTCTGATTTTATGGATAAGGAAACTGAGGTGCAGAGAGTTTTAGTGACTTGTATAAAGTTCCACAGTGAGTTAGAGAGGGGTTAAGATACAGTTCTCCTGCCTGGTTGTTCTTCTCTTCTACCACATCACTTCCTGAGCATATATCCCATTATCAAAAAATTCAGGTATAATATCTTAGTTATTAAATAAACGAAGATTTTCAAGTGCCCAAAATGATTCTTAAAGTTTAAGACCTACCGTGGTATCCACAGCCTTGACCTTTTCTGTGGGAATGTGCTTTGGGACAGGTTCTGTCTGGGACAGCAACACACATCCTTTGTCCCCCAAGGTGATGATTACAACCTTGCAGCCCCTTGCCAGGAGTACCATTGCAGCTTTCCCAGCCTCCTCTGGGTTGCCCACCATGAGGCCTGTTAAAGTCTCAGCCTGGAACACACAAAGGAGAAGAAACAGTGGTGAGAATGAGTAACTCAGATCCACTTCCAGATTTGCTTTACTTAACACAAATGCAATGGGAACCTTGATGGATACCAGTACAGGAAAATAAACAAGAGAGAACAATAACAATGACAACCAAAACTAGCTAAAAGACATTCTTGGGATAATCAGGGAAATATGAATGTGGCTCAGATATTACATGACAGTATAGAATTATTGAGAATTTTTTTAAGCGTGATAGTGTTATTGTGGCTCCCTGTAGGTGATGCATACTGAACTTACTCTCAATGGAAACAAAATTCTTGTTTTTAGTTACTTTTTAATAAAAACAAAACCCAAATATATCCTGGGGAGGGAGAAGCAAACAGCAAAATGTTAGTACCTGTGTAGGTGGAGTGTTCACTCTATTACTCTTTCAGCTTTTCTGCTCATAGAATAATTTTTATGAAAAAGAGAACAAAAGGAATTCTACAAATAGAAGAAGGAAAGATGGGAAAAAGAAAGAAAAGAAAAAAAGAAAGAGTCATTGCCAATGATGTAGGATGAAATTGTACATATATATATATATATATTTTTTTTTTTTTAGCATCTAAGGATATGATTCTTCCAGGTGTCTCCTGGGCCATGGTGCCTTTCTCAGTTACTAGTTAACTGGTTACTAGCCTTCCCTGGCTGCAGACGACTCATTATTTTTGCTCAGCTGTTTCTACTGGAGCCGCTGAAGGCAGAGAAGAGAGGCACCGATGGCAGAAGCCCTGGCATTCACTGACTCTGTGACCTTCCCTGGTCACTGACAATCTGCAAAATGCAGGGCAGGGGTGGGAGGGCTTGCACAGGATCAGTATTTCTCTCTCAGAATATAAAAGGCCTATGATTAAAGTAGGGGTGAGGGGCTCCAGTCCTGCTTTCTCAACCTCCAGGCACTACCCAGTATCTCCAAGGAATCTCTCTGGTTCTGAGATAGGCAGTTTAAAAACCACTAGAGGAATTACATGGTACTTTTTGACTCAGAAAGTAGATAAACAAATTCTCTGTTTTTGCTATTACAATTTAACCATACACTACCTCTTCTGGAGAATGGATCTGTCTTCTTTGGGTTTGCTCATGTCCAAATCAATGCTTTTTGTCATCTATAAATCATTCCACAAGTGTCTGCTCATCCTGAGTTTGCATTTTCCCAGTAGTACAGGTTAGCACACGCTTCACCAACTTGACCATGGACCCCCCTCTTACCATCTTTTGTGTAGACCTTTTTAGTCTGGGTTGGTTATACTTTGAGGTCTTCCTTTCTCCCCACTACTGGGGACCAAACCCTGGGTCTTTTTTTTTTTTTTTTTTTAATAACTTTTTTTAGTTATAGTCAGACACACACAATACCTTCATTTTATTTGCTTATTTATTTTTATGTGGTGTTGAGGATCGAACCCAGCACCTTGCATGTGCTAGGTGGTAGTGCTACTGTTGAGCCACAACCCCATCCCAAATCCAGGGTATTACATGTGCTACGCAAGTACTCTACCACTGAGCTACATGACCGGCCCTTTTTGTTTTATTTTGATACAGGGTCTCACTAAGTTTCCCACGTTGGCCTTGAATTTGTGATCTTCGTCCCTCAGCCTCCTGAGTAGATGGGATTATAGATGTGCGCCACTGTGCCGAGCTTCTGATACTATTTTTTTTTTTAAATAAATTTTGCATTGGTTTTCCTTACTGGGATCACTTACATCTATTGAGTTGGATGGTCTCTTTTCAGAAATACCAACTTGTGTCTTTAAAAACTTTTTTTTAATTTAAATTTAATTTTTGCAATACTGGGAATTAAATCCAGGGACACTCTACCCTTGAGCTATATCCCTATTCCTTTTCATTTTTTGTTTTGAGAGAGGCTGTTGCTAAGTTGCCCAGGCACGTATCCAACTTGTGATCCTCCTGTCTATCTCCCAAGTAGTTGGGGTTATAGGCAGGCACCTCTACTCCTAGCCTTCTAGAAACCTTTTAAAAAAACTACTGTTTAGGGCTGGGGTTGTGGTTCAGTGGTACAGCATTTGCCTAGCATGTGTGAGGCACTGGGTTTGATCCCCAGCACCACATTAAAAAAAACTAAATAAACTAAATAAAGGCATTATGTCCACCTACAACTAAAAATATTTTTTAAAAACCAAAAACTATTGTTTAATGAAAAAAATCTTTTAACATAGGAAATAATGCAACCAGCATCCATTTACCTACCACGGACTTTAACAAATCTTAACATTTTATTTGATTCAGATACATTATTATTATTATTATTATTATTATTAGGGATTGACATGCTAGCAACCAGGGCCTTGCACATGCTAGCAAGCAGTCTACCAAGCTACATTCCCAGCCCAAGACAGTTTTCTTTAAAGAAATTAAATTATCTCTCACATAATATTGTTTAACAAATATTTTTCTCTTGTGTTGATGATATGATTATTCTTGTCATTTACATTTAATCTCTTTTTCCCTCTGATCATTTAAAAATATTTTTGTTTTTATTCTCAGTTTTATGCAGTTCCATTAAAATGTACCTAAGTAGAGAATCAGATTTGTTTATTTTACATGGCACTTTTTTTATATGTATATATATATATATTTTGGTTGTAGGTGGACACAATACTTTTTATTTTTCTGTGATGTTGAAGATCGAACCCAGTGCCTCACACATGCCAGGCTAGCGCCCTACCACTGAGCTACAGCCTCAGCCCTCCATGGCACTTTTATACACTTTTGACCTGGGGACTTGTGTCTTTTCTCAGTTTTAGAAAGCACCTTGCAGGTTTTCCTCCAGTATTGCTTTTCTTGAGTTCCCACAGTTCTCCTTTTACTCCAATTAGATGCAATGGGACCTCTCAAACCTCCATCTCTCTCTAATATTCTTCTTTAATATTTAAAATATTTTTCTTTCTGCCCTGCTTTCTTGGTGAACTGAATTTTCTATCTCTAAGTGAATGGATTAAGAATCTTCCAATTCACTATTTCCTTATTCCAATGTGTTTACTTATTTATTGCAGTTCTGGTGATTGAACCCAGGGCCTCACATATACTAGATAAGCGCCCTATGACTGAGCTACATACCCAGTCCTAATGTTTGTTTATTTACTTATTTATTTGAATAATTTTTAGTTGTAGATGGACACAATACTTTATTTATTTGTTTTTATTTGGTGCTGAGGTTTGAACCCAGTGCCTCACACGTGCCAGGCAAGTGCTCTACCACTGAGCCATAACCCCAGCCCACCTAATGTTTATTTTTTCATGAATGATGTAAAATTTTTTTCAGTGACCACTTTTGTTTTCAAGATGTCTAATGAGTTGTTTCTCATATTTACATATTATTGCTTTGATTCTGTTTTTCTTTCACAATTTCTTCTTCAACAAACGTTAATCATGTTTACTTTACAGTCTTTCCTTGCATTGTTTTATTATTTGAATTTCCTCTTCAGACTGCCGACTCTGCTGGTTGCTGGTGTGTCTGCTGCTTTGTGAGCAGGCTCACTCTCCTTGCTGTCAGAAGGAGAGTCTTCATAGTTCACCTCCCACCTGGCCCATCTCTACCTTTCTAGAGGTTTTAGGGTTCTATTTATCAGGCGTCCACGGATCTCAAAACCAGAGCAAGGTATTATACTGGTCATAAAGAGTTCCTGCTTTTCAGTGATTGGGACATTGACAATGAAAGTCATTGTTGGTTTCCCTCCTCCTCAGAGGCAGTGTCTCTGTCCTCCTGTCATCTCTGGTGGGAGCCTTAAATATATTGTAGCCTTGTGGAAGGGGTAGCAGCTTCTTCCACCTCTTATTGTTCACAGGCCAGCCAGGCCAGCATGCGTGGTTTCCAGCTATGGGCACCACTCGTCTCCCCCATGTGGTCCACTTTTAGTGCCGGTTACCTAAGGATGTGAGATGGCCATCACTCTCCCAGCTTCCCGGCTTCCTGTACAGCACACCAAGGGCTGAATGCTCTGTGAAACTGTTATAATTTGATCTGTAGAGTTATTTAATCTTATTTTGAAGCTTCTGAGTATCTTTTTATTGTTTTTGTGTGTGTGGTGCTGGGATTAAATCTAGTAGTACTCTACTATTGAGCTATATCTACCCTTTTTAATTTATTTTGAACAGGGTCTTGCTAAGTTGGCCAGGCTGGCCTCTAACTTGCAATCCTCCTGCCTCAGTCTCCAGAGTTGCTGGGATTACAAGTGTGCCCACTGTGCCCAGCTCGTTGTTTCTTCTCTTTCCTTTTTTAAAAAATATTTTTATTGTAGATGGACATAATAACTTTATTTATTTATTTTTTAATGTGGTATTGAGGATTGAACCCAGTGCCTCACACATGCTAGGCAGGTTCACTACCACCAAGCCACAACTCTAGCCCCATTTTTTAAAAAATACTTATATATCAATGATTTAGGTTTGAAACAGAGGCAATATCTTAAGCATGAATGTACATTATTAGTGAGAATTATTTGAATCAATCTATAAGAACATTAAAACTTTTAAAGTTTTTCTTTTTTTTGATAGAATTTTTGAAACTAATTTTCTTAAAGACCCGTGTTCATGCATTTAATAAGCATTTACTAGGTGCCAACTTTGTAAGGTACAATGTAGCAGATGTTATTTTCCAAAGATAACCATATGAATGTTGTGCATGCACTTTTTACACTATGACAATGCAGTCTTCTGTTGAGAGGTGGGGTACCAAGGTGAACCTTCCTTCTTCAACCAACAGAATGGGACAGAATGATGCTGTGGGACTTCTGAAGCTAAGTAAAAGGACATCATGACTTCTGTCTGTTGCACTCTCTCTTTCTCAATGCTGGGATCTGGGAAAACAGCTACCATATTGTGAGGAATCCCAGGACACAAGGAAAGGCCATGTATAAGTGGCCCACAGCCCCATCATGCCCCCAGCTAACAGCCAGCACCAAACTGTCAAGCATATGTGTGAAAAAGACTTCAGATAATTCCATCCCTCAGCCTTTGAGTCTCCCATGGAGGGCCCAAGCATTATGGAGCAGAGATAAACCATACTGTGTTCTGTCTGAATTCCTGATACATGGAAACTACGAATGACAATAATTATTGTTATAAGCCAATTCATTTGGGGGGGTAATTTATTACTCAGCAATTGATAACATATACACATAGGGATGGCTACCGGGGATACAAGTGAATAAGACAGGTGCCCTGTCCTCATGGAACTTGTAATTTAATGGAGAAGATAGGAGGACTGAATAAATAAATTTAGGCCGTGATGAGTGTTTAAAGAATACCTAGAGTGCTGTGTAAGTATCTAGCAGGGAAATCTGAGCCAGTTTGGCAGTTGAGGGTAACGTAACCTCTTATTGTGAAATGGTCACTCTCTCCCACAATTCCTTTTTCTTAGTCCAATGCCTCGCTATGGTGGTTGCTCGAAATATTGCATAACCTATTGTGGTTTGTTAAATTAGTTTCCATGTAGCAGTCTTCTTTTTTGTGTCCTCTATGTTCTAAAAGATGAAATTATCAAAAAAGCAGGTCAAGAAATCCTAGAGACTTTCATTCAGCCTTTGAACTAAATGGCAAATGACCTTACAGTTCATTAATGACGTTCTCTATGCGCATGTCGCATTTGCCAATGTGTCTGCAGGTCCTGCATCCCAATCATGGGAGAGAGCTCTGGTCTAATGCTGTCTAACCTATAAAAAGGAGGAAATACTGAATTTTCTTCCTAAAAATACTGACAATAGCCTCATATCAACATACTGGGAGAGATTTTGTGCAGATGTGTACATTATGACCCTCAGATGGACTCAGAGGCTGCTGCCCTCATGCAGTGGCCCCCAAGGACTTTGCTGCGGCATCATGAAGAACCTTTGTCTGTCCACCAGTGCTGTCATGGGGTCTCACCACAGAAGGCAGCAGTCACGCCAGGAGTTGTATACTAACTAGGGTCATTAGATAAAATACAGGAAGCTCAGCTAAATCTGAATTTCAGATAAACAACCAATAATTTTATAGTGTAAGTATGTTTGGTATATTATTCACTGACTATCTGAAATTCAAATTTATCTGGGCATCTGTATTTTTATTTGCTCAACCTGGCAACTCTAATGCTAATTAGTTCACAGAATATGAAATAATTAGAAAAGAAAACAAAACACCAGAGTGTGAGGGCAGGGAGGGGACTAACTAACGGGTTTGATAAGTACCACATTAAGGAGGTGACTCAAAGAATTCCCCCAACCCCCAGAACTTACTGATTTCCTTTTCTTCACACCCCAGCAAACTGAAAAATCTGTGATCATTATGTCTAAGACACTTGTGATCCAATCGACGTAGTTCATCCTGCCTCTGCTTTATCCCCTTACATGCAAGTCTTCCAGTTTCTCAAAGAATGGCCACCCCAGTTCATCCTTACCTCGCTTTCATTGCAGCAGAACACGTCCGAGAGGCTGTAGAACTGCGGATCCAGGTCAGCAATGGCAGGAGCTGGATTGAACAATGTTTTCACTACAAAGGAATGGGAAAGAGGTTTGATGGTTATCATTTTTAACATGGTGCATTTACAGACATTTGGTAGGACAAATCCCTGATTGCAATCATGTTTGCATTCATCTGATTAAATATCCATTTAGTACAGATGAGGAGAAGTCTGAAATCTCAGTCTCCATGATAGTTGAGCACCAGTGCCTTCTTATTTCTATTTCCTCTACTTTTTTACTTTACTTTCAGCTTCAAGGGCAAACATCAATATTTACAGCCAAGGTGATCACAGAGTTAAGGTAAGGGCAGGGAAAACATTAAAGAGGAATAAAGATGTTGTGGCATGAAAGGTTGTGTATGAGTGTGAACAGGTGGGTGAAGATTTTTGTGGGTTCCTGTAAGTGCTTAGTTGCAAGGCTAGTTCATAAATCCATTTTCTAGGAAAGAAAAAAGAGATCACAGAAAAGAAACAATGAAGAGTTCAAAATTTTCCTGAATTGAGTAGAATGAGGAAACTCAGGTACACATGTATATTTTATATACCCCTGTGTGCTTCCCAAATATGTTACATCACACAGACACACAGACACACACACAAGCTTACGCTTTTGGCTTTTGTGAGCAATCTGGGAATGTTAAAAAAAAAAAGGATTGCGAAAGGAGGAGAAATTAAGTCAGAGGCTGAGTGGTGGCTCAGACTAGGAGGTGACTCGAGAAGGATGGGTGGAGATAACTATAGTGGGCAAAGGAGAAGGTCACTGCTATCACAGTGAGAGAGAAGTGCATTTTTTACAAGAGGAAAACAAGGCCGAGAGATGAGATCCTGTGTGGAAGGCCCTCCCTGGGATGTCATCTGGCAGGGCCCCTACCCAGGGTCCTCTGACTTTAAGTTCAGGGTTTGGTCCTCTCTAAAATAGCTTCTGTAGGCCAGAACTCAACTCTAAGAACTCTAAGCAATACATGCCTCCAACCCCAATTCACCATATCTTGAAATAGCCTTTGGTGTAAAATTTTAAATTATTTTAAAGTCTTCAGAAATTTTATTTGCACGAAGAACCTTCTTTGCCACAACTCAGGTACATATGTGTATTTTATATGCCTCCCATATATATCCTGCAGTACACTAAACTGGACTGGCTGGTTTTCTTTTCCTCAACCCAGGTCCACTGACTTAGGTGTGAAGTAGTCTCATCTGTCTATAGATGGGTAGAGTAAATTCCACTAGTTGCGGTTCTCCAAGATTCTTCCAGAACAGTGGCTTAGAAACCTGGCTGCCTATCAGCATCAGGGAGAGCTTGCTCAAGTGCATGATTTCTTTTTTTTAATTTCTTATCAGCTTTATTAAGGTGTATTTAAGAAATGTACATTGTGTGTATTTTGGTGTACAATTTGATGTTTTTATTTATGTATATATTGTTAAGTGTTTATATCAGGTTAATTAACATATCCATCATCTCACATTTTTTTTAACAGTGAGAACATTAGGATCTACTCACTTAGCAGTTTTCAATCATTAAAAAAATGACATACTTAGTTAACATGCTATGCAATTACACTCCAGAATATTCATATCTTTTAAAAATTTTTATTATTTATTCTAATTTGTTATATATGACAGCAGAATTCAAGTGCATGATTTCTGGACTCCACTTCAAACCCACTGAGTCAGAATCTCTGGGGGTAAGAACACGGTCTCCAGGTGGCTCTCACAGAGCCGCTTGGAAGTGACCTATCCCACATTCCTGGAAAGATGCTAATGAGCATGTGGCTGATGGAAAGAGTACACCACTGCAGCCCCATGAGGCTGCCTAGTCTGCACCCTCCTAGGTCTTATATGATGTTTTGGTCCAGCCAGTGATCTTGTCCTGTATGGGCTAACACTATTTCCACATTTTTGTTATTGTAGATTCCATAATGTCCACCCACAGAAATCCTATTGTATATTTTTGGCAGTTCAAATTTTTGCACATGGCTATTGTGCAACTTCAATTAGAAAATGGACATGAAAGCCCTGGGTAAACTGTAAAGTGTTGTACAAATGTAAAGGATTATCACTGTTATTATGTTGTCCTTTACACACAGCCCAACACCCCCGCCAGTCCACCCATCCCTCTGCCTTCTGTGTAGCCTGGCAACAATCTCGCTCATTGGCTCTCTGGCTTCTGCGATGTCTTGGAGATGTCAGTTATGCATAAAGGTCCTCATTGTCCAGCATTTGAACACACCCACTTACTTTTTAGATTTTCTGAACAATATATTGTTCCTTATTTGCCTCACACCCACCTAGGGTTTTCTTCAAATTGGTACTCATTAGCATCAGAGCACAGGTTAGAGCAAGGTACCAGTATGGAACAGCAGGGTAGAGTCATTTCCTTTTTCTTCCCCTAAAAGATGCCTGATCTAGCAATTCCTTTTCTTCCTTTCTTTCTTTTCTTTGTACCAGGGATTGAACCCAGGGGTGCCTAACCACTGAGCCACATCCACAGCTCTTTTTATTTTTTGAGACAGGGTTTTGCTAAGTTGTTTAGGGCCTTGTTAAGTTGCTGAGTCTTGTTCTCAAACTTGCAATCTTCCTGCCTCAGCCTCCGGAGTTACTGGGATTACAAGTGAGTGCCACCACACTGGGCTAGCAATTCCTTTTCTAAATCTATGCTCACAGAAATCTATAGGTATTCAAATATGATACACAGTGATGCTCATGGAGCTCTGTGCTAGAAAAATACAAAAAGAAACCTACACATCTATCAAATGGATTGGTTAAAATTATGACATATTCACCTGATGTAATTCTCTGCAGCAGCTAAAAAGAATGAAGTAGCTCCTTCCTTTGTGAGAGAAAGATTTTTATAATTTATCCGTACGTGAAAAAGGAAGGTTTCTACCAACTATTCATTTTAAATAAAACACATAAAAACATAACTACATGGGGCTGGGGTTGTGGCTCAGCGGTAGAGCGCTTGCTTAGCATGTGCAAGACCCTGGGTTTGATCCTCAGCACTACATATAAATAAATAAATAGAATAAAGATATTCTGTTTAACTACAACTAAAAAAATAAATATTAAAAAAACAACTACACACGTAGTTACATTTCTATACTTGCATAAAGAGAAAAGTCTGAAGTAATTAGTTATAAAAGGTTAATTGGAATAAATCTGACTGTAGATTAAATGTTGTACATCATGCAGTTAATCTTCCATCAAAAAACAGGTACACTGTTAATGAAATGATATAATAGCTGTGTTGTGCAGTGGAGGGTAAAGAGTAATGAGTTGGGGTACAGATGAAAAAAACCCTGGTCATGTCTTGACATTTGTTGAAGCTAAATGAGAGCACATATGGACTTACCAATATAGTATTCTATATCCTTACATATTTGAAATTTTCCACAATAAAAACAATTTTAAGCTGGGCATGGTGGTATACACCTGTGGTCCCAGCTATGTGGTCGGTTGAGGTGGAAGAATCACTTAAGCTCATGAATTTGAGACCAACCTGGCTACCACAGTAAGAACCCCATTTCAAAGAAGAAAAAAATATTTAAAAACCTCACAAATTTTATTTTATGTTATTGTTTTGTTTTTAGTTATATATGATAGTAGAATCTATTTTGATATAATTATACAAGCATGGAATATGTCTTTTTCTAATTAGGACCTCATTATGTGGATGTACACGATGGTGGAATTTACTGTGGTGAATTCATATAGGTACATAGGAAAATCATGTCAGATCCACACTGTCTTTTCTTTCCCTATCCCCCCATCCCTTCCTTTCATTCCCCTTTGTCTAATCCAATGAACTTCTATTCTTATTCTCCCCTACTTATTGTGGGTGAGTTTCTACATATCAGAGAAAACAAGTGAACTTTGGTTTTGGGTTCTGGCTTATTTTACCTAGCATGATAGTCTCCAGATCCATCCATTTACTGTAATAAAATGTAATAAAGTCATTCTTCTTAAGGGCCAAGTTTTGTGTGTGTGTGTATGTATGTGTGTGTGTGTATATATATATATATATATACACACACACACATATATATATATCTCACATTTTATGTATCCATTCATCTGTTGAAGGGCACACAGGTTGGCTCCATAGGTTAGCTAATTGTGAACTGAGCTGTGATAAAACATTGATGTGGCTGTGGCACTGCAGTATACTCATTTTGTTTATTTTTATTTATTTATTTTTAATTTTTTTTTTTTAGTTGGAGATGGACACACAGTATCTTTATTTATTTGTTTGTGGTGCTGAGGATCGAACCCAGTGCGTTATACATGCCAGGCAAAATGCGCTACCACTGAGCTACAACCCGAGCCCCCAGTATACTCATTTTAAATCCTACATTTTAAATATATACCAAGAAGTGGGATAGCTGGGTTTAATGGTGATTCCATTCCTAGTTTTATGGGAGATCTCTATGCTGCTTTCCAGAGTAGATGCATCAATTTGTAGTCCTATCAGCAATGTATGAACGTAAATTTTTCACCATATCTTCACCAACATTTATTGTTACTTGTATTTTTGATAATTGCTATTCTGACTGGAGTGAGATGAAATCTCTGTAATTTTAATTCTCAATTCTCTCTAGAGATGTTGAACACTTTTTCATATATTTGTTGACCATTTACACTCCTTCTTTTGAGAACTGTCTGTTCAGTTACTTTGCCCATTTATTGATTGGGTTGTTTTTTGGTGTTAAGTATTTTTAATTCTTTATATATTCTGGAAATTAATGCCCTGTCTGAGATCCATGTGGCAAAGATATTCTCCCATTCTATATGCTCTCTCTTCACATTCTTGACTGTTTCCTTTGCTGTGAAGAAGCTATTTATTTTGATGCCATCCCATTTATTGATTCTTGATTTCACTTCTTGTGCTTTAGGAGTCTTGTTCAGGAAGTCAGATCCCAATCCTGACATGGTAGAGTATTGAGCCTACATTTTCTTCTACTATATGCAGGGTTTTTGGTTTAATTCCTGGGTCTTTGATCCACTTTGAGTTTTATGCCCCAATAGTGGAGAATCTTCATACAACCAACAAACTCTTCTCGATATCAAGAACCAAATAGAGCACACACAATAATACTGATGACTTTAACATACTTCTCTCATTACTAGACAGATCTTCTAAACAAAAAATTAATAAAGAAGCTACAGAACTAAAAAATAAAATTAGTTTAGAGACTACAGAGAATATTTCATCCATCAATGACTGGTTACTTTTTTTTTTTTCAGTAGTACATGGAACTTTTCTAAAATAGACCACATATCAGGCCACAAAATAACTCTTAACAAATAAAAAAAAATAGACTTAATACCCTGCATTCTATCAGATCAAATTGAATAAAATGATAAGATAAAAATAGAAACTATTCTAATACCTGGAGGCTAAATAATTCACTATTGAATGATGAATGGATAGCAGAAGAAATCAGAGGTGATATAAAAGAAAATACTTAGAGGTAAATGAGAACAGAGAACACTATGAAAGCAGTTTTAAGAGGAAAGTTCATAGCACTGAGCTCATACATTAAAAGAATAGAAAGACAAAAAAAAAAAAAAAAAGAGAGAAAGATTAACTAACTAATCTAACACTTATATCCCAAGACCCTAGAAAAAGAATAAGTCAATGCTCAAATCATAGAAAACAGGAAGTAATTAAAAACAGTGCTGAAATCAATGAAATTGAGATTTTAAAAAATTAAAAAAAAATCAACGAAACAAAAAGTTGGTTCTTTGAATAAACAAAATTGATAAACCCTTAGCCAAGCTAACCAAAAGAGAGAAAACCCTCAAATTATTAAAATCCATGATGAAAAAGGAAACATGACCACAGACACTAGTGAAATAAGAAGATAATCAGAAACTGTTTTGAAAATTTATAGTCCAATAAGCTAGAAAATCTTGAAGATATCAACAAATTCCTAGAGACATGGAGGAAAAATTGAACCAGGAGGACATAGAAAATTTAAACAGACTAATTTCAAGTAAGGAAATTGAAGAAGCCATCAAAAGCCTACCAACAAAGAAAAGCCCAGGATCAGATGGATTCTCAGCCAAGTTCTACCATACCCACAGATTTTAAACAACGATTACAATGAATTTAAGTATCAATAGCTGGAATAAAGAACTTTATAATTGTCCATAAATATGTATAAAAATCGATCACATCTTATTTGCTTGTATTTTACCGAGGGACAGCATTCTTACCCATAGTAACTGGATACACGTGCTTACAGTCTGATACACAGTTTAGAGTAACTAAATTTAGGGGAAAAGTGGAGATACCATTAAAAAAACTCCTCTTGGCTCCTGCTTCCATAAATGAGCAGAAATACTTTACTATGATGACGAAGCATGAAGAATCAGTAGACGTGAAGTTAATCAAAGAGGAATGCAAATTTGTAAGACAAGATAGAAAAGATGATGTCATTCTGGGACTAGGCAGAACTAGAGAACACACACTGTATCATGGAGTGACCTGGAGCTGCAGAGGTGACTGACAGCATCCTACAATAATTATTATTCATTACAATGTAAGATGGACTAAACTCCTGGTTATCTTGGCCACATGTCAACGGCTGACACAGCAATGTCAACAAGGAAGAGGTGAGGCCCGGAGGAGCAGTTGGTAGGCTAAAAGGCAGGGTAACAAGGCGGAATCTATTATTGGTTTTGGGGGGTGGGGTAGGTGAAGGTGTAGGGTTGGACAGTTGATGGCTCTAAGAAGTAGCTCAGAGAAATGGGTATAAAAATCACCCTAATCAAAGAAACCACTAGAAGGCTGGGATTCCCAAAACATGGGCTTGGTTATCTCTTTTTTTGCAACTTGAGTAGCAAAATCTCTCCAAACTTGAGCCGTGTGCTGGACAATGTTATTGTGAAAGTCTAGGTGGCCAGCCAAGGAGTTGTGTTTGCCAAATGGAAAAGGACTAAAGTCGCATTAAAAGATACACTGTATCATACCTAGGATTTAATCTTGGCGATCTTACAATTTCAATTATGTATAATTGTTCCTGTAATGTTCCATTTGCTTTGAAATGGATATAAAGACCAGAACCAACATGCATAATTTCATCACAAGCAGCTCTGCAGTGGCCCCCCTCACTGCACTGTGACCTTGCGGGGATGGGTGCTATTCAGGGGTACCGATTTTTTTGATGTTGTAGGTGATGCTGTGGTGAAGACAGGAGAGAGTTTTCAGACAGAATATTCAAAGATGGAGGGAACATTTCCTTTGTATTTTTTAAAGAATATTTTCAGTTGTAGATGAACACAATACCTTTATTTTATTTTTTTATTTTTATGTGGTACTGAGAATCGAACCCAGTGCCTCACATGTGCTAGACAAGTGCTCTACCACTGAGCCATGACCCCGCCACTACTTTGTATTTTAATAATTGATAGATAATCTAGTCATACAAGGTATATAATTCAAATTTTACTTCTTGGAAGCAGTGATGCTATGACAATAAAGTCAGACTATGACAATGAGAACTTTACCATCTTTCTTGAGGTGGCATAATGCTGATCAGCACATATGCCCTGGGCAAGACACTCAGAGCTCGGCAGATGATTAACTTTGCCTACTTTGCTCTGTGATGAGTCCATGGTGACATCAATGAATTGAGAACTCTCAGTCCAGTTCTCTTGTTTCACAGAAGAAGAACTGGAAACTCTGGGCAAGAAGTTGCTTTCTTGATTGAGGTTCCCTATTTGCTTGTGATTGATTCTGAATTAAAAACCATTCTACAAGAATTACCAAACCATCACTCTCCTTTTACTATACCACAGACTAAGTGCACACACATGCTAAATAAACATGCATACACACATGTACACGCACACACACCCCATTCATAGTGTAGAATCTAAGGTGCACTTGGCTGTTATCTACCAAACAGTGACCAACTGACTTGGTCAGAGAAAGGTGCCCGATTCGGCAGAGTGCTTGTGTGTGTGTGTGTGTGTGTGTGCTGTACTGCAGTGTGTGGCAATGCATTGATGAAGCTCTAGGGCTTCTTCACTGTTTTTTTTTTTTTTTTAATTTTCTTTTTTTCCACATTTTTAAAAAATTGGTGCATTAGAGTTGTACATAATCATGGGATTTGTTGTCGTAAACTTGTACGTGTGCTCTTCACAAAAATAGCAAACACTTTCCATACTTAGGCTGTGCACTGGACAGTATTAAAATGTATGGATTTTACTCTTCTAGAGAAAATTCTTCATAATGGCTTAGTTCCTTAAAGTCAATGGCATGTGGCACTTTCTTTTTAAAGTGTGGTCTAGGAGACAGAACTTGGGTCTTATAGTCTGAAATTCTATTTCCACACGTACTAAAAGTGTGATGTTGGTTGTACAACTTCCTAAGCCTCTTTGAGTCTCAGTCTCTTCACCTTTAATCCTGAGAGAACAATGGCTGCCAAATTTCTGTCATAAGGTTTTTCTGAAGATCAAATGGGCAAGAAAGAACCTTATAAGGTATAAAGTACATTTAAATGCAAGGTATTACTACTTCCAATATTATTACACAATCACCCCCCCCCCCCCCCCCCCCATGCCATGCTTGGTTTGGGTTTTCGTGCTGCTACCCAACAG
>NW_025999977.1:39588010-39599822 GCF_001458135.2 Marmota marmota marmota | reverse complement strand
CCCCAGCCATCTGTGGTTTTGCTGTCCACAGTTTTACTCAAGGTCAATCAGGGTCTAAAACTATTAAATGGAAAATTCCAGAAATAAGCAATTCATAAATTTTAAATTGTATACCATTTTGAGTCGTGATGAAATCTCACGTCATTCTACTGCACCCCACTGGGAATGTGAATTGTTCCTCTGTCCAGCCTCCCCACACTGTATCACCTGCAAGTTAGTCATTTAGGAACCATCTTGGTTATCGAATTAACTGCTGTGGTCTCATGGTACTATACTGTTCAAGGAACCCTTTTTTTACTTAATAAGGGCTCTAAAGTGTAAGAGTAGTGATGAGGTAACTTGATATTTGCCAAATAGAACTTATAAAGTGGTTCCTTTAGGTGAAAAGGTGAAAGTTCTTGAGATAATAAGGAAAGAAAAATTTTTATGCTAAGATCGCTAAGCTCTACAGCAAGAATGAATCTTCTATCCATAAAACTGAGAAGAAGGGAAGAGAAATTACCACAGGTTTTGCTTTTATGTCTCTCAAACTGCAAAAGGTTTGGTCATAATATGTGATGAGTGCTTAGGATGGAAAAGATTACATGATAGAGCTTGGTACTACCTAAGGTTTCACATCTTACTGCGAATCTTGGAATGTATTTGCCCCAGTTAAGAAGGGACTACTATACGGGAAAGATCATGTAGGTGTAATACTTAGGCACACTGGCTCTTAGCCAAAGTGTGAAATAGGCTGGGTGGTCATAGCCCACTTTAACCTATCCCTCTTCCTAATGTCCCAGGACTTCCAGCTCCTCAGATGGAACAGCTGCATGGCAGGTGACAGAGGAAGCATTTCTGGATCCCACCCAGTGACAGCCTGAGGTTAGGCTGCCTGCCCAAGAGGGTTACTCTAGCCTCACCTGTGAGAGGTAAGCTCACTGTGGCAGCACCTTCCTCTCCTCCACAAGATGGGTGGGCAACAGGAATTCAACTAGGACAGAGGAAACAGTGAGAGACATGGGACAGTGGAAAAGAAAGAGAAGTTACTTGAGAATATGTTTTGATCTACCCAGAGACAGGAGCAGGGTGAAGGGCACACTGGATTCACATCTCCTGAGAGGAGCGCAGTGCAGAGAATGCCTACCAGGAGCATTAGCCTTTATTGTGACACTTCCAGAAAATGCAACCAAACGGGTTTTGGCTTAGAATTCTTTCTGACAGCTTCCAGTCCATTAAAAATACAGTAAATGTCAGTGAGAATTTGCCACGGCACATTGTTTTGCCAAGAGGAAAATTTGTTAAATCAGGACATATACTTTCTTCACAAAATCATTTCAGTGGTTTATTTTCCATTTATTGCTATATAGAACACCACACACACACACATGAACACACACACACACACACACAGTTCTTCTTTTAGTTTTTTTATCTTGCTGAGAAAGTCTTATCTGGGAAAGTCAATGTGAATCTCTATTTTATTCTTATTATAAATCAAAGAAATAATGTCACCACATCAAACTGAAGCCACTGTCTTAGATTGGCTACTTTTTATTTTGATTTTTTTGACCAAATAGTGCTAGATCAGGATATTATCTTAATTTTTAATGTAAAGAGAGAAGTGAATGGAGAGAAGAAAACTGGGATTTGTTGGCTTGTACCATCCCATGGTTGGCATCACATTTAATTTTATTCCATTCTTAGAATAATCCTGTAGGCATATTTCCATTTGCATTTTACAGACCAGTTCAGAAAAAGCAGCAAATTCTGCTAAGACCACAAAGCTTACAGGGACAGAAATGGGATTCTATCTCAGAAGATGCTCTTCTCATAGGCAGTGGAGAAAAGGGAGGAGGAAGTATAAAAAACCTGTTTGTTATTTGCCAGAGGAAGAGGAGTGGGTGGGAGAAAAGATGAAATAAAATTAACCTTAGGTTGATAACTGTTGGGTGACTGGTTTCATTATGCAGCTTTGCCTTTTTTGGTAGGTTTAACCATTTCCGAATCAAAGATCAAAGAAAACAGCTGCTTTATACACATTGACAACATAGAAAACATTACATACAAATAATCTTTGGTTGCTTATTGAGAAAATGATAGTTTTACAAAAAGGAGAAAGAAAAAATCTTTGATTCCTTTTGAGGTTTATTAAAGTGTAACTGGGTAGTGACTGGACATGACAGACAGCTTAACTGCTGCTCCTCAGTGACTTGACATGATAGACAGCTTAACCGCTGCTCCTCACTCCTCAGGGTGTACCTTAGCCAATGCTCCTTCAGAGATTAATTAGTCCCTGTATCATTCTGCTAACAAGACTGCAGATTATACTGTGGGATGTTGGAGATGTTCCTCATGTTGCTTCTGCCCTATTTGTAAGTCTTTCTAACGTTATCAAGAACTACAAGACAGTGAATCTCACAGATGGAGGAACGAATATTTTACTACAGAAAAAGTATTGCTTTGCTTAACTTAAAAGGTTAACTTTAATTAAGACAGCGATAAAAGCTTTTAAAGAAAGAGTGACAAATATGTAAAATTACCTCCATTGCTACGGGCCATTGTCAGAGCTTCCAAAGAAGTTGCTGGAGTTATTTCTAGCTGGCAGATCATGACTTTGGCTTGGCTAATGACATTGGCTGCTTCCTTCAGGTCTTCAGTATTCAGAAGTAAATTTGCTCCTGCCACTATGACGATGATATTCTGGCCTATAAAGAAATCCTACATATTTATATTAAAACCAAGCAAAGCCAAGCAATGATATTCTGCAATGTTACAATCATCTTTATAAAGTTATTATACAAAATGTATTGTAAGTATTAATTTTGACATTTTCAGGACATTCAGGTTAAATTTTGCGTTTCAAATGTATCTTTTAGAATGTCTCTTGAGACTCATATTATTCAGATTACTTTTTTTAGGAGACACAGTTTTGCTATGTTTTCTAGATTGGCCTTGAACTCCTGGGCTTAAGCCATCCTCCTCCCTTGGCCTCCTGAATAGCAGGGACTACAAGTGTGTGCTACCAGGCCTGGCTTATTCTGATTACTTTGAACAAAAATTTTAAAAGGTTTCCCTTATTAATATTCCTATGTATAAAGAATGCTAGTTAATACATTTTATAAAACATACTTAAAAATTTACTTAATGGGAAATGCTAATAAATATATATGACAAAGATTCTGAATTATAAATGACAGATGCCATATAGATGAGTATAAATAGGAATAAACTTGTATAAGCTTAAAACTAATGCTCTATTGTACGAAAAAATAGTTGATGTATGAACCCAATGGTATTCTAAGAGGTAATTCTGTCAATCCAAACACATTTTATTCTATCTAGCAGACAGAAAATTGTACCAGATAGAAGACTATCTAGCCTATGCTATACCAGAACAAATTGAGGCGACAGGACCAAGGAATTGATACATTCCTATCACCTGGGCCCACTCTCTATAATCCCCCAACATGGTGGAGGGGCAGTGGTGCATTTCTCTCAGGTGAACTCTTAAGAGCTGTCTTCTCCAACACAGTATTACAGTAGCACATGTGGCCATTAAACACTTGGAATGTGGCTAGTCTCAATTGAAACTGTGCTTTAAGTAAAAAACACACACAGCGGATTTCAGACAGTACTGAGAAAAGGAGGTAAAAATCTCAACTTTTAAAACATTAAAAAGGTTTTAAATTTCAAATGACACTTTTGAATACATTTTGAAATGGTAATATTTTGGATTTTGTGGCTAAGTAAACAGTGTCAAAATTAAGTTTACCTGTTTTTTTTTTTAACTTTTTAAAATGTGGCTCCTGGACAATTTAAAATCCCCCCTGTGGCCTGCATCTTCTTTTTGTTGGACGGCACTGATCTAGGGGAATGCGTTGCAACAGGCATTTTTTGTGCTCCAGGCTGCTCCTGATGATCTTGTATAGACATGACCTAAAATTACCTCTCAGCACAGAACAAATTCTAGCCTATCATCTTACCACAGATGTGTTTGTTGGCCAGGAGGAGGAGGACTTAATAAAGTGGGGATGGTTTAGCACAAACCCAACCTCGGTCCTGGAAAAAATTCAAAGTACCCACTTGCTGAAAGACAGCATCTCTGCTTCCTGCACTGGCCTCATTCTCTCTGTTGGAGGCAACTGTAGCCTCTGTGTTCTGACCTCCAAATCTGCATTTCAGGACTGGCCTTAGCTACTGAGCAACAAGCTCAAGACTACAGCTGTCTATTTTGTGGCTCACTCCTTCATCCCTCAAGTTGAACTTTCAAAATGCAACTCAGGATTTTATCTTGCATACTCAATCTCTCGACGAAAGGAACCAAGTGTCCCATTTTTGCATTTGTCCTAGGTCTTCTGCAGTCCCTACTCTTTTTTTTTTTTTTTAAACATTTTTATTCATTGTTGATGATTTTTTTAATGTTTATTTTTTAGTTTTAGGTAGACACAATATCTTTATTTTATTTTTATGTGGTGCTGAGAATTGAACCTAGTGCCTCACATGTGCAAGGCAAGCGCCCTACCACTGAGCCCCTGCCCCAGCCCTTGCAGTCCCTACTCTTAAAGGCACTGCCACCCTAAGAACCAGGCAAAGTCTACCATAATAGGCACTGATACATAATGTGAAATTATACCTCTGCATGGAAAATGCAGGTTTTGTTTCACAGGTAAAGAAAAGAAAACTTGAAGCTATCCCTGGAACAAAATAAAAGGTTTAAGACAAGGAATGAGCTGATGTTGGCAGCAATAATTACTTAAGAGATAGCTTAAAGTAATGAACACAGACTTTCTATTGTTTGAGTGAAAACTTTGATCTACTGTCTTTAAATGGAATTTTAAAAATTATTGAAGCTCTAGGATCACTTGAGTTAAAAATCCCACACCTTCTATGCAAAGTGATATTGTAAAACTGCGTCACATTAGTCCCCTTTTCTCTGTGGTTTTACTTTGCATGGTTTCAGTTACTGTGATCAAACATGGTCCAAATATATTAAATACAAAATTCCAGAAATAAACAATTCATAGGTTTTAAATTGCATGTTATTCTGAGTAGCATAACGAAACCCCATTTCACTGGGCTCCAGCCCATCTGGGATGTGGATCATCCCTTTGTCCAGTGTCTTGCCCATACATACTACCACCAGGGTAGTGTTTGATTTTCCTATCAATTGTTGAGACCTTGCAGTGGTCAAATAACCTTTACACAGTAGCCTAAAGCTACAATGCCTACGTCATTCATCTCACTTTGTCTTATCACGCAGGCACTGTGTCATCCACATCATCACCCAAGGGGTGAGTATAGCACATAAGATTTTGAAATAGAGAGACTACATTCATATCAATTTTATCATAGAAAATTGTTATACAATCTCTATTATTTTTAGTTATTCTTGTTCATCTCTTGCTGGTCCTAATTTATAAAATAAATTTTATCATTGGCATATATGTATAAGAAAAAAAACATGGTCTATATCGGGCTCAGTACTACCCACAGTTTCAGGAATCCACTGGGTGTCTTGAAATGTATTCCCCCACAGATAAAGGGGGGTGCTGTGCAAACAAAAGAAATATCTTGATAAATCCTAATCTAACACAAAACACACTGACTGCCTATAATGTCTAACTAGGTCTGTCCTAGGTGCCCATGAAATGCTTGGTCTTTTTAAAAAATCTGTGTAGGTGTTTTTATACTTAAAACAGTTGGCAGAAACTATGAAAACCTAACTTGAAGGCAATCACTTTTTTTTTGGTAGTCACTGTTTTTAAAGATTAATGTTTTAATTGTGGTAAAGCCTCGAGGTGCACTTACTTGTATAGACTTTTGAAATCTGATTGCTGTTTAAAGAGCAGACAAAATTGAACACTAACGATAAGTTAGAAGTGATTAGTTGCTGCCATTTACTCAGTGAAGATTCTATAAATATGATCCAGCAAACTTTCTTTTGCACCTATTTACATTTACTTACTGAGTGTAATGGAAATAACAGATGAATACTTGACTGCTTTTAGAGACAAATGTCAATTCTGAGTTCACATGAAGGATGATGGGAACATAACGGAATACAAATATTTGGGGGAATTATAATGCTTCGTATGTGTCAGATGAGTAATGACATATTTAAGCAATCAATATGGGGAGTATAAAAAGGAAAACATATTTGGATTGGAAAATTCACATTAGGCTGTGAAATGGTGGGTGGGTAAGAGGTCCATAGGACTGGAAGCAGTGAGTGCTTCCAATCTAGCTCTGGAGATGAACTATCCGTTTTAGGAAATGATGCTCTAATATGCGAAACACATACCTTCATCATTGACAATTATAGAAGCAGCTCCTGTAGCAGCATCTTTAGTCTGATATGTAAATTCTACAAGAAAAGAAAAAGAAAATTACAATCACGTACATACAGCCTGGCATGGATAACTTATTTTAACAATTTCAATGCAACACTAATCCTCGAAAAAAACTTTTTAACCTTTAACCATCTGGAATGAGTTAAAAAATAAGTAATTAGTGCTAATTTATACCCATCACCTATACAATGAGGAAAATAGACATCTTTACATTTAGCAGCACCTTTTCTGTGCATTAATAACAACCTATCAAACCAGCCCCACTTCCAGTTCCCCAAATTACTCATAATTGTATACATATGCATTTTTCTAGATCAACACATTTCTTTTCTTCACTGAAAAAACGAGAGACTTGAGATAAAAAACCAAAAGGTCGAACATATAAAATGAACTTTCTTAATTTTCTTCATTCTCATAAGATTTCATCTGGTCAAGAATTGTGGTCTGGCATGTAAACATAAATGTTGATCAGGCAGCCTCTGGCAGTAGGAAAGAGCTCAGAACTGGAAACAGAAGACCTCCATTCTAGATCTGGCTCTAGTTCCAACTTGCTGCATGCTCTTGAAAAGCCAGAGAACCTCTCTGACCTTCCATTTTTCCCTTCTGTGATCATGGGTTCAGCCTTGATGATATCTGTGATCGGTTTCAGCTTTAACAATAACACTTTTCTTAAAATATCTTTTGTGAACTTATCACTTGGTTTTCCTTGTCATTTGTCCATGAGATGAAGGTTCATAACCTCCCACCTGATTCCTGTCTGGAGGAATGTACGTTAAAGAACCAGGAGACATTTAAATAAGACCAGACAAAGCTGTGCATACAAATTCTATGGCCACCAGAGGAGGATGTAATAATTCTATTCCATGTTCAATTTTATTGAAACAAGATCACAGAAGAAACTTATAAAAATTCACTTTTAAAAAAGATGAAAATTTACCTGTAGAAATATCATTCTGTTTTAAGTTTTCTATATAATCATTGCCAAAAGAATCCTTGCCAACCTGTGCCAAAGAAATGGTGAACGTTAGATCTTTTACATTTAGTAAAATGCTATAGTGTAGTTTTTAGAACACTTAGCATTTTAAAAGGGCATATCTGCACAGTACTTTATAAACATTAACTAATTAATCTTCTTAATTTAAGATGGGAGACTTGATTTCAGCCCAAAGAATTGTTACATACTGTATTAATGTTTCACTTATATCCCACCTAAAATGTGACATATTTAACGTGAATCACAAGTTCTAGAGCTTCCTTCTCCTTTTGATCTGTTCATCTGACAATTCCCATTGAGACAGAGCCATCCTCCATCATCAATCTTCAATATTTATGAGAGTTTACTATAAATGAGGGCATCTTTGAAATGACTTGCCTGATATTCTAGAATCTCTCTATCTTTTCCCTGACCTTGACATGGGAGACAAAGAGAAGGGAATTTTAATAGCTCTTGCTAAACTGGGTAACTTGGTATAGTGGAATACTATTGTTTCTACATGCTACTTACCATCTCTCTATTAATGGCCCTTTGATTTTTTTCTTTACACCTCTATTTCTTTTTCATTCATAGACAATCTAAGAAGGTTGTCCAAGGGTCCCAGGCCTGATTAAAAAAGCAAGTACTACTACTCTGAGTGGGTGTATGACCCAAATTAGTTCACTAAGAGTCAATCCTGGGGATTTTATGGAGACCTCGAGGGAAGACAAGTCTTCCTCCAGTGGGAATGCTAACTATGAGATACCGTAATCCTGGAGCCCCTGGCTCACCATGTGCAGCCAGCCTACATGGGAACAGACACATAGCAGACAGGGGAAGGTGAAGACACGGGAAGATACAAACTCCTAATAGACTAATGGGCGCCTAAGCTGCCCTAAGCCAGCTCTGCCACAGGGCATTTCAGTTATATAAGCCATTTCACTCCTTTATAGTTTTTTTTTCTTAAGCTATTTTGAATTGGTTGTTTATTGTATTGTCCAAAAAGTCCTGACTAGTCTAGAGGGCTAGTCCGCTTGCTCTGACCCTGAACCATAACTCGAGTGGTTGTGCTTCTGTCGGGATCCTCAGACCAACCTACTGCTTTGTGGCCCACTTTGGTCACTGGGTCTCTCTGTCAGAATGAGTGTGAATCCTAATCATCTGGTTAGTTCCCTAGCTCATCTGCCTAGTCAACCATCCCCAGAGGCCAGGCCTTTAGGTCTAGGCTCAAGCCCAGAAGACACTGCAAGGCCTGTGACATCAGCTACTTCCCATTCACATCTCTATTGCCAGTTCTGGCTTCCTGGTGCTGTGATGGCTGCATGCTCTGGCATCCCCTGTCATGCCACTCTGATATACAGCCACTTGTCTGACTGCCACCTTGGCTGGATCTTGGCCTGACTTCTAAGTTGAGTCCATAGCAGAAATTATAAACTGGTGGGTGAGAGTTGAATCTGACACTTAGATGCATCTTGTTGGTCCTACTATTTTTTAAGATATACTTTATTTTTAAAGGCAGTTTTAGGTTATTAGCAAAAGTAAGTGTTAAGTACAGAAAGTTCCCATGTACCTGCTGTCCCTCCCATCGCCCGGTCCTGCATCCCTTGTCATCAACATTCTGCACCAGAGTGGCATCTTTGTTAAAACTGATGAACCTACACCAAAACATCATTATCTCTCAAACTCCACAGTTTACATGGGGTTCACTTTTTGTGTTATATACACTCTTTGTGTATCCTGTAGGTTTGGATGAGGGTATAATGACAGATACCCACCATTATAGTATCGTAAAGGATAGGGTAAGTATCATTCCCCTAAAAATCCTCTGGTCTCTGTCTATTCATCCCTCCCTCTCTCAGCCCCTGGCAACCAGTGATCTTTTCACTGTCTCTGGAGTTTTGACTTTTCCAAAATGTCATATTGTCAGAATCACACAGTGTGTAGCCTTTTCAGACAGGCTTCTTTCATTTAGTAATATGCATCTGAGGTCCCTCTGTATCTTTATGTGGCTTATGCGCATTCCTTTTTAGAGCTAAATAATATTCAGTTGTCTGGATGGACCATATTTTATTCCTCACTTACCTGCTGAAGGATATCTTGTTAGCGTCCAGGTTTTGGCAAATATGAATAAAGCTGCTGCAAACTTCCACGTGTAGGTTTGTGTGTGATTGCCTTGCTATTTAAAAAAATTTTTTTTAAACCTGGTGCTGTGGATTGAACTCAGAGCTTGTGTATGCTAAGCACATGCCCCATCACTGAGCCCCTCAGTCCCTTATTTTAAATTTAATCAGCAATCATATTTAAATATTAAGAGATTACACAAAACAGATTTCCAGGAGGTCCTGAAAATCCAGAGATTCTGGTGACACTGGGTTCACACTCCTACAAGGCAGGAACTAAGAGGTGATGGCCCCCAAAGTAGGCACAGGTTCTCAAGTTCACTCAGCCCTACTTGGCCTACACAGCTCCTGTTACCTGCCTGGTTCCCCAGGCCCTAGGCTTGCCACCTCTTCACGGTACTTCTAGTTTTCTGTTCTGCAAGCAGCACTAAGATTTCCTGGTGAATATGTTCCTTCACAGAAAACTGTTTCATTTTGGAGCTATCAAGAAACACGGGGATTTACTTAGGTTAAGATCCTAGGGAGTCAGATATTGTGGCGCACACCTATAATTCCAGCCACTTGGGAGGCTGAGACAGAAGGATCGTAAGTTCAAATCCAGCTTTAGCACAAGCAAGGCGCTAAGCAACTCAGTGAGACCCTGTCTCTAAATAAAATACAAAATAGGGATGGGGGTGTGGCTCAATTGTTGAGTGCCCCTGAGTCCAATCCCTGGTACCAGCCCCCCCAACCCTCCCCCCCCCAGAAAAAGATCCAGGGAATGTGGATAAAATGGTCTGAGCAAACTTTGGGATCACCTAGACCAGGGGGTTGGAAACTCCTTTAATGAAGGGCCAGGCAGTATATATTCCAGGTGTTATGGGCCACATGATTTCTTTTGTAAGTATTCAACTCTCTGTTATAGTGTGAAAGTAGCCAAAAGACAATCTGAGACAAATGGGTGTGGCTGTGTTCTAATCAAGCTTTCTTTACAAAACTAGGCAGGTAGGTAGGATTTGCTCTGTGGGCTACAGTTTCTTGATTCCTGACTTTTGCTGAGGCTGGTTCTGAACATGCAATCCTCCTGCCTCAGCCTCCTGAGTCACTGGGATTACAGGCGTGTGCCACCGTGCTCATCTGATTCCTGATTTAACTGCCATATCTGATACCTTCTTCCTTAAAGAACACTCTTCCTTTTGATCTTTTTCTGGCCTAAATGCTGATTAGGCAACAATCTCAAACAATGTATAATAACTTCTTACCAGCAGAATTCAATATGTACAGGGAAGTACAACCCATATAGCAAGTACTGTCATGGGGAGGGTTCCCTGTTGGAAGGAGCTCATCTATCCGAGGTTTCCCTGATGGAGGCCAGTTATTTATTTGCTAGGTGAATGCAAAGGGATCTCGTTCAACAGGTTAAAGATTCATGCCAGAAACTAAATCTTTGTTCTCTCATCTTACTTTATATAATAACTCTCTCCTGTGGGCAATCAAGGTGTCACACAGCTGGGAAAAATGTCCCTATAAAAACATGGCAGGGATTAGGAAAAGGCCATTCCTAGGCATGAAGAGCTTGATAGAAATTAGAGCAATGAAACTTTTCTTCTCCTTTTTAACAGTTTTATGCAAGCAAACTCTATTAAAGGTGAACATCAAGGGCAGCCCTAGCAAGTGGAGGTGATGATACAGACATTACGGAGTTTAGGGGATTAGGAAGAATGTTTCAGAGCAGAAGGAAACCATAGAGCCTGCAGCTTTGCCGTCAAGAAACTGATCATCAAGGAATAAGAAATACAGAGGCAATGTACAGGTGGCATACCATGTGCATCAGAGGTGTAATTAGGAAGAGATTTCATGCTCAGGGTGCACTTTGGAGGCTTGCTGTAACTGAATCTTACTTAGAGGCTGCCATCTCTGTCTTCTTCCTGCTCAGGGAATGACTTGATTTCTATATCCCTTGGTGATGGTTATCATTTCTGATTTATTCCAACATGGATTCCCTGACAAATCTGTTTGGCTGGTCTAGTTTTAAACTCTTTTTTTTTTTTTTTTTAAATATTTATTTACTTATTTTAGTTTTCGGCGGACACAACATCTTTGTTTGTATGTGGTGCTGAGGATCGAACCCGGGCCGCATGCATGCCAGGCGAGCACGCTACCGCTTGAGCCACATCCCCAGCCCCTAGTTTTAAACTCTTAAGTGAAACAAAACATTTTGCTTTTGCGGCTTAGTGGTAGAGCTCTTGCCTAGCATGTCTGAGGCACTGGGTTCGATTCTCAGCACTGTGTATAAATAAATAAAAATGAATAAAATTAAAGTCCATCAACATCTAAGAAAATATTTTTAAAAATTTTTTGCTTTTGTTTCTTCGATATTCCATTTTTTTTTTTTTTTTTTTTTTTTT
>NW_025999977.1:39523829-39587816 GCF_001458135.2 Marmota marmota marmota | reverse complement strand
TAGGGTTCTGTAGTTTTCATTGTATAAGTCTTTCACCTCTTTTGTTAGGTTGATTCCCAAGTATTTTATTTTTTTTGAAGATATTGTGAATGGAGTGCGATATTCCATTGTTAAAAACAGAAATCAGATAACTAAAAACATAGTGGAAAAGTAATGACACTGCTAAGGATTAAGAGAAGTCAACCCTAGTGCCATTAATTTTGCATCTAGTCATGGTGACCCATTATAAAATAAAATGAGGAATAAAAAGCCTAAAAATAGGAAGGTGATTTTTTTCATTTGTGTTATGTAAACCAGAATCCTTTTCCTGCTAGCTGTGTGATTTGGGGCAAGCCAATTTAATTCTCTCTAGGCCTCAGTTTCCTTATCTAAAAATCACAAGTTTGCTGTGAGGAGACAAGAAAAAAAAACTATATGAAAACATACTTAGAATTGTAAGGGATTAGGGAAGGCTTCTGTGCTACTATCCTCCTCCTCCTCCTGAGGGCAGTGAGGCTGAGGCTGCTTCTCTGGGGGTTGGGGGAAGGGGACAGGACTACTGTTGCTTGGTTTTCCTCCACTCCCAGTGCTGGGGATTGAACCCAGCACTTCATACATACTTGGCAAGTGCTCTACAAACAAGAATTCCACCAACCCTGAATTCTAACTTAAAAACCACTTTCCCTCCATCTGGTTCCAATTCTTCCAGTTCCCTGTTTTCAAACAGAAGAACACTTGGTCATGGAAGCAAGTACTTATGAGGTTACATTATTATTATTATTCTAATAAAAACACAATAACTGCTATTAATGATTTGGTGTAATTAATACTGTTCAATGCAATCACTTATCTTTATTTTTATGAGAATAATATCGCCAACTGGCAGCATCTGTGCCTTGGGCATCAGGAAAAATCTTTAAGTGTTAAGTGGATCGAACTCACACATTAACATGTGGACAAGAGCAATGGAAATCTGTGTCCTTTTTAAAATGCTCCTTTTCCTTTCTGCATTATAGGGTTGCACAGATAATACATGTAATGTTATATTGAAAGAATGCCCTCTTCCCTAATTCTTCACCTTCAGAACCTTTTACACATTTATTTACTCATTTATACTTCTGGAATTACTATTTTAAAAAAAGTTGAGAGAAGGGTATACCTCCCTATCCCTTTTGCTTCCTTTGACTCAAATTTAAGCTTCTTTCCCAGTTATTGGAAGTTGATAACCAAAAGTCAGAGGAGTAGAATCCAAGCAAAGGCTTTGTTTCCTGCCAACGAGAGCTGAGAGTATCTTGAAAAACATGGTGAATATCACAAATGGGAGTTCTGACAAAGGAAGCTGGTATTAATGAACTTAATATAAGATGATTTTAAAGAAATCTTTGGAGGGCTTCTTCTGTTTCCCCGGTCACACTTTGGCCATCAAGTTGATAAGAAAACTTTAAATGTAAGCATCTTGGCCATGAGGCAAATGGTGCATATGGGAGTCAGGAAACTTGGAGTCTAATTTCAGTTCTGCCATTATCAAGCTAATTAAAATTCTTTGCATTTTGCCTCAAATTGTTCTGTCTGAGCCAGGCTGTAGGGTGGGGGACTGGTGTGAATTCTCTCTGGCAGGCAGGAAACCAATGGTTCTCAACCTTGTCTGCACATTGGCATGTGTCCGTCCGGGAACTTACACAAGTCCTGACGCTCTGGTTACACCCCAGATCCATTAACTCAGACTCTGCAGCTGTGACTGTGGCAGGCTCCCCAGGTGATGATACTAGGTGGTCCAAGTGGAGGACCACTGGATTGCAGAAAGCTGAACAAGTGTCTCTAAAGCTTTTGTTTGGAATAGATGATGGAGGAGCGTTCAGCCTGGGTGGTTCGTGCTGGTAACTCTGCTAAGTGGGAGAGGGAGAAGAGTGGCTTTCGGAATCTGCTGGGGTGAGGGGCCCAGCAGGCTCCAACACTAGGATCAACATATGGTGCAGCATAGAAGTTTCCTTAGCTAGTGTTTGCTGACCCAGGTCTCAATTTCAAGTAGCCCAGGTGTGCCACCCCTTGCTTCTTTCGCTTCCATCTTTCTAAAATTCATATTTATCACACTCCCCCGGGGAAAAAAAAAGATTTCTGTTTTTCACAGTGGTCCACGGAAAGGAACTATGAACTTGACATTATCACTTGATTGTGTTAGAATACAATGTGAGTACAAAGTCATGTTTATTTCCTTGTCTTCACTTCTGAGGACTCAGGAGTCATTTCTTTTCTCCTTCACCTACTCAAGCCTGACTTGTTTTCAAGCAGCAATTGAAGGTCGACCTTCCTCCCTATTTTGGCTCTCATTAATCCTCTCATTTCTGGTACTCCTACAGCATTCTTAATCAGTGCCATAATTTATTCAATGCCATCAGATATTCTTCGCAATTTCGTATTTGTCAGTTTAGGCTTCCTAAACCTTGCTGAAGACCCTAGCCTGAAATATTGGGATCCCTTCCCAAGCCTGTATACTAGAGGTGTTCCTATTAGGAATGGACCATCTTGATTACCTTTCTGTTCATTTTTCTTGGACCCATCTTGTTCCTGAAGGGACATGACTACAATTACTCCCGTATTCTAGTTGTGGCTGCAGGATGTTCTACAAGGTTCTGTTCCTACGGGCCCTCTTGAAGGCACCCTCACACTCTTTTGGCTGCAGCAGTGAAATTCTGTTGGGCAGAAAGATTCCTGAAAACTCATATAACCTGAGGTAGCTTATCTGTGTATGGCTGTTCCAGGCGAAAAAGGCTAGATCATCTATGGTTTCTTCTGTGGACAAGGATTTAAGCCAAGGCAACTCACAGAACCTAAGTGGCACCTCAGGAAACCCTAGGCCCAGCTCTGCTCTGAGTACTATAGAGCAGCGTCAGCCAATGGCACTTGGTATAGTGGTGATGTGCTCTACATCACAGGCCCTAGAAATACAGCCTGTGTGGTTGAGACATCCAGCTTTTAGTTTTGTTTTAATTACATTGAAATCTAAATGGCCACATATAGCTGGTGGCCACTGTACTTGACAATGCAGCAAGGTTCATGGAAGACAAAAGAGCTGTATTTACAGAAGCAAGGGTGCTTCCTCCAGCAGAGCTGCTTCTTTCAATCGACCACTGCAGGTTCTCTGGCAGTGAGGCTGGGCCTCAGTGTGGCTTCTGCCTTCCAGAACTATGCTCAGTACTGAGGAGGGAAACTTCAGTTAGCTCTATGATACTAAACTACTAAACATTTCTTCTTTTGGTACTGAGACTGGACCCAGGAGTACTTTACCACTGAGCTATTTCCCTAGTCCTTTTTAATTTTAATTCAATACAAGGTCTCACTAAGTTGCTTAGGACCTAAGTTATTGAGGCTGGCCTTGAACCTGCAATTCTCCTGCCTCGGCCTCCGGAGTTGTGGGGATTACAGGCAAATGCCACTGTGCCCAGAAAATTTCTACTTTTAAAATGATTGAAAAAATGGTTCTTTAGGCTGCTTGGAATCCTTGAAAGGCAGACCCCATCTAGTAATTCCATCCTTCAATAAATATTCAAGGTAAATAAAACAGAAAGGACTAAGGTATCTTGCCCAAGGTCACATGAAATTGAATACTTTGCTGAAGAAATTATCATGGATATTAAAACAGGTTATAGATTTTCAAAGAGCATATATGAAAATATTAACAATAAAACAAAGATAAATGTCATTTAACCTTTATGATTCAAGACCTTTTGTGACTTTTCAGTGCCGGTGGGGGGGTGGTTATGACGATCAGCCAATTAAGGAGATGATTGTATTGTTGCTATACAGCAAAGCCCAGAAGTTTTTTTTTTTTTTAATAAGTCTTTCAGATTAAATTTTTTTACTTGTCATTTATCATCATAAAAGATAAAAGAAGTGCTGGGTGAGGTAGTACATGCCTATAATCTCAGCAACTTGGGAGACTGTGGGAGGAAGATCTCAAGGTCAAGACTGGCCTGGCAATCTACTAAGACTCTGTCTCAAACTGAAAAATAAAGAGACCTGGGATGTAGTTTGATGATACAGAGGCCCTGGGTTCAATCCTTAGGAACACAGATGTACACACACACACACACACACACACACACGATACAAGAATATATACAATATCGGTTATTTAAGCTGCTGGTTGTTTAAATCCTGGATATAGGAGGGTTTACCTTAATAATAATCTTTAGTATATAAAGCTAATGTAATAATCACCATTATTAAGCCTGATCATCTGGGAGTAGTGGTAGGTTTGGGTCATCCCATTATTTTCTTTCATTTCCGTCACTTCTTCCTATGTAAGGTGACATAAGGTACATACTATTTGTTTTGTTGGGGTCATAAGATCCCCTGTGTTTGGAACTCCAGTCAGCACAGCCAAGTGGTTTTGGCCCTGTTGCCCTTTTACAGAGTTCAGGAAAGGACAGATTTTATTTCATTATATATTACCTGAAAGGACCTGATTACTAATTTTTGATCTCTGAAGATGAAAACCTCAATGTGCAGCCAGCTGATGCTCCCACATCATCTAGCACAGAAGGCAGCTTGTAGGGTAAGCTGTGGGCACTCTCATGAACTACTTTTCAAGTGCTCTGTGGTGAATGTCCATTTTTTTTTTTTACAACCCATTATGAATTAATAATTTTGTAAAATATAATAATAGTGAAATAAAAACAAAAGGAACCCTACAAAATATAAGGTCTGATTTATTATTACTGTTATAGTCAACAACTACAACATTACCATGTCAGATTGCTATAAATGATTCTCTGCAGACTTTCAAAGCCGTGACAGCCTGCAGTCTGGTACAGGCCTGAATGAACTTGGAATAGCATTGCCCTAACCTACTGCCTGACCTTTCTGAAGGGAAAACAGATGGCTACCTGTATTAGAGAGTTTAGATAGTCTCAGGTTTGTAGGAGGGAAGACCAGGCAATGTTTGAAGGTCATTCCAGTTTGCTGATTCCTGACCTGGGTCATTTGGGTCCATTTCTGCTCATGGCTTCCATTCACCTATAATGAAAGCAGGGCTTCTGGGCTCATTTGTGTCTCTGTGTCTTGGGCTCCTTGTTCAACACGGTTCTCCTAAACTGCCAGTGTTTGATGCTTGGAAATAACTCCCTCCTCCCCAACATTTAGCTTCAATAGAAAGGAGGAGGAAACATTTACAATATCTCCCTGGATTTTTAATCTCAAAATACCATCTTCAATTGTCATTGGACTGTACAGTTTTAGCCCATGACACAATTCCTTTTTTTTTTGTACTGGGGATTGAACCCAGAGGTGCTTTACCACTGAGCTTCATCCACAACTCTTTTTATTTTGAGCAAGTGTCTAAGTTGCCGAGGCTGGCCTTGAACTTGGGATCTCCTGCTTCAGTTTCCCAAGTTGTTGGGATAACAGGCATGTGTCATTGCATGTGCCACCTGGTCATGACATAATTCTTAACTACTTCAAGTGTTTCATTACATATGTATCACTGTGCAAATTTTTTATTTTATTTTATTTTTGCTTTTTGCAATGCTGGGTATCAAACTCAAGGTCTTTTTTTTTTTTTTTTAAAAGCTTGGTCGAAAGTATTTGAATGGACTGAGACATGCACATAAGTAACAACCACCTTTTAAAAATAATTTTTTAATACTTATTTTTCAGTTTTCGGTGGACACAACATCTTTATTTTATTTTTATGTGGTGCTGAGGATCGAACCCAGCGCCCCGCACATGCCAGGGGAGCGTGTTACCACTTGAGCCACATCCCCAGCCCCAAACTCAAGGTCTTGTACATGCTAGACAAGTACTCCACCAATGAACTGCATCCCCAGCCCCTTACAGTTTAAATGTTGATGTGACTCATACTTTTCGTCACAATATCTTGACAAATAATTCTCTTTAGCAATATAAGCATTTTTGCCTGTGCCACCAAACAATCTTGCTTCATTAGAGCTTGACTTCTAACTTTTTATAGAGTAGGGATAGGTAAATTAATGTTGCTAAGAAAGAGGGAATTTTCTAGTTTTCTTTTCTCCTATCTGTTCATTTTTATCTTGATTAATTTTATGATTTTGGTTTGTTTTAATCAGTTTTTTTGTTGTTGTTGTTGCTGTGAATAACCAGAACAACTGTAGAGGAGGAAAAGTTTATCTGAGGTCTCATGGTTTCAGAGGTCTCAGTCCATAGGAAGTTGGTTCCATTCCTTGGGGCTCAAAGTGAGGCAGAACATCATGGTAGAAGAGTGTGGCAGAGGAAGGCAGTTCACATGATGATCAGACAGCAGAGAGAGTGACTCTACTTACCAGATACCAATATATACCCCAAAGCCATGCTCCCAATGCTCCATTTTCTCTAGTCACACCCAACCTGCCTTCAGTTACCACTCAATTAATACCATCAGATGATTAGTCCATGGATTGGGTTAAGACTTTCACAACCCAATCACTTCTCCTTTGAACCTTCTTGCATTATCTCACACATAAGCTTTTGGGGATACCTCACATCCAAACCATAAGAAGGTTTCTAATTTGAATTTATCATCTTTAAAAAATTTCTATAATTTGTGGTGGTGCATCACTGTAATCCCAGTGATTTGGGAGGCTAAGGCAGGAGGATGACATGTTTGAGGCCAGCCCCAGCAATTTAGTGAGAACCACAGCAACTAGGCATGACCCTGTCTCAAAACAGAGAATAAAAAGCAATGGGGATGCAGCTCAGTGGTAAAGTGCCTCTGGGTTCAATCTCCAGTATCCAAAATAAACAAATAAATGAAAATAAAAAATTACAATCTGCTATAAAACAAGTTTAGCCAATTTGCTTAATAAAAATATAATTTACGGGCTAGGGGTGTAGCTCAGTGGAACAGTACTTGCCTAGCATGAGTGAGGCACTGGGTTCTATCCTCAGCACCGCATAAAAATAAATAAATAAAATAGAGGTATTGTGTCCATCTAAAACTAAAATTTTTTTAAATCAAGAAAAATATAATTCACAGTGGAAAGACTTCATGATGAATGGATAGATAATAACTTCTATTATAAAAATAGTTTTCTTTTAAGAAGTCTAAGAATATTATACAATTTGGTCAAACTTTTAAATAAATCCCCATCTAAGGGTTCCAGAGCAGCTAAGCAAAGTTGCCCTGCAGAGGTTTTACCTGAAGTCATGTTTTCTTATTCTTTACTGTGCGGGCTAAATTCCACTGTGGGACAAGTATGAGATGACTATGCTGGAGCCACAGTAGATGTGAAGAACTTTTGAAACTGTTGAGATGCTAACATAAACCATCACACTCCAGAAGAAGACAGACAGCACCTGTGCTTCACAACCAGCCTCCTAACTGGAACATTTCCCAAAATACAGCTCCCTGCCATTCCTCTCACATCCACTCATCTGGTTTCATGATTCATTTCCCAAGTTCAGTTCTACAATTCAAATATTTCTATTTTGTGTTTCTCTCTTTGCCTCAAATTCAACAAACCTAAAATAAAATCAATCTCAAAATCTCAGTGTTGGATGAGATCCCAGGGGACATCTAATCTTGACTTCAATGGCTACATGAATAGTTTCTATAAGGCTTCCAAGAGGGAAGTTTCTCTAATCTCTTATTTCACACCTCCAGCTCCAGGGAACTCCCCTCTTCCCAGGACAGCCATTTTGGGAATCCAGCTTCCAACACCAATTCTACATCCTGGGTTTTCCTGCCAGGAAATTATATCATCCTCTTTCTAGCTCTTCTGTCCCCTTAAGTCTGCAGTATCTGATTACTCCTAGACTATACTATTTAATCAAGTATGGGATGGGTAAGGCCTAAAGCTTTTCCTCAGCCCCTTCTCAGAGACCTTTAATTCCTAGAACACAATTAATTGTGGATTAATTGTACTGATAATTAAAATTAATCAAGAAATCAACCTTAGCAATTAAGGATTTCTTACTTTGAATGTTGTACTTCATGTGATGTTTTTGACCAAATAGCCACATGAGAATTAATCATGTAGCCATAAATTAGAAAGAGAGATGAAGTGATAATTGTGTAGTTTATATATCACTTACAGACTCCTGCTGAGAGAAAAGTGTTGTGTACAATGGGAAATGATATTTCAGAGAGACTTTGGCAAAATCTGCACAGTTCACAGAAGAGGGCTCATTTTTTTAAGTCATGTTTTTTTTATCTGCTACTCTGTAAACCTAGCCTGTTATTTCCTATATAAAACAACAACAGTGAATAAATACATTTTTACATTTAAAGGTAAAAAACCCAACATAATCTACTTTTCCTGTTATACTAGTAATGCTAGCACTTCAAATTACATGAAAGATGCAAAATTTGAAACTTTTCATTGATTTTCAAATTATTTCAGTAGGATGAATAGAAATAGAATCCCTGAATGTTACATATCATTTCTCTCCACACCTGAACATAGACGTGTGCCAAAGGATGAGTTATGTGTAGTTCATTAAGGCCCAAATTCCTTTCTAAGATATGGCACTGGAAGAAAATGACTTCGTGATGAGTAAATCACCAGTTACTGGACTAATTTTCCAAAAGCTGTGTTGCTGCAAAGAGACCTGCTAAACACGGGGTGAGTCATGCTGCTGTTTAGAAGCCCACCAAAGAAGGCTATTCCGTCGCATCTCACACTTGAGTTAAAAACGTGTTCCACTCAGGGAGGGCAGCACTAAGTTATTTGAGGACTGCTACTTCCTAGAGGATCCAGCGAGGTAGAAACTAATAGAGAGGACAAGGAGGATTACTCTGTCTTGTTTAGATCTTTAATAATGAGCCCAAAGACTTTTGACTTTAATAATGAGTCAAAAGACTTGTGAACAGGTGCTCTAACAAATGCCCATGCTGGCGTGTTCACAGCACACTATTCACAACAGCCAAATGGCGGACACCGGGCAAGGGTTCATCCATCAATCACTTGGCTATGGATGGATAGACAAATCGTGATATAGCCACACAATAGGATAGTATTTGTCCATAAAAGAATAGGATTACTGATAAATGAGGCAAGGTGGTTGAACCTCAAAAACAGCATGTTCAGTGAAAGAAGACAGTCACAAAATGTCACATATTACATATTCCACTTAGATGAAATATTCAAAATAGATAAATCCATAGACATGGAATGTGGATTGGTGGTTTCCAGGGCAGGGATGGGGGTGGGGGGAGGACAGGAAAGAGGAAATGGGAAGAAACTGCTTAAAGGGTTTTACTTTGGAATGACCGTGATATTCTGGAACTGGATAGAAGCATAAGTTGTACAACACTGTGAATATCCCAAATGCCATTGAATTATTCATTTTATAATGGCTAAGAAAAATAAAAGCAACAGATTTGTCTTAAAGCCAAACTGTTGCTTTTAGAATCCTCACCATTGGGCTTACCTTGCACACCATGGACGTCTTTGCTCCAAGCTTAGCAGCTTGGACACACTGGTTGGCACCTTTCCCTCCAAAGCCAATAAAAAACTTGTGTCCATGGATGGTTTCTCCAGTTTTTGGCAAACGAGAAGTCAGACTATTATAATTTAAAAAGAGAAGAAATAAAGCACATTGGTAACTACAATAAATTTAAGTTCTATAGAAGCTACCTGGTGCTGCACTACATAGTCTTAACATTAAAACTGAGAGCTGACACAGGGGAGATCGCCTCCCCCTTCAGGGTGACATTCAGAGTTCCTATCATTGCTGGCATGGCCTTGACAGAACTCTCTCTCTATAGCCCACTGATGCAGCTGGACTTTGGGGGACAGCTGCTGGGGTGCACTACATCAGGGTTAGTCACAGGTACTTCTGTTTCATACTCCCTCCCCAGTGGCTAGCACAGGGCTTTATTCACAGTGGGAGGTACAAAACTGGGATGAAGTCAACGTGTATTTCTGTACAGGATTAGTAGGTCACTTCTATAAGAGGGGAGAGGTGTACTAGGATTCTAGTGATCATGTACAGGACCTAAGGAGAAGAGGGAAAGTGTAATTCCAGGCAGGCAGGAAAAAATTCTATTTGTTGCTGGGTGCTGGTGCAGTGGCTCACACCTGTAATCCCAGCGACTGTGGAGGCTGAGGCAGGAGGATTGCAAGTTTCAGACTAGCCTCAGCAACTTAGAGAGGCCCTAAGCAACTCAGCAAGACCCTGTATCAAAACAAAAATCAAAAAGGGACTCAGGGCATAGCTCAGTGGTTAAGTGCCCCTGGGTTTAATCTTCAGCACCATCTCCCCCCAAATTATTAATTTACTTAGAGGTAGAAATAGGAGCAAGGTATTGAGGGGGCAGGATCAGATTTGGATCCTAGTCCATCATGCATGCCACATTATTCCATGCATTGACTAACAAAGAACATCTATTTAAAGCAATGGATCCTAAAGAGCTATTTAGTTTTTAATTTTTATTATGGAATTTTCCAAACATTAGAGTAGAGAAAGTAGTGTATTGACTCCCCTCACTCCTGTCACTCATCATCCAGACTCAGTAACTATCCACCCACGGCCAATCTTCTTTCAGTCCCTACCTTCACTGACTTCTCCAAAAGCTAAGAACTTTTTACCATGTTATTGCCTAATCATGTTTGTTCCAATATAAGATTTTTAGCACCTTAAAGATGGAAGATGTGAGCTGGGGTTGTAGCTCAGCAGTCGAGTGCTTGCCCAGCATGTTCGAGGCCCTGGTTTTGATCCTCAGCACCACATAAAAACAAAGTAAAGGTATATATATATAAATGATGGAAGATGTGAGGAAACAAAATATTTGGAGGAGGACAGCAAATGATTGACTATAAAATGGAGGAGGAGTTCTGGGTATAACAGTGAATGGAGATGGGCTCTAATGGCAGGAGGACTGGGTGCCTGGTCACATAGAAGAGGTCCAAGGGCCAGATGGAGCAGTTGGAGGAGGGTGGTGTGACCAGAAAGGTTAATTTAGGTAGGAAAGAAAGAGGTAAATTTGCAATGGTACACCTACTGAGAATAATGAACAAATTATAAATTCATATTAATTTTCAGGCTGTGATGTATCTGAAGTCAGTATCTTATTACATATCATTACATTAGAATAAAGAACAACGCCAGTTCCTACAGGTCACTAACAGCTTGTTTGCAAATGGGCTGACGTATAGTTGATGCCAAGAACACATAATTTCTTCAAAAGACGAAGCTCAACCTGTGAACCTTCTTTATGTGATTCTAAAAGTGTCAATAAGTTGGGCTAAACTATTCCATTCCCTAGCAGTATGCTGTCAAATATGGTTGAAATTCAAAAAAGACTCATCAATAATTTGAAAACATCCCACTCCTCCCCTTTTCAATTCTATTTTTACCTTGGATTCTAAATGCATTTATAGTACTGATGAAAAAAATATACATTTAGAAGGTTCACTTCTGAAAAAGGTACTCAATCAAGAGAAAAATTGTTTTAATGTAATGTTATTATCCTGTCATTTAATTTAGCAATGACAAGTGATGATGAGATTTTGATTTGCATCAGAAATCTTAAACATTTTAGGATTCTGTTATGAACAGGCAATGATGAGTAATCTGTGTGATTGAGTAACTATGTGAATTCTTGGCTTATTGATGCTGCTACAAACAACACTCATAACAACCTTATAAAGAAAAAATATCCAATGTGGCTAAAAACAGGCCAAATAACTTAATTAGCAAGACTGTCACTAAAGAAACTTATGGCTCTCACTATATTTATACTTATATCCGGGTCACAATTTGCTGGTTTGAATAAAATATCTTTTATTATTAGCTGTGGGAAATCATGAGAAATGTATCATCAGATTATTATTGGGATGTATATGTATGCAGGGGAGGGTGGAATCAGGGTATAGTGGGTGTCTGATGTGGAAGCAGATGGCTGGAATTTAAGCTCATTTCTAAATAAATGATATTAACACAAGCACTGTATTAATTCATCAATCACTGAAATTCTTCACTCCTTTGGTATTTTACTATTTTCGCTTCCTTCTGCATCTTTCCCCTGCTCTTGCTTCTTTCTATTTCCAGTTGTAGATTTTCCCTATACAAGGACAGGGATAGTTTACTATGTTCTCCATTTTATCCAAAGGGACTGTCACTTAGCAGACATTGAACAGATAATTGCTGATAGAACAAAATCATTTAAGAGTCTCCCTTTGTCTCTTTTCTATGTCCCCCCTGTATACCATCCATTCTTGCTTCTGAATCGAGGATGCTGAGGTGGTGATTAGGGGAAGGAGGAGACTGGCAGGGATGACTGTACAAGTGTCTGGCAACAACAATTCCATGTTTAACCAGATCTTGCCCACTGCATTCCCAATTTTAGTAGCATCCCCTTCCATAAGCAAAAACTGTCTAAGTCATATTATTATTCCTTCATTCATGCAATAATCCAAAAATGTTGATTCAATGTTTCCTGATGTACAGGACAAGATCAACTTGCTAACAATGGGATAAAATCCAAGCCTAATGCAAGTAACAGATGAGTGAAAAAAAAATAACAAACTCTTTATAGAGCAAGGAACTTATCATGATCTGGTTTCTGTCTTTTGAAAGGAAAAATATATCTACAGTCATGCTTGGCCTAACCAGAGGATTTGTTTTGAGAAATGTGTTGTTGGGTGATTTTGTTGTTTCTGTCACAATAAGCTTTTGAGAGATCACCTTTGTATATCAGTCCATGGTTGACAGAAATGTCATTATGCACTGCATGACTGCATATGTTCTCATATGATATGTAAATGCACAAAAAATGAAATGTTTATGACAGAAATCCTGGTGGGTCTAAAATTTTCATGTTTTACTTTATATAATTATGCACATGTAAGTGTATACAACAAGAATATATTTGTGTATTACGGGATACCATTCATCACTACTAATTCATTGTCTTTCCTTATTTTCTAGTCACCTCTTCTTCCTGTGCACCAATTGGCTTCTTGCAGATGAACCTCATGGAGCTCTGCCAGGGCTGCATGCTTTCTACTCTGTTTGCTGTGGCTCTTTGGGCTGTACTGAAAGACTGAACAACCAGTTACTTGGAGGAATGTCAACTAGAGCATGTCAAATATCTTCATATGGGCTCTTCCTGTTTCCCTGCTTCAATTCCATTGCCCCCTTATTCTTGCTTCCTCCATTACATTGCTGAGTAGAGTAGGTGCACTAACCGTATCTTGTATGCTATGCTTCTGTTTAACATAAACTAAAATATTTTATTGCATATATTTTTTATAAAAGTAAATTTAAAGAGTAAAGAATGGAATAGAGAGAGCAATTGGAAAGTTAATTACAAACAGGCAGAAGCATTTCTGAATTTTAAATCCTAATTTACTTTGAATTAAGCTTTCCTAATTTTTGCCTTATTGAAATCATGAAATTATGCTGATGTTTAAGAAAGGAGCTGCATAGAGCACAACCCCCTGGATTCAAGCATTACTCTTCTATCTAGCAGGGTGTTGAAGACAAATTAAAGTGCTCAAAGGGTGGAGGGAGGGCAGAAGCAGAAAAACACTGTTGCTACCATTTAAAAATTAAAATAGTATACATTTCTGAAGGAGGGAGAAATCCCACACAGAAAAAAACACCCATAAGAAATACATTTGAATCCGAAACAAATTCAGAGTTTTAAAAATGTTATAACATTTTTGAATTGGACAGAAATGACCAAGTGACACATGGCCCTGTGCTCTTCCCTGCCATGAGAGGTCTCATGCTTAAGCCTGAGTATTTGAGGCGGGAGGCCTGAGCCTCTTGTGATGTATTACTTGACAGCTTTTCCCTCTTTGAACCAGCTTCTTCTCTTGCAAAACAGTTTAATAATACTTGTCAACTCCTGAAATGCCTGGGTTTTGTGCTCTGAGTTAATTCACTGACAGGTGTTACCAGAACAATTTATCAATTGCTTTTAACTTCTTGACAATGAAGTAGTTGTTTCAGATTCTCAGAGATTATTCAAACTGAGGGAAGGAATGACCTGGTGATAGGGGATAAGTTTTTCAACCAAAGAGTCATGCTCATAATGGCTTCAGCCCAAAGTCAAGGAATATGTGGCCTTTTGGCTTTTGCATGGGTCTATTCTTCTGGCAGCAAGCTTCTGACACACTGTAAGCCTCTATAATAGGAGATCATGCTATTAGTTAACACCCAATTAAAATTCATCACACTAATTTATTATTCTTACTGCCTGTATTCTTCAACCATATCTGTCCTTCTCAACGTTTGTGTATGTCATATTTAAAAGGCTGAGAGTAATTTCAAAATCAAGTTGTCACTTGCAACAACATGGATGAACTTAGAGGACATTATGTTAAGTGAAATAAGCCAGGCACAGAGAGTTGAATACCACATGATCTCATTTGTTCTCAGAATATACAAAAGTTGAATTCACAGGAGTAGAAGTAGAGTTGAATGGTGATTGGAGGCTGGAGGGGAGAGGTGGCAGGGAACAGGGGAGACACTGGCCAATGTATACAGTTACTATCACATGGACAAAGCAATGATTCACATCCCAGGTGGGATGGAGTAGGACTGCATGGGTTTTCTGGTTGTAAATTCTTTCAGCTATTTTCCTGAACAAAGTCTATTTCTGCTTCATATTTAAAGAGTGTAGAATTCTATGCTTTTATTTTTAAAGCACTTTAAAGATTTTATTTTCTCCTAGTTTACATTGACAAGAAATCAAATCCTTGTTCTTCTATTATATGTCCCCTCCAAATGCTTGTATTTTTTTTTTTAATAATGGACTTGCACCTGAATTTGATTAGAATGTGCTTTAATGTAGTTTACATTGTATTTATCCTGCTTGGAGGTCATTGAAATTCTTAGACTTATGTTAACCTCCAAACTAAAACCTTTATAGCTTTCATAAAATTTGAAAAAATTTCGGTAATTATTTCTTCAAATATTTTTGTGCCTCTAGCTTTTGCTTCTTAGGCTCTAATTATACTTATGGCAGACCATTTGTCCCCCAGGTCACAGTGGCTCTATGCAGTTTTCCCGTTTCCATTTAGATCAATCTTTATCATTATGTCTTCAAGTTCACTTACGCCTTCTGCCATTATATTCATTCTGCTGTTAGGTCCATCCAATTTTTAATTTTGATACTGCATCTTTCATTCCTTAAATCTTGAACCAGTTCTTTTTTGTATTTTCTACTTTTCTTATGTTCATGTTTTTCTTTGCATTTGTGAGCACATTTATAATGGCTCTTTTTCCCCCTGTTACAAAAGAGCACACTACCATTGAGCTACATCCCAAGCCTTTTTTTTAGTTTTGAGACAGGTCTTGCTAAATTGCCCAGGCTGGCTTTGAACTTGTGATCTTCCTGCCTTGGCCTCCTGAGTAGCTAGGATTACAGGTGTGCGCCACTGCCTCCAGGTTATAAAGGCTCTTTTAAAGTCCCTTTCTACTAATTCCACTACCCCTACTATTTCTGCCACTCTTTTGATTACCATTTCCCCCTCCCTCTTCATCTAGGATCAAATTTTCCTGATTATTTGCATGTCTAGTAACTTTTTATTGTTGTAGTGAGGACTGAACCCAGGAACTCACACATGCTGGGCAAGCATTCTAACAATGAACTACGTCCACAGCTTTATTTTATGATATTTACTTATTTAATCCATTTTTAAAAAAATTCTCAGGAGTTGTGAGCTTTGCAAAATTTCTCTCTATGCCGGCCCATTTAATATCTAGCAATAGACTCCAGGGAACTTTGAGGCAGATTTTTATTTAATTTTCCCTTGGTCAGCTCCTTCTGCACTAGTACACTCTCCCACACATTCCAGCCTCCTTGGCCTCCCTCAGTTACGAACTTTGTTTTCTCAAGCATCAATGAATCCATGCTTTCTCTGAATTCTTCCTCTTTATGGCAGTGTCAGGAATATGACTTCAGGACTCACCTTGCCTGTTTCTTCTCTCTCCTGAAACAGTTGTTTTCTAGTTGTTAATGGTGGGAGGATACATCTGGTAGAAGTTACTACAAATTGATCAGGAGTAATATTTTTGAGTGAGTAGCCTATACCTTACAATTACGTTATGTACATAATAAAAAATTCAATGAAGTAAAATCAGGGAAAAGCTGTGTACTACTGTAGCCCTAGGAGAAAAGTAAACCAGTTATTAAATTTCCAAGTTGGAACAGTGAAAATGTGGTGGGAGCCCTTATAATCTTTGTCCAAAAATAATGGTCTGAATACTTTATAAAGAGGGACATGTTATTTTTATTTTTCCAACGTGAAATGAAGGACTGAGTAGAAGAGGCATATAGTTAGTTCAAAATATTAAAAACATTTTAAAATAAAAAATACTATCTAATGTCAACAACTATTTTGGATAAGCAAGAGAAGGCAGGAGAATTACATATGTGTGCACAGGGGAACAGGCAGTGGGGACTGGCAGAAGGTATATATGGGGCACTACAAAGTGGGAAAACCAGGATATGGAGAAATACAGCAGAAAGGGGACTGTTGACAAGACATTTGTCAAAGTTCCTAATGAATAACTTTTAAATTCATTGAAGATAAGAAAAGTAGGAATTTATGTAATAATAAAAACGATAGTGACAAATTACAGAACCAATGTTTTCTTTTCAATTTTGCCAATTAATTATAGTAAATTTTAAATTCCAAAATGACTTCTGTTACCACATTATAATTATCTGGGCTACATCTTCCTGCCATCTGCTGGTATACTTTAAAGAAATAGAAAACGGATTTTAATTTTATCCTAAACAAAACAGAATTAGAATGATAAATCAGCATAGGAAAAAATAATATATGCAGGAATTAATTATTAAATTTTAATTTATCTACTATTCTTGGTCTTTGGTGATCACGACTCTTACATTCCTATCATGAATAATCAAGAACTGATTATATTATATTTGCACTTAATACGCTTGTAAAATAGATTAGGGTAGGCATTAATATCTATGTTTTAGGGAGAAAGTGAGAATTCAAAAAAGAAATGGCTTATGAAAAATCTCTGAGCTGTTAGGCAGTTGAACTCGATTTTAATTCAGGTCTTCTGAGTCCACTGCTACAGTCCTTAAAGTATGCTGTGCTACTTTCTTTGAAAATTTATATTCTCTCAATTTTGACTGTAATTGTGGATATTCAGTTCCTATAACAAGTATTTTTTAAATACAGAATTTGTAAAAGAGCATTTCAAAAACCAGATTCTATATCAAAAAACACTCAAAGTTTATTCCATCCCACCACTCCCTTGACTTGAGCACTAAGTGGTGTTAAAGGAGAGTGGCAGCTTCCACTGCAATCTCAAGATAGGGTTCGATCCTGAACTCTTCCTTGTATTTCAAATCCTTTGCAAATCCTCTCCTCTGTGCCTGAAAGTTCTTTCCTTGTTTCTTAGCTGAGCTAAAACATTCTCATCCTGTAACATTCAACTAACCCATCACTTCCTCCAGGGGTCCTAACGTAACAAGTCCAGGTGGGGTTAGGTGCCCTGCCCTATTAATCCACATGAGTTTCTCTCATGGCATGGTGTTTACTTTTATCATCACGGCTTAAGACTGTGCACACATCAATAAACATTTGCTGAAATGATACACTGTGGTGGCAGATACTATTTTTTGAATGCGTATTGTACCATAAATACTGACCACCAATTCATTTAATCATTACAATAACCCCAAGGAAAAGGTACTGGTATTTTCATCTCATTTTACAAACAAGGAGAATAAGAATCAGAGAGATTAAACAACATACCCTCAAATAAACAAAACAAAAATATACCCTTGTTCACTTACTAGAAGGTAGCGGAACCAAGGCTGGTCTGACTCTAACAATCATGGTAAGACAGTATTCAAATGTATCTATGTGTCCCTGAACCTGTTTATATTTCAGATTCTTTTTATTTCTTGTGTAACTTCTGGCAATTATAATTCTAAAGAACCTAGATACTGGGGTGGGAAGGCCAAATAATGGTGTTCCTGTCCTAGAGTTCAAAAGGAGATAATAGACAACATATTATCATATATAACTCTTCTTAAACTCTTGGATATACTGCTTTTTATAAAACTACAATGTAACAGAAGAGAACATGCAATTTCAGATGAAACATGAAATGTCTTACTTGTACTCTACGAGTTTGAAAAACAATGTTCTACAAAGCAGTTTATGTAAAATAGTATGTTTGAAATGAATCCAAATACATTGGAACTCAAAATATATGTGAATGAATTACATTCTCCAGTGAAAAGACAACGTTGTATTTATAAAAAAGTAAAAACAAACAAAAGACTAATATCTAGCTATGTATTTATAAGAGACACATATATAAAGGTTAAATTATAAAAGGTAGGAGCTGGGCACAGTAGCACATGCCTGTAAACCCAGTGGCCTGGAAGGCTGAGGCAGGAGGATGGAGGCCAGCCTCAGCAGCTTATCAAGACTATCTCAAAATAAAAACAAAAAAAGCTGGGGATATAGCTATGGTAAAGCAACCCTGCATTTAATCCTGGGTGGCAGTGGTAGAGTGGGGAGTAGGAAAAGATATATTGGCAACCACCAAGGAAAATAGCTCTGGATAGATTAAATTCAGCAGGAAAAGGCAATAGTTCTAGACTGAATTCAACTAATAAAATTGCCTCAAAACATATAAAACTCAATTTACCAACAAAATGCCATAATCTCATTTTTCTTTAAGGCTGAGTAATATTCCATTGTATATATGCCACAGTTTCTTTATCCATTCATCTGTTGAAAGGCACCTAGGTTGGTTCCATAGTTTAGCTATTGTGAATTGAGCTGCTATAAACATTGATATGGCTGTGTCATGTAGTATGCTGATTTTAAGTCCTTTGGGTATAAATCTAGGAGTGGGATGACTGGGTCAAATGGTGGGTCCATTCCAAGTTTTCTTAGGAGAATATTATGCTAAGCAAAATAAGACACTCCCAAAAACCCAAAGGCCCAATGTTCTCTCTGATATGCAGAAGCCAATTCACAATAAGCAGGGGGGATAGTGGTATTTTGGACTAAATGGAGGGGATTGAAGGGAGGGGAGGGGATGTAGGGGTAGGAATGATAGTAGAATGAATCTCACATTATTACCCTATGTGCATGTATGATCACATGACCTGTGACTCTACACCGTGTACAACCAAACTCCCTCTCTTGGCATTCTGCCTTCTACTGTGTGATCATGTAGAGCATGAAAGCCCTTGAGAGATGTGGGTCCCTTGATCTTGAATTTTCCAACCTCCAGAACTGCTAAGAAATAAATCCAAGCATTTATTAATTCATGCCACAAACATTTACTGAATAACTCTTATATTTTGAAAAGACTTAAACAAATGCTTAATTCTGTTAAGTACAAAAAGGACCACTAATTTTCTAATTATCCTTAACTATTCTAGATAATACCTTGCTTATTTCTTTATGGTCTTAACATAAAACCAAAGAAATGTTTATAACTTTAATTAGGATGGCCTAATGGACTTTAAAATTGAGTTTCTAAATGGGGTGTGGTGTCCTTGGTTGTAATCTCAGCAACTTGAGGCTGAAGCAGGAGGATCACAAGTTTGAGGTTAGCCTCAGCAATTAGATGAGACTCCCAATAACTTAGCAAGACCCTGTCTCAAAAAGTAAAAAGGACAGGGGATGTAACTCAGTGGTAAATTGCCCTGAGTTCAATACCGAATACCCTTCCTCCATCCCTCATAAATTGAGTTTCCATAAGATTTTTGGTAGAGTATTTGGCTGAAAATTTCGGTAATTGAAAATTAGATCTGTATTTCTTATTTTAAAATGAAGTCCTTTAATGAGAAAAAAATCCCAATATTGTTATCTCAGTGTATAAATTGTAACTTTTCAAATCATTGGTAAAAAAGCAGATGTAAAATCTAATTAGTAGGTGGGCATGGTGGCTCATGCCTGTAGTCCCAGCTACTTGAGAGGCTGACAGGGAAGGATCACTTGAGCTTATGAGTTTAAGACCTGACAGGGCAACATAGCTAGATCCTGTCTCAAAAAATTTGTAAATGGTACTTAGGAACGGTTGCATAAATTACTTTGTATAATATTACAGAAGAATTGCATTGGAAACAATTTTTTATTTTTTTTGGCCACAAGGAAAAAAGCCAACACCTAAAATGTGATGCATTTGGGAAACAAACAAAACCAAACTAAAACACAACATCCCCAAACAAAAAAACCCAAACCTAAAACAAAACAAACAAACCCCTCAAATTTTATTTAGAAAACAAGTCAACCATATGCATACAAAGATAATTTATAGTTGCCTTTGTAGCTATACAAGAAACATTTCAAGTCAAGCTAGTCATAAAAATTGTTAAGAAAATAAAGCTGGGCAGACAGAAATCTTTTAAATGCTTATATGAAGACTTCAAGATCTCAAAGTGCCTTCAATCAACTGTTATAAAAACCTTATACAATTCAAAGAAATCTTATCTTTGGAGATCATATAATAAACCAGTAATTTATCAATACATAGCAAATACTAAAATGTGACTGAATTTATATTCAATGGGGCAAATTTGGATTTAGCGTATCTACGGAAGGAATACATTGGAACTGTCAAGGATCCTTTTGGACACTCACTCTGCCTTCAGCACTATCTCCTTCAAGAAGTTTCCTTATGCTTCCACAGAGCCTGCAGGCACTTGCTACATCAGACTACAATGGTATCTTTTTGTGTTGGCCATCTTCCTTGGGCTCTAGGTTCCTCTAGATCATTTTACTAATTGCAGCATCCCTAGCACCTAGCACATTCCCATAGCTCAATATTATACACAAGGTATCAAAACACTAGGGCAAAATTCATCACAGATGAAAACGTTGTTTTCCCTAGAATAGACATGAAGAGTCGGGGCACAGACTTGGCAGAGGGATGGATTGCTAGACTGCTTAGCAGTAGTACCTTGTAGGTGCCCTTTCTTTGTCATATGTTCATATTCACTTTTTTAAACATCTATTTTCATTGAAGAGATCAAAATTACCACCTATCTCATGGATGATTTCTTTGATGTTAGGCAGAAACATATTTACCAAAATATTATTTAAAATGGTAACTGATGAGCAACTTTCACGATCAAATTAAGGAGCAGAAATAATGAGAGGGGGATATATTTCTCTAATATTGGGAGGGTATGATAAGTTTGGACCTTCATTCCTATGAATTTTATTTTCCTACAACTGTGATTGTAAAACAGATTTTTCTGATCTAAATAGAAAGAGGCTTCTGGAGGGACCCAGGTTAGAGATGACTATGGTAACCTTTTCTAGGTAAGGAATCAAATTTTTTTTAAAAAAAGTAATGTAGGGGCTGGGGTTGTGGCTCAGCGTTAGAGTGCTTGTCTCACATCCATGGGGCATTGGGTTCGATCCTCAGCACCACATTAATAAATAAAAAAAAGGTATTGTGCCCATCTACAACTAACTAACTAAATAAATAAATAAAAGTCTTTACAAAAAAAAGTAATCTTCATCTGTTTTATCTGTAAAGGCTTCCAAATTCACTAATTTCACTATCAAATCTTTTGATCTTTTGAGAACTAAGCAATAATTTCCTGATTTGCCAAGGATTAAATTTAAATGCTCTGGAGAACATGAGCCTTCTCTCTAAAACCATTACTTTTAATTGACAGTATGTTAAAGGATAACATGAGGGTATTAGTTGACATTATAGTCTATTGCAATGGAAATGTGTTTGTAGTAAGATTGTCTCAAACAAGTTTTAGGGGTACAGAGACTTAAAGGCAAGAAATAAATCATATGAAAAATGCATCCTCTAAATGTTGAAGTGCCACATGAGTTCAGACTCTCAGTGAGCTCATCTTGCTTCCTGGTTTTAAATACTATCTACACACTGATAGCTCTCAAATTTATATCTCCAGGTCAGTCCTCTCCTCTGAACTCCAAACTCACACATCTGTCTTCTGGATCTTTAATAGGTACTTCAACCCTAGGATATCCACCCTGAGCTCCTGACACAGTCCTCTCCCTGCCCAGTTCTGCTCACAATCTTCTGCATCTCAGGAAAGGTCAACTTCCTCTCCCAGTTGCAGAGGCTGCAGAAATCAGGAGTAATCCTTGACCTCTCACTCCTCAACAAATCTTATCAACTCTACCTTCAAAATATAATCAAAAGATGCTCATTTCTCCCCACCGTAGAGCTTTCAAGTTACCACCATTTCTTGCCTGGATCACTGTGATCCATCCTGAACCCATCTCCCTGCTTCTGCACTTGTCTTCCTTAGCTTTTTTTTTCTAACATAGCCCCCAGAATGATCCTATTACAATCTCAGTCAGATTATGTTACTCCTCTGCTCAACTCCTCCAGTGATTTTTCATCTTATCGAGTATGACCCAATGTCCATTGGTCACTTATTGCCCTCCTCTTTTCCTCCATGCTGGACTTCCTGCTGTTTACTGCACAGGGCCTTTGCATAAGCTATTCCCTCTGCCTGGAATGCTCTTTCCTCAGGTATATTTATGGATTGCTTTCTTTCTTCCTTTAGGTCTTTATTTAAAATCATCTTCCCAGTGAGGCTTTCTGTGGTCATTGATTTATACTTAGTACTTCCATCCTCCTTTCTTGCTTTCTCTCTGTGGCATTTGTTTAACATACCATATATTTTGCTTATTTTTACTGATAGCATCTGTCTCGCCTCTAGAATATAAGCTCCATAAGGTAGAGATTTTTTGACTGGGTATCCTTTTCTCCTAGAGAATTGCCTGATACATAGTGTAAATGTAATAAAAATGAGTTGGATAAATAACTTAAAAAAAAAGGTGATGTATGTCATAAGAATTAAGGTCTATTAATGAAATCATGATTAATCAAGCTATGAACCTAATTTCTAAAAATGTATCTTATGTTGTTAGGTTTTCATGGAAATTTGTCTTTGGAGCAACTTTTGTCTTTATTTTCTATAAGAACAGGATTGATTTATCTTTGCAACAAGAACTTTAGAGATAAGTGTTCAAGAAGGAAGAGGATGGTGATAAATATAGATGGATATTAAATAATGCCTATTGTTTGTCATGTTGGATGAGCTAATGATTTTTTAAAATTATTATAACATAGCACTTACTATTCATAGCAATCTGAAGTTAGAAATGAAAAAAAAAGTTGCTCATTGATTGAATTAGCAGTGTCTGGCACACAGTAATGTAATATATAAAGAAAGTTGACTTGGATACAATCCAAACAGCTTAGCTATTGATGTAGTTTTATTTCCGAAGTGATTCTACAGTAAAGGCATGGCGTCCAGGTTGGTTACAGTTAAACTCTAGAAGAAAATAAGGGTTAGGGTAATGAAGATACTATCTTTAGACACAAGAATTATAAATACTTAGTTGTTATTCTTTATCATATTATAAGGGAAACACTTAGTGAATACACAGACTAAAAGCTTTCATGTTAGGGTCTGTAAACAAGTCAAGATGGCGCCTGGCATTTTGCCAGGGGGAGTGGTTTGTGAGGTGGCCCCAGAGAGCCATTAAGTGTGGAGATTCCTTATTGGTTGACTTCTGTATCTAGTTTATGTTAATTAAGAAAAACTATGTGAAATATATATATACACCCCTCCTGTCCTACAATAAACGGCTCCCACTCCTGCTGTATCAATGTACATAAGCTGCTCATCACCCCCCGGTTATTTTGCTGCAGCCGGACTATGGCACTTTCATATGAACCAAAGATGAAAAGGGCAATGTTACTAGTCAGAATTAGAGGTAGAATGACAGAATGGAAAGATAAGGGGTGGGAGACCTGAGTTTCAGCCTTCACTATGCCATTAACTGGCTATATGACTTGGGGTGGGCTGTTTAAGCTTTCTTAGTTACCTCATCTGCAAAATGTGAGGCTAGACTGATCAGATTCAAGGTTCCCTGAAAGTTATACAATTGTTTGATTTCAAAAAGAAACTACAATAAAGTAAGGAGATTATCCTGAATTATTGGCACCCATTGTAACCTCAGGGTTCCTTTAAAGGCAGAATGGTGAAGAGTGAGAGTGATGCCACATGAGAAACAGACCAACCACTGCTGTCTTCAAGGACAAAGGGGCTATGACCAACTGAGGAACACAGGCAGCCTCTAGAAACTGGAAAAAGAAGCCAACAGTCATTGCTAGAGCTTTAAGAAAAGAGCCCAGCCCTATTGACACCTTAATTTTAGCCCAATGAAACTTGTATTAGACTTCTGATGTTCAGAAGTATATAAAGGACAAATCTGTTAAGATTTTAAATTTGTGATTTATTTCAGGAGCATTAAAAAATAATACAATAATGATATGCATTGTAACCAGCAAAGTTGGCCCCAGGTTTATCACAGATGCAGGATTTTTATAAAAATCCTACATTCAGGCTGAGCATGGTGGTGCATGACTAATTTCAGTTCTTCAAAGGCTGAGGCAGGGGGATAGCAATTTGAGGCCAGCCTCAGCAACTTAGTGAGACCCTGTCCCAAGAAATAAAAATAAAAATGGGGTGGGGGAACGTGGCTTAGTGACAGAGTGCCCCTGGGTTTGAAAAAAAATTNAAAAAAAAAAAAAAAAAAAGAAAAGGGATAGGGATATGGCTCAGTGGTTAAGTGCCACTGGGTTTAGTGCCTTGTACCAAAAATCCTATATTCAGAAATTTTGGAAAAATCTTCCTTATGATGAAAGGGAAGCCATTGCAGGGAGCAACACAGGTTTTAAAAACTTGTCTTGGGTGGAGTGTGAGCAGGGAATTGGAACAGGGCCAGCCAGGAGCTGGCTCCACAGTTCAGGGAGGGGCTGGCCTGGTCTGCCTGTGGGCAAGTGCAGAGGAGTCCGGAAAGGAGGGGGGAAGCACTCAGAGATCTTCTGGAGGCTGGCCAAGAAGGCCTCTAGGCTGGTGTCACACAGGCAATTGAAGGTAGGGGTCTGAGGCTGTTACCCCTGAATAAATTATATATACTTATTCCATTATAAAGGACCTGGCATGCTAAGTAGGATACAATCCACATGCAGATGTGATTGTATTCATTCAGGGGATGACAATGACTCAGGGTAGAAGGATGGTCACTAGGGCCACCAACCCCAAGGAGCTGAGCAAAGGCAGGTGCAACCTCTGTGACAATGCTCCTAATAAGGGAAGTGCTTTTGTAAAGTTAAAGCACCTGCCCACCCATTAAAAGCCCTATAAAGGAGACAGGTGACTCTTGCCTCTTGGTGGCTCAAGAATGAAACTATGTTCTTGTTCCTCCCTCCACCCAACTTTGGGCTCTGCAGATTACCACCCAGGAATGAGGACACAGCCCTGGCAGACAGGCAGGCAGCCAGGAAGGGGCCTCTTGGGAGAGTTCCTAGAACTTCTGGTGGAGTGTGGCTCTGGATTGTAGAGATAGGTCTGGGGTCCTTGAGCCCTTTAGCCCAAGAGGGTTGGGGAGGGGTTAGTATTTCCAGATAAGACCAATAAAAATAAAGAACAGGGCTGGGGTTGTAGCTTAGTGGTAGAACACTTGCCTCACAAGCATGGATTTGGTGACTTATTTCTACTGTTATCCTTTGGCAAAACAAGATTTAGGGACAGATGAGGTCTTACTGCAGTATGCCTAATAATTTTTTAATGATATAAACCCTCATTATAATAAAACACTGTTCACCCACACATTAAACTGAAACAATCTGAGAAGTAGGATTTCCTTAAAATATTTGATTTTTTTCATACAATTAATTTTGTAGTTAGAAAATCAATTTTCATTAAAAAAAAGATGACAAATCAGAAGGATCTGTTCTCCAAAGTCATGGACCTAATTCGTCTATCTTCATTTAGCACGTTTTCGGCTCCTGCTTGATTATATATTTTTAGTGGTTGTAAAGATTGTTTATGGATTTTTGTTTTGACTCACACTTTGGTTACCATAAGGTAACCCGTGATTACAACAATACTGAAAAGCAAGCTGTAACCGTAAAATACGGCAGGAATGCCAATAATCAATACAGTGAACGGTGTCTTTTTGACCCCTGCTTAACTCATTATTTTACACAACAAGCTCAGACGAAGAATACCCAATTCAGATAGTGTTTCGGCTGACAAAATACTTAATTTAGTCCTCACAACAACCCTGTGAGGTGTGCCTATTCTAGGAGGTAGGATGACGTGGCAGTCACCTGGCAGGTCACGGGGAAGGCGTAGCAGCCTGGCCAAGGAGACAGGCGTAGGTCTGGAGGCGCTTCTGATTATACTGGAGCCTTCACTAAACCCTGCCCTCTACATCCCTCCCCTGCCATGTACCTTTTCAAATCCGAATTCTCCCTTTTCCATATCAGAAAGGCGGGCTGCGGGTTGGGGAAACCTGTAGCTCACACCCAGGGCGACTCTGTCGGTCCCCAAAGTCCCAGCGCTGAGCACCGTCCACCCACTCCCGCGAGTCGCATGCCGGCGACAGACTAACCTGACCAGGTCGGTCACGCAGGAGCCCACCACTACCACCGCCGCCACCTCCTCCTGCCACTGCCTCCGAGGCTCCCCAGACGCCGCCATGGCTAGATGAGGTGCTGTCCAACCTGGACTCTACCCTTTGCACTTTGCCCGACCCTGTAACCAGAGATGCCGCTCCTACCCTCTTATCGAAGCGGGCCTTTCACACGCCTACGCGGGTCGCCCACCCGAATGCCCGAACAACCCCGCCCGACAACGGCCCCCAGTTCTTTCAGGAATTGTCTCCCGCACCGCCTCATGTTCCAGGACCCTCCTAATACTACGAGTGCCAGGCTCCTCGCCACGCGCGAGGCAGGCGCTGACCCAGAGCTTTCAGGCACTGCGGGGACGCCTTTCCGAGCGCCAGGCAAGAGCGGCACGGGGGCGCGCACGCCGCCAGACTCCCGAAGGGGGCGGGGCGGGACGTCCGGGAGCGCGCACGCATCCGGCTCGCGGTGCGCGCTCCAGGTCGGTGCGTCGGTCGGGGGCGCGCTCGGGTAACCTGTACCCCACGTAGTCGCCGGTTACCGATCGGACTAAGTTCCAGGTACCAGGACTGGGGCTGGTGAGGGGAGGTTGGATCCCGTGTCGCACAGGTGGCGCAGAGATCGATGGCCAGAGGGCTTGCCTACTCTTCCTATAGAGAAGGCCCCCTGTTTCAAAGATGCCCTGCTCACCCCCATCACGCTAGTCCACTCAAGAACGAGTCCCCCAAACCTCAGAGTTACCTGTCTCCCTTTCTGGCCCACCCCTTGGTCCCTAATGAGCCCTCAGGGTGATCCCTCTTTCCGCTTGATGAGGGGATCATACAATTTGGGAGAAGGGGGAGCGTCCTCTTTTAAATGTTCTTGGAGTTGGGTGGTCATTCTTTGAGTCTGAAACGATTTGTTTTTCCTGATTTTGCCCCTTGGAGAAATTGCTTCCCCAGTGTGACTTCCCTCGTGTGCTGTATGACGTTGATGTGACGCAGCAAGGGGGGCCACCCCTTTCCGTTCCATGACGTCAACCGGACACGTGTTTCCGTGCTTGTCATCCTATCCTAATTGCAAGAGCCTGGACAGTGCTTTAGACGTCTTTGTATTCCCCAGGCAGCCTACCAGAAGACCTGATGTGACCTTATTTTGGGGCAGGAGATCTTTGTAAAAATGTATTTTTGCATTTTCCTTATGCAGTACGTCAAAATCAGGAAATACAAATTGCAGAACTAGCATTCAAAAGAGGCTGGCTACCCCAAATTTCTGGCTATCTGGAATCTGTTACAATATTGCCATTGTCTCATTTGTCTTATTTGGGGGGAAGTGGACCAACCCATGTCCCTGCACACTGCACCAAAGGACCACCTTGTTTGGTTATTGTTCAATGACCCGATTTTGGAACCAGTATTCTTTCCCTCTTTCTTAGATAAGTCACACCTTCTCATGATTGAAAAAGATGTTAATCCTGCATGGGATCTAGCACTATCAAAAAAAAAAATAGTACTATGACTGTTCCAGAAATAAAGACAAATTCATTCCCTCAGTGTCATCCTAAAGTCATGATACTTGCTGAATTGTTCACTGTTAGTATGGTTAGCTTCTGGTTCAGGTTTAGAATTTAACTATTGAATCATTCAAGCCAACTTCAGCAGTAGGTCCATAGTAGTCTAGTTTGTCTCTGGTTTTGAAACAATCATTTATTTAAATTCTGACTGAGTCTTGATGTCAAGAAAAAAAAATCACCTTGATGTTTTTTAATTTATGTGATTTTTAAAAAATTTATGTTATTTGATAGGAAGACAGGAATAGTGGATTTTGAGAATCCTCAAAATTCGAATTTGAATTTAAATTCTAATCTGTTTGCCATGTTTGTGACTCTGAATAAGTATCTTGCTTGCAGAGCTTCAATTTTCATGTCTGTAGAATGGGGACAGTATTCACCAGGGAACAGAGTTGTAGGGGGAAGTGAATAATTTAGGAGGTGAATAATTTAATCTGTCAGTAGTCGAGATTGAAAATTTGTTGATTCTGTTACCCCCCTTTCTTTTTGTAGAAACGAGAGGTAAAATAATAGTAGGTACTGTGGGGAAAAAAAACATGGAAGAATAATATCTATGAGATCCTTATGTTTTTTTTTCTGAGGTGAATATTTGTGTGTTTTGCTTATGATCTAGATAAGCATCCTTTCAGGAACTGTGACATCAGTGGATAGAAATAAAGTTAGAAATGTTGCAGAATAGAAAGAAAAGCCTTCAAAATGATTATGTGGATTAATATACTGTACAACCCCCCCGCAGTTATCCGTATCATCTGCAAAATGGGAATTAAAATACCTGCCTTACTACCCAGGTTGTTAAGAGCAACTGTAATAATGTATGTGAAAACTCTTTGTAAGTGATAAAATGTTATAAAGTAAAGGTGATTTCTATGGTTGATAGTATAATGCGTAAATTTTTTTTTCCTTGTGATGACAGTGGTGGAGGTAGGTCATCTGCTAAAGAGTTAGAATAGGAGCTTTTTTAATATTTGCAGAAAAGATCATTTGGGAACTAAACACATAAAGTATAAAGCTTTTGCTACCCCAGAGGTACTTCTTGGTTTGATCACTAAAGAGTGTGACAAAGTTCTTATTTTTTGAAAGATCACTGCAGCCCTTCCCTTTATTGCTGTCTGAAATGAAAAACAAATACTAAATACCGAAAATAGTATTTATTGTAATTTTTTCAACATTTGTATGTTCTCATGTGGCATAATACATGAAAAACTAGAATGAGAATATCAGTTTCTTGTAATTGTAACTGGATGGAAACTTATTTGTTTTTGATGTGGGATTATTCTTTCATGTCGAGGAAGAAAGTGATCATTTAAATTGAATTATTCACCTTGGAAAGTAGGCTTTCATTTAGAATTCTATTAAGAGGAATTCATGTACTCCCTCTTTAGCCCCATGAGTTTCCAAGTAATTTAGATATGATTTATTGGTTTTGCTTTATATTTTCAAGTATAAGGACTTCTCAGTGCCTTAAAGTCGAAGACTGAAAGATTTGTATTAGTCTGTGTTGCTTAGCATCTACATAGGTGTGTGTTTTCATGATTTAATTGTTATGTAATTTTTTCCTCTCATTTTGTTACATTTATTCTCCTGCCAAAATTTTTATGGGAATATTATATTTTTCCTATCCCTAAATATTTTTCTAGCATTTGTCCTCTTACTCATTTGTAAAATGTTACTGAATGCTTAGTGTTTGCCAGATACTTTTGTTAAAACACTAAAGATTCAAGTCCAAGTAGGGACAAGCACACATAAGCAGGGGGTTAGAATACACTGTGGAGGAAGGTATAATAGCTGTAAATAATTTCCGGTAAGTAAGAATTGCAAGCTGATTGTGCTTGTTTTAGAATTTAAAATATTATTATAAATTTTTTACTCCTTGTGGGGATACCAAAGAAGAGCTTCTTAACTGAGTGGAGTATTTTTTTGTATGCTGGGAAATAATTGCTAGTGAATGCTTCTTGGTCTGAACTGAAGTGGGAGAGGCAGTAAAAAGATAGAGGGGGACAGCTTGTTGTTGTTTTGAGATAGGATCTGTGTTGTCCAGGGTGGTCTTGAACTTGTGACCCTCCTGCCTCAGCCTCCTGAGTAGCTGATATTATAGGTACACAGCACTATGCCTGGCTAGAGTGGAATAGCTTTAAATAGAGTAGAGCAAGAATCATCTTCAGAAAGGAGGAGAGAGTTGTACTTCAAGGGTTCTGTCTCTAAAAAGCAGTGGTGCAGTCTATGTTCTGAGTGGCTGAGCAACAGGGAAATGATTTCTTTCGGAGGGTCATTGCAAGAGGCTCCTTAGAGGGGGAAATGAAGTATTTATTCATGCAAGGGAAAATTCTGAGGGCTGTGCCAGCTTTTAGGAAGCTTTGTTGTATCTAATTTTTTGTTGTTGTTGTTGACTCTGATCATCATTCTTTCCTTTTGCTTTCAGTGGTAGCTTATAAGTCAAGTTAAAATGTCCCCAGAAGTGGCCTTGAACCGAATTTCTCCAATGCTTTCCCCATTCATATCTAGTGTGGTCCGGAATGGAAAAGTGGGATTGGATGCTACAAATTGTTTGAGGATAACAGACTTGAAATCTGGGTATGTACCAGAACTGATTCAACCTTTACCTAATAATAAACATTTCTTACCAGAGTCATAAAAATGAATACCACAAACATTCCTCAAGTCATGAACTCATCATGTGCTGATTCAATTGCTTTTTAAAAATATTTATTTTAATTTTACTTTGTGATATTGGGGATTGAACTCAGGACCTCCTCCATGCTAGATCAGCACTATGCCACTAAGCCACATCCCCAGCCTGATTAATTGGTTTTGTTTCGTTCTTCACTTTTTATGATTCATGTATTTTTTTTTTGTGTTGTGGGCCATTGTATGACCAGAATGTTCATTTCCCCCCCACCCCTCTGGCTTATCTCTTTGTGAACAGTGTACCATGTAGGTTTTAGCAAGTGTGTTTTTCATTCATTGGCTTGCTTCCTGTTTACTGCAATCCAGAATACATGATAAGAATTGGACTTTGAGATTTGGCATCTGACATAATTTTATAACCTCTTTTAATACAGAAATTATAATAGTAAGTCAAAATGAGTTGTTCCTCATACTGGGGTTCTTACACCTAGAAATGTTGTATTAAAAAGGAAACACAAAATTTTATTTTGAAATAAAATTAGATTTACCAAAATGTTAGAAGAATACTATAGGAAATTAGCATCATTTCAATATTATTAATTATTCTACAGCTCTTATTTGAGTTTTGCTGGTTATCCCTTTCATGTCCTTTTTTGGTCGAAGAATCCAATTCAGAATACAAATTGCATGTGGTTGTCAAATGCCTTTAGTCTCTCTGACATGTGACAATTCCTCACTCTTTCTTTGTTTTTAATAACATTGATACTTTCAAAGAGCACTGATTATATATGTTGTAAAATGTCCCTCTATGTGGTTTGTTTAATGTTTAATATTTTCCTTTTATTAGTGTGAGAAATACATTTTTTTCTCACAGAAGAATATAGATGTATTGGACCATCTTAAGCCTCAAAGTAGGGAATACCTGATGTTCATATCTTTTTACTGGTATGTTAACTTCAATAACTTGATTAAGATTGTGTCAATGAGGTTTTTTTGACAGTGAAGTTATCTGATTTTACCTTTGTAGTTGTGAGTACCTGGTGGAGCAATGCCTTGAGACTCTGTAGGTAGCTTGTTTCTCATCATATCTTCGTCCATTAATTTCAGCATCCAAAGATGGTTCTTGCCTGCAACTATTACTCTGGTGATTTTCTAGTTCCTTCATTCTTTTCATATTTATTAGTTTGAATTCCACTGTAAAGAACCATTCACTGTCCCTTCTCTCTCAAGTGTTTGTTTATTCAATTTAAAAAAAAATATATTTCAGTTCTATGTGGACACAATAGAATTTTATTATATTTTATTTATTTTTACTGAGGATCAAACCCAGTGTCTTACATGCGCCAGGCAGGCACTCCACCACTGAGCCACACCCTAGCCCTATTTATTCGATTTTTAAATTATGTCAGTATGAATTTTTAGATATTTATTTCACTGGATGGGTTATAATTCAAGCACAGATAGTCCCTGACTTATAATCATTTAATTTATGATATTTTTATTTTTTTAATATTTATTTTTTAGTTGTAGTTGGATACAATACCTTTATTTTATTTATTTATTTGTATGTGGTGCTGAAGATTGAACACAGTGCCTCGCATGTGCTAGATGAGTGCTTTACTGATGAGCCACAACCCCAGCCCCCATGTTTTTTTCCTTACTAGAAATGTTATATTCTTGATTTGTCTTTTGGTTTTCCATGTTAGACTTTTTTGCCTTTTACCTTCTACAAATCTTACTATATTTTGACCAAGGTGAATACTTGGATATAAAGACATAGACTTATGTTCTTCAGTAGTAAGATAAGAAGACTGGAGTTAGATACTTGGAATAGTAGGATGCTTTTTTCAAGACTTGGCATTATCTTCTATTTCACTAATTAAATACTTGTTAAACATTTACTATTTGTTAGTCTTTTTGCTAATGTTAGGCATGTATTACTCCTTTCTTTGTTGAGGAAAAAGAATGTGGTAGATAGAACTCTGGAGGAGTCGATAGGAAGAAGGTTGTAATTTTTTTGCTACTTCAAATCTAGAAGTTATCTATATACATTAGAGTATTTAAAAACTGTCATCCTTAGAATAGTCAATGATTAGAAATTGACTTTCTGTTTTCTTGTTTAGAATTTTGTGCCATTTAGTCAAGCAACAGGCCAGGTACACAGGCTTCTCAACTTTCACATGGCAAGGATATGGGGATTGTAAATCGGAGGCTATGTGTAGGATTCATTCAATCTGGATTTCCCAGATGATTATAGACAAGCTAGATACAGATCAAGCCTCCTAGATTACTTCCTTTAGATGAACTTTATCTCTGAAGTCATTGGGATTAGATCTCAGGAGGGTATTTTCCAGTAGCCTATACTGTAATTTTTGGCCTATAGAAAGTAGAGTGATATACTTCATTTGCTGTGTCTTCATATCTTATCATTTATGTTGCTTTGATTTCATCTTTCTGGGATCTTTAAATCAGTTATTGTTACTTCTAGGTCTGGGAATAAAGATTTTCAGATGAACTGTGGGGCACTTTATAGAGTAACTCTTTAGGTTTTACCCTACTTTGAATTTCTTTTTCTGATTTTCCTTTTAAAATTTATGTTTCTGCTTTGTGCTCATTTCTCTCTTTCTGTGTGTTTTTGGAGGTCTGGTCTTTTCTTAAGTTCCTTTGGTTCAATGAGATGATGAACAATTCTACTTATTTTCTCTTCCTTTCTGCCGCATCTCTTCTCCTGAAACCAGCATATCTTGCATTTTACTGCTCATATCTCACACATTAAGGATTTTCTTCTTTTCTAGGAAGCGGGTAAGCTTGGAGAACCAAAGGCATTTCAGGTGTGGATTGAAAGCTTAGGTGTGTGTAGTCAGAGGTAGCTCCCATTTTCTGACTGGATCTCAGTTTCTTTATCCATAAAATGAGCAATCAGATTAGATGACTAAGGTTTTTATGGGCCAGAAATTCCCATGAAAACAGTCCAAATGTCCATCAACTAATGAACAGGTAAACAAATGTGAAAGAAGCTTGTCATAAAATGTCACACATTATATGACTGCACTTCCATGGACATCTAGTATAGTCCAGTCCATCAAGACAGAAAGTAAATTAATGGGGGAATGAGAAATACTTGATAATGGGTATGGAGTTTCTTTTTTGGGGTGAGAAAAATATTCTAAAATTAGATAGTTGGTGATGGTTGCACAATTCTGTGAATATACTAAAAACAACTGAATTGTATACTTTAGAGTAAATGTTATCACATGTGAATTATATTTCAGTAAAGCTATGGTGTTAAAAAAAGCAACCTGTGAACCAGTGATGTTTAATGGCTGTTTGCAGATAGGATATAGAAATAAGTTTTTCTTTTTTAGTTTGTCACAACATTCTTCTCAGAGGTGAAGACCTGGCAGGGAACTGATGGCCGTGGGCTGGAGACTGCTTTTTGTCAGGTGGTACAAACCTGAACTTCTCACTTTTTATGCCTATCCTGAGAGACCATTTTTATCAACATTAAGTCATGTTGCTTCTTTCTGCAGATTCCCTTTTGGGTGCTCCCAAATTGCTGAACGTTTAGTTGAGTGTTTAAATGCAAATGGTTGAGCTGATGAAAAAAGTCTAAAATGAATCCACTAGTCCTGGCCCTGTCTGGACTAGCTTTGCCTGAAAAATATTCGAAATGGCATTTAGTGATATTTACTATTGTGTTAACTTTCTGTCACGATAATAAAATACCTGAAATAATTGACTTTTGAAGAGACAAGCCTTTACTTGGGTTTGCAATTTCTGTGACCATGTGGACACATTGCTTTTAGCTCTCTGGTGGGGGTGCTGGATGGCAGTTGTGGGGAAGCAGGTGATTGAGCAAACTGCTTACCTCATGGCCAGGAAGCAAAAAAAGAAAGAGGTTGGAGTGGGGTCCCCTAATCCTCTCTGGGGACATGCCTCCGTAACCTAAGGACATAATGGAGCTTTCACAAGGCCCCTCCTCCTAAAGGTCCACAGCATCCTTCAGTAATGCCACCCTGGGGACCAAACCTTTAACACAGGGACCTTTGGGGAACATTCAACATCCAAACTATAGTATTTATGGAATTTGCTTTCTTTAGTTTTAGAAAAAGAAATAAAAATATCTCAACTAATTTTAGCAAAATTGCTCTGCTGAAAATGATGTGAAAAACCTTGTTAATTCAGAGCATTGTTGATGTTTTCTTAAAATGTCTATTTTTTTATTGGTGCATTATAATTATACATAATAGTGGGAATCACTATGCCATACTCGTACATACACCTCACATAATTTGGTCAATTTTATTCTCCAGTACTTTCCTTTTTCCTTCCCTCCTCTTCCCTCCCCCTGATCTGTTTGCTCTGCTCTACTGATCTCTCTTCCGTTATTATTGTTACTATTACAATTAGTGCATTATTTCACACATACATAGAAAGAGTCATTGTGGTATATTTGTACATCGACATAGCATAGTTTGGTAGGTTTCATTCCCTGGTACTTCCCATGCCTTTCTCTACTCTCTTCCTATCCAACCCCTCCTTATACTCTATTGGTCTCCCTTCTATTTTCATGGGATCCCTCTTTCATTCCTCTCCCCCCAGCTTCTACATATGAGAGAAAATATTTGACCCTTGACTTTCTGAGACTGGCTTATTTCACTTAGCATGATATCCTCCAGTTCCATCCATGTACCAGCAAATCACATAATTTCATTTTTTTTTTTTTTTTTGTGGTTGAGTAAAGCTCCATCGTGTACATACCACATTTCCCTCATCCATTTGTCTGTTGAGAGGCACCTGGGATGGTTCCCCAACTTGGATATTGTGAATTGCAGAAATATCTAGTTTTTATTAACATTAATTATGCAGATTAATGAGATCCACTGTGATATTTCCATACATGCATACAGCATACATTGATCATATCTGTATCCACCATCTACTCCTGTACTCTCCCATGCTTCCCTGTCCCTGGTGATCATTATTCTACTTTCAGGTTGACATTTTTTTTGTTTGTTTTTGTTTTTTCAGTTTTTGCACAGGAGAGAGAACTTGTCTTTCTGTGTCTGGCTTATTGTGCTTAGCATGATGTTTTCCAGTTCCATCCATTTTGCTGCAAACAAAAGGATTTTATTATTCTTTATCGCAAAATAATTCTGATATATATCAGTATTATTATAAAAATATTTTCTTTATCTGTTCATCTCTTGATGGGAATCTAGACTGATTTCATATTTTAGCTATTGTGAATTGTGAATAGTGGTACAATAAACATGGGTAGGCAGGTATCATGCCTTCTCTTTCTCTTTCTCACTTTCTCTCTCACTTTCTTTTTTTTTTTTGGTACTGAAAATTGAACCTAGTGGTGTTCTACCATGATGTTAAATTCCCAGTCTTTTTATTTATTTATTTTGTGATAAGATCTTTCTTGCTAAATGCTCAGGCTAGACTTGAATTTGTAGTCCTCCTTCTTCATTCTCCCAAATAGTGGGATTATAGGTGTGTGCCACTGCTCCTGGCTCAGGTGTCTCTTTTGTGCTGATTTCATTCCTTTGGATGTATAATCAGGAGTATTTCCTGTAGAAGATGGATCATATGGTGGTTCTATTTTTAGTTTTTTGAGTTCCTTTTTCCTTACATCCTGTGAGTATTTGAAATTTTTTTTCTCACAATTGCCATTCTAACTGGATAAGATGGTGTCTCATTGTACTTTTGATTTGCATTTCCCTGATGGCTAATGACATTGAACATTTTTTTCATATACTTACTGGCTATATGAACTTTCAATAAGTGTGTACTCAGACCATTTGTCCATTTTTAATTTGTATTATTTGGGTTTTAGTTGTTAAGTTTTTTGAGTTCCTTACAAAAATATTTTGGGGTATTACCCTCAGATGAATAGGTGTAGGTCGTTTCTTTACTCCATTGATTATTTCCTTTGCTGTGCAAAAGCTTTGTAGTTTAACATAATCTCATTTGTCAATTTTTGCTTTTGTTTCCTATGCTTTTGGAGTGTTATCCAGAAAATCAGTGCCTGTACCCATAGGTTGAAGTGTTTTCTCTAGTAGTTTCAGAGTTTCAGGTCTTACCTTAAGATTCTTGATCCATTTTAAGTTGATGTTTTGTTCAGGCTTAGAGATGAGAATCAAGTCTCAATCTTCTACATGTGGATATCCAGCTTTCCCAGAACCATTTGTTGAAGAGGCTGTCCTTTCTCCAACGTATGTTTTGGCACATTTGTTGGGAATCAGTTGGCTGAAGGTGCGTGGGCTATTGATGGCTTTTATATAGTACTTGTCTGAAAGATTCACAAAAGTTCTTTAGAAGCTTATTAACAATTTTTCTTCCATCCTTCTGTCAATCAAAGCGAATTCTTCAAGTTTCCATAACAAAACAGTGTCAGAATGAAGGAAAAGAATAGCTTCTTTTTGATGTCTCCTTTTTGGCATTTCTCTTTCTTGTTGTTTTGTTGTTGCAGGGCACCAGGCATGCTAGTGGTGGGAGCTCTCTTCCACTGAGCACTATCCCTAGCCCTCCCTTTCTGTTGATCTGTAATGGTCAGGGTTATGAGAGTTGGAGACTTTTTTTTTTTTTTTTTTAGTGCTGGGGATTGAACCCAGGGGCACTCAACCACTGAGCCATATCCCCTGCCCTTTCTGTTTTTTATTTAGAGACAGGGTCTTGCTGAGTTGCTTAGCGCCTTGCTAAGTTGCTGAGGCTGGCTTTGAACTTGGGATCCTCAGTCTTGTTACTTACTATATGTAGCTGCTTACCCTGAAGAGATAAGGCCTAAGTACTGGTATAGTAGATCTGGTTTATAGGGGGATAGTAATCAAAGCAACAATTTTTAAAAATATTTTTTTAATGACATTTAAATTTTTCTACCTTATTTAAGTCTATGTATCTTTCTAAACTCTGTTGCTAGGGCATCAGTATTTTTTTAATATTTATTTTTTAGTTGTAGTTGGACATAATACCTTTATTATATTTATTTATTTTTATGTGGTGCTGAGGATCAAACCTAGGGCCTCACACCTGCTAGGCAAGTGCTCTACTTCTGAGCCACAACCCCAGCCCAGGGCACCAGTATTTTAAGGACAGAATTCTTGTTTATTTTTGTGCCTTAAGATCTGCCATGGTACCTTCCTCATGTAGTATGTAGAGGAAGTCGAATGAGGGAATGGATGGGTTAGGGTTTTCCTAGAGAGGTAGTGTGGTTTGTTCTTGTCTTGGAAGGCTGTTTATTGGCTTGGTAATATGTCACTTAAATTCTGTTAGGCATAATTCTTAAAAATGGTATTCCCTGACAAATGAGTTGATGTTTTGGAAATGAAAGTATGTTCCAGAATTGGGTTTATTCATTTAGGTAAAATATATACTGAGATCTGAAAGGTCCAGACTATTATTTTTAGGGAATTATTCCATGAGTTTACTGAGTGTTTATTAATTCTCTGCTCTGCGTTAAATTGTTCACAAGCATGTGCTATTTGTAGGATGCCATATTTTGTCATTTTCAGTGATTTTTGTAATCTTGAAGATGTCTAAGTGTCTGTTCAGCATTCTGGAATGATGCCTGGCAGCTATAGCAGGGAAGAAAGCAGAGAGGGCTCATTGCAACCTGTGGCAGCTGAGCCTTCATATCTTTTTTCAGCATATTGCAGTGACTCAACCTTACTGGCACATGGCTGTGTTTGGGGCATCTGCTGTGACATCTCATCCACCCACAACTACCTGTTGCATTTTTTTTGTCCATGTTCTGAATTTCATTACTTAGTTAAAAATAGATGCTCAGTGTAAGTACTTGATTACTAACTAGAACAATTTAAAATGATGAGTGCTGTAAGCTTTGAAGACGGATCTCAGTCTGGCTGCATTAGTCTCTGTAGCCGGCAGGCTGAACCTTTCTATATTAGTCTTGTGTCTGGAAGAAAGCTGCTGTCCTGGGTGTCAATAGTTTAATTTTGAAGTTGGGAAGTTTTTAATACTTTATTATATACATGCCCACTTGGCTTTTCCACATCACTTTCTTTTCTTTACTCTTATTTCATCTCATTTTCCTTTCTTCCTGTGCATTTCTTCATACTTTCTGAATTCATTGCACATAAATGTATCTCTAAGCAATATATGATATTATTTTGTATGTTTAAAAAGTTTACAGATGATATTATAAAATACAAATTCTACATATTCCATCTGCAGCTTGCTTGTTTTGCTTTCCCTTAAGTTAGAGACTTATCCATGTTAATACTTATAGTTTTAGTTCTTTCATTTGTACTATTATATCATATTTCATGTATTTCTCCTATTTTTAATTCATTGTTTTATTTTTTTTAACAGAATTCCATAATGAAAATTCTCTCACATAAGCATAAGGAAATATATATGAGATTATTTTCTGGGGCAAAGTTTCTAGAATTGGGTATGTTTACCCATTAGTGGTTGTAAAATCAATTGAGTGAGTCACCCTCACATTTACGAAATGAGTAAGAACAGAATGGAAAGTCTCAGAATGTGTCACACGTAGTAAGAATAAGCACTGTTTTGTGACTTTCATTTTAGTTAAATAAGTAAGTGTGTGTATAGTGGATGACAATGACAAATATGTGTGTGATCAACAAAGTTTGAAAGCTACCCCTCAAGGGTATATTCCTAAGAGTAGAATTACTGGCATAAGGTTGAATGCATCTTTTTAAAAAACAAATACGGCCAGATTGTGTCAACTTCCTCCCACCACAAATGAATGAGAGTTCCCATTCTTTGTAGCCTCACCAATACTTGGTATTGTCAGACTTAAATTTTTGCTAAGCCGATGAACGTGAAATGGTATCTCTCTATGGTTTTTAATTTTTTATTTTTTTAGTGCATTATAGTTATACATAATAGTGGGGTTCATTTTGACATATTCATAAAGACATATAACATAGTTTTTCCTCCATTTCAATTCCCAAAACTATATCCTTCCCTGTCTTCCCTTCCTTGATCCTCTTCCTGTATGCTCTATTCGTCTTCCTTCTATTTATTTATGTTTTAATTGATGTGTTATATATATAATTGGAATGCATTGTGGCATATTGATACATGTACCTAGTATAATTTGGTCAACTTCAGTGGTTTTAATTCATATTTCTCTGATTGTTAATATGATAAAGAATCTTTTCATGTGCTTATTGCAGTTTGAAACTCCTCTTTTGGGGATATCCTTTGTTCATCTTTTAAATGGATTGTTTGTATATTTGTTTAGATTTTTAAAGTACTCTGAATTTTGGCAGTTAATGTATTATAAATAACTGCATGCAGTCTATGACTTTGGTGTTATTAATATCCAGGAATTTTAATTTTAATAAAGTCAAATTTATCATTATTTTCCTTTTCAGGTTTGCACATATGTGTGGCGGGCAGGAGAGAGAGAGAGTGAGAGAGGGAGGGAACAGGGAGGGGAGAGTTTTAAGAAATCCTAGCATATCTAGAAGTCTTATATCTTCCTCTAAGAATTGTAGTTTTCATTTTAAATGGAAATTTGTTTATTCTATAAAATGTGGTGTAAGATAAGGATAAAGGATTTTTTTCTATATGGATAATTTGAACTTGTGATCCTCCTGCCTCAGCCTCTTGAGCTGCTGGGGATTACAAGCATGTGCCACCATTTTGGGCTCCTTAGTGTCTTAACTATTACAGCTTAATAGAATGTCATGATAGCTAGTAGGACAATTCTCTTCATTCATTTTGTTTGAATTTTTAAAAGTTGTCTTGCTTAACCATACATTCTAAATGCTTAACCATATATTGTAAATACTTTTTCAATAGGCTCATTTAAATAGATGTATTCTTTTCCTCCAGGAAACCTATCATAACTCAGTTAACAAAAACCACTTTTTAATTCAGTGAGAAAAGTAAATGAGAAAAGTAACTGACTTGGTGAGGTGCTGGTTGAGAATTTTTGGTCAGGAAAGTTCTCTCTGAGGAGATGACATTTGAGTTGAGTCATGAGAGATGGGAACAATTCAATGTGAAGAGTTAGGGGATTTGATGTAAAAATAATCATGTGCAAAGGCAAGAAGAATCATGTGGTTGGCATGTGGGAAATTAATTGAGAGGGAAATGAGATGAGATTCTAGAAGTAGTCACCAGCTAGGTTATGTTAGCCTGGTGGACTGGATTTGGAAACTTGTGTTTTCTTTTGGATAGAATGAGAAGTTATTGAAGGATTTTTTATATTTTAAAACAAAATAACTGGTTGTTATATGGAAAATGCCTTATGTAGGATATGGTATTCTAGTTAACTGGCCATTACGGTATATATACATTTTTTTATTTTTTTGTGGTGCTGGGGCTTGAACCCAGTGCCTTATGCATGTGTGGCAAGCACTCTACCAACTGACCTATATCTCCAGCCCTGGCCATTACAATAGACTGGGTGAGAAATGATGAAATCTTAGAAAATGAGGTGACAATGGGGCTAGAAAGAAATGAATAAATGGGTTAAAAAGCTGTTTAGAAGGTAAAATAATAAGGATATTGAATTTGGGTTTAAAAATTTTTTTTTTTTAGTTGTTGATGTACCTTTATCTTTTGTGTATTTATATGTGGTGCTGAGGATCGAACCCAGTGCCTTACACATGCTAGGCAAGCGCTCAACCCCAGCTGAATTTGGGTTTTGAGAAAGAATCAAGAAGGGTTTCCTGTTTCTTAGCTTGAGAAAGTGGGCAGATAATCATGCCATTTGCTGACCTGGGGAAGACTGGTGTAGGAACTGCTTTAATCTGGGTTGATGACTCTGTGGGTCTGCTACTATTGTCATTTTAGGTGTTTTCTTTGTCTTTCTTGTTTGAATCTCATTTCTTATTTTCTTGTTTTGTCTTCTTGCTTTATTGAAGCATATACTCCTGTAATATCCCAAGAAAGGGAGAGGAGGAGATAAATTTTGGAGGTTCTTGAAAGTTTGAAAATGTCCTTATTCTTCTTTTAAACTTGATTGATAACTGGAACAGGTGTAGAAGTCACCTGCAGAAGATTGCAATTATTTCCTCTTCAAATGAGAGACCCCCAACACATGTACTTTCATAGTTCCATGGATGCAGGATCTTTTCTTATGTTTGTAAGGATGTCAATTATAGTAAAAAATTCTTCTGAACCTTGTGTTATCTCTTTTCTGCTCTGTCTTGTCGATGGCTTTCCTTGGATTGATGATTCTTACTTGTATGTGTTTATTAAAGAATGAGGCTCTACAATGTGGATTAGAAGCCACTTGGGCATGGGTTGAGATGATAACTACTGATCTTTTCTGTAGTACGATCAGGCAACATCCAGGCCTTTTTTTTGGGGTAATTGCCAGGTTCATTATCTGGAAGACTTTCTCTGGGCTATGAAATAAAAGTCATGTAGGTGCATATATTCTATGCATCAACAAAATTTCAATTATTGAGCCTAAAAGCATGCAAATTTTAAGATGACATATTTAAAATACTAGAACATTATATTTACTTACATATAAGGGTATATAATGAGAGTGCCAATTCCTCTACATTTTTAATAACATTAATATTATAGATTTTGTAAGCTTATTTTCTAATTCAATAGATGGAAATGGTATCTAATTGCTCTTTTATTTCATCTTATTGCTGTGTGTGTAACAAATTCATGCCATTTGTTCATGTTTTTTTGGTGGGGTACTTGTCTCTTTCTTATTCATTTGTAATACAGTCTTTTTATGTATATGTTATGAAATTTAACCTATTCACAGTATATTACAGATATTTCTTCCCAGCTTTTAAATGTCTTTCAATTACTTTATTTAAAATGTAGAAGCTCTTAAATATTTTTTTTATTTTTGAAACAGTAATAAATTATTCCATGTAAAAAGAAAGATATAAAAGGGTGATAAGTGGACAAAGTCTCCCATCTACTACTTTTCTCTAATTTTCCTCTCTGGAATTACCTTTTTCTTCTAAGGGTATTCTTTGTATATATAGGTCCTCTTTTTTTTTTAACCCCCTTTTCTTTCTGTATAAGCAGTAGCAGTGCTAGATTGTTATAAGAATGGCCCTGGTAAATTCTGCCTTCGGATATAATGTTGCCATTCCTTTCACCAAGATTTAGAGTTTCTTACCTCCCTTCAAGAGTCTGGACTGGCTTTGTGACTAGATTTTGCTAATGTAGGATGTGGTGTGATGTGGGATTTTTGAGTCTAGGCCTTAAGAGGCCTTGCAGTTCCATTTCCACCATCTTGGAATAGCATTATTGCCATGTCAGTGTAGTCTGTGTGAGAAAGAACGGCCTGCATCCCAGCTGTGCTCAGTCCCACAGACATCCTGTCTAGCAGGCCCTCTTTAAGACAGTGTGCAGGCTGGCATAGGGACTTCATTCTAAGATGAGGATCTCTGCTGCTGGGGGCAGTGAAGGAGTCATAGATGTTACAAGGCAGAATTTTGGCTAGAGCTCAGGGGGTTTCTGTACGTACCATAAACATCTGAAACTTAGTGACAGTATATGGTGTTTATATTTTGAGAAATCTTACTGAGTTCAGTTTGTCCTTCAGAAACTATTTCTCGAATGTTTTCAACCAGAAGAAACAGGCTTCACTTACTCTTTATGTCCCAGCCCAACTTTTCAAGGTGCTGTTAAATGGGGTCTTCTGAGGTTTTTAATTTTGCATTCTGTGCTTAGGATTTTAAATAGGGTTATTGGTTTTGACCCAGTAAACCCTGGAATTACTGACCTCAGGAACTGAATTTGGGGTAGTAAGTACTAGGATAAATCTGGGTCTGGGATTTTAGGTGATTTTGAATCACGTAAAAGAAGTGTTTTTTTTTTTTATGGGCCATAATGACCTTATTTCAGGGGGACTTGATTTGGTATGGAGGCTGGGGTTGGGGAAGAAGTGAAGGGAAGTAGCCAGTCCAATGTATGAAGAAAAGGGAGCGGAAAATTCATAAAGTCTAGGTCTAACTGTACTTCATATTGTTCAAGGCAACAAAACAAGAATCACCCCACTGTTTATCTTTTGTTTCTTCTATATAGTTTTAAGTTTGTATTTTGGGGCTAGTTCTTGTTTCATTAGGATGAAAAATTTGCAAGCTTCCTTGAGTTTAGAAGATAGGTAAGGATCTTTTTAAAAAATTATTTTTGTAGTTGTAGGTTGGCAGAATGCCTTTATTTTATTTGTTTATTTTTATGTGGTGCAAAGGGTTGAACCCAGTGCCTCACACATGCTTGGCAAGTGCTCTGCCACTGAGCCACTGCCCCAGACCATGGATCTTTTGGTGTATATTTTATGCACATAAATTTGTTATAGCATTCCAATTTGATTATTCCTGTACCATCACTTACATGTTAAAAGGAGTCTTATGTTCAAGTAAGAGAGATGGAATAGCCCACTTTTTAGCTTCCATGTTGCTTGAATAATATTACTTTTTGGTGCCATGGTGCTTGGGAAATAATTTTATAACCTTCCTTCTCAGGGCCGCATTTCCTGAGTAATTTGGTTATCTTTGCTGTGGCATGTTATGAAAGTTTTTATCCTACTGACCTTGCTGCTCTTGACTTTTTGAAAAACATATCCTTTTTGGTTTCTGAAAAAGATTTTTATCTTAACCTTTGCTCTTGCCAGTTTATGGATAACAAATCTTGAATCGAGTGGAAGTTTTGGAGGACATTTTGAGGTTCCACTTTTAAGTGGGTATAATGCCTTCAGAATATTTTTTTTCCTTTTATAGCCTTCTAAGACTTTTTTTTTTCATTTAAAAAGCATTACATAATTTTTTTTTGTGGCTAAGTAAATTATTAACATATTGGTTCAATTTTGAACCTAGCACATACTTTTTAAAAAACTTGGTAAAATATATGTCACATCAAGTTTACATTTTAGCCATTTTTTAAGGTACAGTTCTGTGGCATTAAGTACCTTCACAAATGTAGCATGTGGCTACGCACATGTCTGAGACTTTTTTCATTTTTCAAACCATACTATACTTATCAAATAATAACTTCCCACACCCACCATTCTACTTTCTGTCTCTATGAATTTTACTACTTTGGGTACCTACATATAAGTGGAATCATGCAGTGTCTGTCCTTCCATGACTAATTTTACTTAGCATAATATCTTTAGGGTTCATGTATATTATATCATGTGTCAGAATTTTCTTTCTTTTTAAAGTAAAGTAATATTCACACGTGTGTGCTCATGTGTGTGTTCACAAGTGTATGTATATAAATAGTAACACATTTTGTTTATGAATTCATCTTATGGTAGACATCTGTCTGTTGCATCTACCTTTTGACTGTTGTAAATAATGCAGTTGTTAGTAAGGGTGTACAAATGTCTGTTCAAGCCTCTTTTTAGTTCTTTCAGGTGTAGAATCAGAAGTAGAAATGCTGGATCATATGGTAATTCTATGTTTTGTTTTTGGAGGAATTGCCATACAGTTTTCTATAACAACTACACCATTTTATATTCTTAACAATAATACACAAGGGCTCTAATTTCTCCGTATTCTCACCAACACACTTGTTACTTTGTTTTTTGTTGTTTGTTCATACACACACACACACACACACACACACACACATCGAACTCAGGGGCGCTTAACCACTGAGCCATATCCCCAGCCCTTTTTGTTATTTTGAGACAGGATCTTACTAAGTTGCTTAGGGTCTCGCTAAGCTGTTGAGACTGTTGGACTTGTGATCCTCCTGCCTCAGCCTACTGAGCTGCTGGGATTATAGGCATGTGGCACTGTGTCCAGCTGTTTTTGTTTTTGATAATAGTCATCCAAATGCATGTGAAGTGGAACCTCACAGGGTTTTGGTTTGCATTTCTCTAATGGCTAGGAATATTGAGTATCTTTTCTTGTGCTTATTGGCTATTTGTATATCTTTTTTGGAGAAATGTTTATTCATTTAATTTAAGTACCCTTTGGCCACTTAAATTTTTTTTTTGTTATTGAGTTATTGGATTTAAAAAAAATAGATTTTATATTTCAATTTCTTGTCAGATAGATGCATGATTTTCAAATAACTTCTTCCATTCCACAAGTTATCCTTTTGCTCTGTTGATAGTGTCCTTTAAGGCATGAAATTTTCACTTTGACAAAGTCTAAGGTACTTAATATATATTCTTCACTTGGTAAATTGAGCCTTGGGGAACAACTTCTCAGGCCGGCCCCTTTCTTAGTACTTTTTGTGCTTTCTTCTCTTTAAAGGCTAGAAAAATCTGTGCTAAAAGGGAGAGGAAAGCCATTTATTAATGTACCTACTTCCCCTGGAGAGAATTAGTGATTCATAATATTTTATATTGTTAGGATTATGGTAGTAGTGCATAGAGTATGCTAAGACATCGGCTGACTCAAGCAACTCTATATTCAGCAGTAAGGACATAATATATAGCTGTTGCAAGGAATAATGTTATCATTGTAATATAAGTGTAACGTAAGTGTTCCGAAAGATGTTCTTGCATATAATCCTTACACAACAGTAGTCTCTCGCTTATCTGCAGTCTTGCTTTCTGTGGTTTTACTTATCTGCAGTTAATCATAGTCCTAAAATGTTAATATTTGTCTTGACTCTTGAGAGTGACCACATTCACATAACTTTTCTTGTGTATATTGTGATAGTTGTTCTATTTTATTATGAGTTATTGATGTTAATCTCTCACTGTGCCTAATTTATAAATTAAACTTCTTCATAGGTGTGAATCAGTAGGAGAAAACAGTATATATAGGGTTCAGTAGTATCCATGGTTCAGGTATCTACTGGGGGTGTTGGAATGTGGCCCCCAAGAATAAGGGGGAATACTGTAATTGTTGTCTTATAGAATGAGTTTTTAAAAATCTTAGAGAAAGTAAAAAAGTAAATCAATTAATATTGGTATAAATAATACCCTTTTGTATATGTATAGATGTTGTATAAATCCAAATATACAGTGAAAGATTTGGAAAAATTTTTAGCCAATTAATATAGTGCTTAACGGGGAAAAGAAAGGAGTGTGAATGTTGAAGGGGTAATTGGTGCCTTCATTTCTATATTATTAGAATTTTACACTTTTTTTTTTACAATAAGGACATTTTATTATGATTTGTATGAAAAAAGTGAATATGGCTTAAAATCAGTGTCTGCTATAGGTCAAGTGAGAATAGAAGTTGAAATTTGTTTGGTATTTGGAGAAAAAACAGATTTTAGGATAGAAAATAAAAGAAATGGATTGGAGGAGAAATGAAATTTAAAAGAAAGCATTTATTTTTTTAATTAGTTATATATGACAGCAGAATGCTCTTTGATTCATTGTACACAAATGGAGCACAACTTTTCATTTCTCTGGTTGTACATGATGCAGAATCACACCATTTGTGCAATCATACATGTGTCTAGGGTAATGATGTCCATCTCATTCCATCATCTTACCTAGCTCCATGTCCCCCCCCCCCCCGCCTTTGCCCAATCCAAAAGAAAGAATTTTTGTCACTTCTTTGTGCCCTTCCCAGTGTAGGTTTATCTGTGTGTGAGTATATAATCTATTTTGTAGAAATGGTAAGACATTGGCTAACATCCTTGGAAAGAATGTAAAATTTATTTCACTTGTGAATTGGGTATGGATTCTGACCAAGGTCCACAGTGGATTCAGAGCCCTAAATAGACTTAATGTCCATTATTTTTTTTTCTAGAAAGAAATGAATACTATTAGCACTCACAAATAGATTAAAATTCTTTTTCTTGTGCTGTATTTGCTCCCAGTAAATTTGTGAGGAAGTTTAATAATTTTCTCCTTTAAATTTTTTTCAAATACATGAGGACCTAAGAATTTGAGAGGTTACTAAACTCATTCATGGTTACTTTTCTGATAAGTGGTGGAGGGCTGGACTGGATTCCCAGTCTAATCTATCAAATGTTATACATATTTTTTTTCTCAAGAAAATATTGGCCAGGAAAAGATAGGTATCACTTAATAATTCAGTACAATCTAGAGTGGGTTTCCCTGACATCTACATTTAGGAAACATCTTTGGGTACGACCACTTAAAGAAAATCTAGTTACTGTTTAGAATTCAGATAGAAATTTGTTAGGAGATGAAGACTAAAAAATCAAAACTAAAACTAGCTCATTATTAGAAATGATTTAGAGGAAGGATGTGTCAAAAGAATACTCGGAAAGAAATAAGTTTGTTTCTAGGCAATAATTTACCACACCTGGGATAAATCTCAGAGCACTAGATAATCTGATAAGAATCTGTTAATGTCTAAAAATTAAAGAATAAAGGGGAAGGAATACAATATAATCATTGAACCTGGGGCATAATTGGAATGCATGTAGTTATGTTAAGAATGTGATTGATTTACTTTTTGACCTAAAGTCTCAGTCTCTTTTATTCTTTTTGTTTGTTTTTTTCCCTACCATTATACATGTTATTGAAGGGCTAAAAGCTTGGATGATGTTGCAGATCTTAATTAAAAGTATGATGCAATTATTGGCATTATGGAATAACTTCTTACAGCATAGTATTGTGTATTTAATTTTCCTTAAAATAGTGTTCATCATATTTTGTGTAATAAAAATATTTTTTGGAGTTGTCATTGGCAGGTTTTTATAATTATATTTATTATGTACTTCTTTGCACACATTTATATAAGAAATTAAAAGGAATTTGTAAGTCAGCAAAGGATTCCAAGAACTAATATATAGTTCAAATAGAAGATTGCCAGTAGAGGTAGATTGGCAGAATTTAAGGTACCTCTTTAATTCTTTTGAACATGAATTCAGGATGTAACAGGCTATGATTCAAAAACAAGTTTTGAACCTGAATTCAGGATGTAACAGGCTCACTTCAAATGATCACTTCAAATGTGGACGCCTGGGATTTAAAACTGAGCTATAGCCAGGCATGGTGGCACATGCCTGTAATCCCAGCGGCTCGGGAGGCTGAGGCAGGAGGATGGTAAGTTCAAAGCCCGCCTTACAACTTTGTGAGGCACTTAGTAACTCCACGAGACCCTGTCTCTAAATAAAATACAAAATTGGGCTAGGAATGTGGCTCAGTGGTTGAGTGCCTCTGAGTTCAATCCCTGGTAACCTGTCCCCCCCAAAACAAAACAAAACAAAACAAAAAAAAAAAAACTGAGCTATACTACCTTTAGAATTTCTAAAAGCTTATGAGTTACTTGCAAGGATTATGCTAGCATTCATCTTGCAAGGTTAGGTGACCCCTCTGATCTGAGTCATCAGATTTGTTAATATTATCATATGAAGAATAAATTCAAGAATATGTTGAACTATATCTGGATGAAAATGAATTAGCATGATTAGGTTCTGAGTAGTCAGATAATCTGATGATAAATTTTAGGCAGTGAACTAAATTGATATTGCTCTTAACTTATATGAAAAGAATACTCAGAAAGAAATAAGTTTGTTACTGTTTGGAAAAACTAAGATGAATATGGAGATTGGGGGACATCAAAGTAAAGCAGTTTATCTTCATGTCCAAGGACCTTCAGCATCTAAAGAATCATTAGTGAAGTGTTTCTCAAATTGTCTTTGATGAAAGACTAGAGTTTAAAAAAAATTCCAATTGGTCATGAACTGATACTTTATAAAATATCATAAAGATGAATTGAAAAATAAAATGAAAAATACAGGAAACACCATAAACTTTTTTTTTTTTTTTTTTTTTTTTGGTAATCACTGTCTGTAGTGTACTATCTGTATTGCTTAAATTTACTTTTTATAAGAAAAGCACATACTGGGTGCCTGGTAAGTGTGAGGCAGTGTGGAAATACCAGTGTAAATAAAGTGTATAGCTTGAACATCAAGGGAAACACATTGAAGCTCAAGATTCCCTTGAGAATCTGAGGCATCAGAGCATGCCAAGGTACCTACTCTCCAGTCTTTTCCTCTATGGGCAGGAACTTAGATGAGAAGTAGGTAAATAGTGTACAAATGATACAAAATATAAAGCTCCCAGAGTTCAGAGTATAGGGGTATATTCTACTTAGAACATGTTTTGGGTCAAGCAGCAAAAATGATGCTTACAGGAGTATTTTTACTTAAAGTTAAGAGTGTTTAGTGTAACAATTTTTTATAAAATTACATTATATATATTAAATGTAGAAAAATAGCATGTCAGTTGACTTTGGCCCTTATAACTTTTATTAATGTGAGAATTACCAGCATTCCCACAGTTGGAATCACTATCAATCCACGACATTTATGTAATTTGCTTGACTTTGCAGTGATCTTGGAGCGTGCTTGTCCACTCCAGGCCTATCCTGCTCACCAGTGCTAATTCTGAATGTTATCAGGTGCCTCCTGTGTGCCAGCAGTTGCTGTGAGAGACACTAAGAGGTCTGGGGCTTAATGCACCCAATTTCTTTTTAGAGCTTCCAATCAAACAGTGTCTGATTCCTAGGTTTTGCAACTGAAGGGCAATTATGGGGAATGTTTTTCCTTCCACTCTCTTGACCAGATCCAGCTCATTCTTAAAGGCCCTTTTCCCCATTAAGCCTTTCTTGATTACTCTAGTAAAAAGTGTTTCTCTGCTCTCTCAAATGCAATTGCACTTATATTCTTTAACCACTAATTTGGCAATTAATCATGTTAATTGCTTTGTGACTTGCATCTATTGTTGTCTTGAATTGTTATTTAAGTGGTGTCTTGACTTTCATGGTTTGTTTTTTCTCTTCTGATTGTGCAAATTTCTTGAGAATGGCGATTCCTTTCTGTAACTCTAGTGCAGTGATCTCCAAACTTTTTTGATTATCTACCTGTCTTTGTCCCTCATGGCTACTATAACAAAATACTTCACAATGGGTAATTTATTAACAACAGAGTTTTATTGTTCAGAGTTCTGGAGACTGGAAAGTCTAAGACAATAATGCCAGCAGACTCGATGTCTGGTGAAGACCCATTCCTCATAGATGGTGCCTTCTGTGTGTCCTTTTGTGGTAGAAGGTCAAGGGGGTAAACAAGGTTCCTCAGGCTTCCTTTATAATGGCACTGGAACCAATGAGGCTTCTCAAGACTTAATCAGTTCCTACTTCTTAATACCACACATCAGGAATTAGGTTTCATTATGTGAATTTTGGAGGGACACAGTCTATGGCACATCTCAGACCATTTGATTAGGATCCCTAATACATGTACTTTTATTTAACTATGAAAATATATTTATATATTATAAAAATACATAAAATGTAAATTTTATGTATTTTCCCCATATATTTATTGAATCCCCACTGAATATCCAACATCATGCCAGGCGAAGAGTATCTGACAATGAATTAGATAGACTTGGGCTTGCTTTCATAAGAGTATGTGCTCATTTTTCTTTTTAAATATAAATGAAAAAAGTGACATTAAGATGAAAGAAGCAATATTGTTCCCTCAGGGCACTTGAACAACTGTATAGCAACCAACCCCAAGTGCCAGGATCAACCTGTATGTCACATATTGGTGAGGATGAATTTCTTTTATTCACAACACATGTATATTCTGCTTTTCCTTCCTCAAGATTTTTTTCTGTACTCTAGTGTGTTGTCTTCCATATTCACCTGAAGATAGATAAGTCACCTGTAGCATTTTCTGTCACAGATGTTCAGTAAATAGTTTGAATTTACTGAACATCTGTGACTGGTATAGAAAATTTGGAGAATAAATGTGTATCCTCAATAACAAACTTCTGGAAAACTTTCTAGTTCACTAAGAGTTAAAAAGAGTTCTAAAACAGAAGAGCCTGAGAATGGACTGAGAATGGACTCCTTCAAAATGACTTATTGTCACTGGAAAGGAAAATGTGAACCTGCATATACAGGTGGCTGTGTTGAACCAAGAACCATAGAAAATCCAGCTCAAATTACTGTGATCATGGCTAAGCCCAGAAAGTGGTTTTCACACTTCAGTGTGCGTTAGATTGCCTGGAGGGCTTGTTAAAATACAGATAGGTAAAACATACATTTACATTGTAATAAATATTAAAATGTGAACATCTGAGGTTTTTCAAGTTGGTGGAATAGAGCAGGTCACTTTCCTGGCTGCTCCGTGACATGAAACCAAGAAAGCATACAGTCAGCTTCTCAGCAGGGTGGATGAACAAAAAAAGAAGGGGGCAGTGTCTTTGCTGGAATTTAAAACTGGACACTTAAAACAGATGGGGGACTCATGGGCTTGGATATAGTAAAATAAGGAAGAAATTTCAAGTGACATAGCTATTGCTGCAGCCAGGCTGGGAGCATCAGCCAGAGTGATTTCTCTGTGAGCAATGTGGAGGGATAAAGGAACACACACTTTGAGGAGGACAAGGCATGTCTGGGTATGGAGCGTTTATAGATCAAGGACGTTGCCCAACAAACCTGAAAGGTGTGCTGCACAATAACCTTGTTCAGAAAAGAAGCCACCATCTCTCTAGGCAGCATGCTGCAGACAAAGAAAGGAACCAATTTTCAGCTGCAGCATGGGGACCAGCAGCTGAGGGAGCTGATTCCTAGCAAACCCATGTTTGGCCCCAAATACAGGTCTAGTAAACACACATTGTACAACATAAAGTGTGCTTAAGTGATGAGGTGAAAATCAAATGTGGAGAGAGGGCTACACAGACTGGTCATGGAAACCCTTCTAGCTCTTCCCCTCCCCATCCAAACTGGCTGTTTGCAGTACTGGGTTGGGGGAGAGGCATCTGGCCCAGAACTTGGAAGGGCGGGGGTGGGAGAGATTGAGATTGGATATTGAACCCAAAACTAGGACATGGGGGTCTACAGGTGATGTAGGGGGACTAAGAATTGGCTCCTCTATCACATGAGTAGAACCTAGGGGTAATCCCTGGAGTATAGTCTTCCAGCCTGGAAGAGATTCTGAAAAACAAACAAACAAACAAACAAACAACCCAGCAGAAATCATCAAAATAAAGGAATCAAGAAACAAAATTAAAAATTTGATTGAAAGCACCCCCAACAGACTAGATCACTTAGAAGACAGAGTTTCAGACAATGAATGCAAAACATATAATTCAGAAAAGAAAGTTGATTGTGGAGAAAAGATGTTAAAAGAGGGCTGGGGTTGTGGTTCAATGGTAGAGCGCTTGCCTAGCACTTGTGACACACTGGGTTTGATCTTCAACACCCCATTAAAAAAACCCCATAAAATAAAGGTATTATGTTCATCTTTAAAAATAAAAGATGTTAAAAAACCATGAACAAAACTTCTGAGAAATATGGGATAACTTGAAGAAACCAAATTTAAGATTTACTGGAATAGATGAGGGCTTGGAGATACAAATGAAAGGCATGAGCAATCTTTTCAATTAAATGATATCTGAAAATTTCCCAAACCTAATGAATGAAATGGAAAATCACATGCATGAGGTTTAGAGGTCCCCAAATATACAACATTATAATAGACCACATTAAGACACAGTTATAATGGAAATGCCTAATATACAGCATAAGGATAGAATTTTAAAGGGTGCCAGAGAAAAACAACAGAGGGAAACCAACCCTGATCTCGGCTACCTTTCAACTCAGACCCTCAAAGCTAGGAGGTCTTCGAATAATACATACCAAGCTCTGAAAGAAAATAGACACTAGCGAAGAATAGTATGCTCAGAAAAATTTTAGTTTCAGAATTAATGATGAAATAAAAACCTTCCATGATAGACAAAAGTTAAAGAATTCACAACTAGAAAGCCTGTACTACAAAATATACTCAAAAAGATATTTCATGAAGAAAAAATGGAAAGTAAAAGTGAAAACCAACAAAGGGAGGAACTATACTGATTTAAATTAAAAATAGAAGTAAAATGATAGGGGATAAAAGCTGTATTTCAATAATAACATTGAATGTAAATGGCCTAAACTTATCAATCAAAAGACATAGACTGGCATATTTGATTATAAAACAAGATGCGGCAATATGCTGTCTCTAAGAGACTCACTTTATAGACAAAGACATCCACAGACTGAAGGTAAAAGGATAGGAAAAACCATATCATTCACATGAATCTCATAAACAAGCAGAGGTTTCTGTCCTCATATCAGATAAAGTGGACTTCAAGCCAAAATCAGAAAGGACCAAAAAGGACATTTTATAAGGCTTAAGGGAATTAAATATACATCAACAAGACGTAACACACAATGAGGGGGAGGGAAGAACAGAAGTTCATTGGATTAGACAAAGGGGAATGAAGGGAAGGGAGGGAGGATGGTAATAGGGAAGACAGTAGAATGAATCAGACAAACTTTCCTATGTTCATATGTGAATATTTGACTAGTATAACTCCACATCATTTATAACCACAAGAATGGGAAGTTATACTCCATGTATATACGATATGTGAAAATACTGTCATGTGTAACTAAAAATAACAAACAAAAAGTAAAAAATAAATTTAAAAAAATGTGAACATCTGTGTCAGCACCACTCAGGTTAGAAATAAAGTGTTGGCAATACCCAGGAGTCCCCCATGTTCATCTTCCCAGTTACCACTTCCTTCTTCCCCCACTGATTAAACCAATGTGCTGATTTTTTTTGTCATAATTTTTTTTAGTTGTAGGTGGACACAATATCTATATTTATTTATTTATTTTTATGTGGTGCTGAGGTTTGAACCCAGTGCCTCACACATGCTAGGCAAATGCTCTATCCCTGAGCTACAACCCCAGCCCCACTATGTTGATTTTTATGGTAATCACTTTCTTGCTTTTGTATAATACTTTTATCACTTAGTACACAAAATGCTACAGTTTTTTTTCTAGTTTTGAACTTTAAATAATAATAGAATCATAGTTATACATTGTTTCATCAATATATTTGTGAGATAAATCTATATCATTTCACATAGGTATGGTTTATTTCATTGCTGTACATCTTTATTTATTTCCCTGTTCTAATAGTTGATGGGCATTTGTTGCTGAGTTTGAAATTACATTTTAATTGTTCAGTGTTTGAGGTTATTTCAAAGAATGCTTAGGCTGGGGATGTGGCTCAATCTGTAGCACTCTTGCCTGGCAGGCGTGCGGCTCAGGTTCGATCCTCAGCACCACATACAAACAAAGATGTTGTGTCCGCCGAAAACTAAAAAATAAATATTAAAAAAAAAGAATGCTACTGCTGTGTGCATTTTTGTCCATATCTTTGGTGAGAATGTGTATACATTTTCCTGGGGGGGGGTTTGTCTAGGATTAAAATTGCTAGATCATAAATGTGCATGTATTCACCTTTAATAAACACTACCCAACATTTTTCTAAAATGGTTTTTCCAATTTATTCTTTCATCAACAGTGGGTAAAGTTTCTAGGCATTTACATCCTTTTCAATAGTTGTTATTATCAGTCTAATTTTAACCATCTTGATGGGGTTGTGGTTCCTCATTGCAGGTTTATTTTGCATTTCTTGGTACTAATTAGATTCAGCACTTTATCATATGTTTATTGGCCCTGGATCCACTTCTGGGAAGTGCTTCTTTAGGTCTAGAAACTTGTCTACTTCAAGTTTTTGTAGACATTATTCTATTTAGTCCCCTTCCTCAGATGATCTTCTTAAAACATTTTTCTTTTATTTTCCACCTGTACTTTATTGTTGTGGATGATGTGAAGCAAAGGTTATTTTATATTTTCCTGGGATCCAATTGAACGAACACCATTTAAATTAACACCCATAAGTCAATTGTATATATGTACCAATAATGAATCCGCTGAAAGCGAAATTAGGAAAACTATTCCATTTCATTCACAATAGCCTCAAAACCAAAACCAAAACCAAAAAAAAATACTAAAACAAAATTTGGGAATCACTCCCCTTGAAAATACTTTCTTTTCTTTTACTGTTCTGCAGAGCGGCCTTTACCATAAATTAAGTATCCAGGCTTGTGAGACTGTGTTGGGTCTTTTTATTTTGTTCCACTTGTGTATTCGTCTGACTATAGCATGATTATATTTTGATAAATAAAATTTATGGTAATTTTTTATATCAGAGGTAACAAATTTTTTCAAATTTAGCATTTTAACCATTTCTTAAATGTTAAAATAAAAAGTTCTGTGGCAATAAAAATATTCAAAATGTTCTACATCCATCACTGATATCCCTCTTAGTAACTCTTTAATTTTCCCCAACTGAAATTCTATCCTATTTTTTTATACCTTTATTTTATTTATTTATTTTTATGTGGTGCTGAGGATCAAACCCAGTGCCTTGCATGTGATAGGTAAGTGCTGTACCACTCAGCCCCAGCCCCAGCACCCTCTATCCTATTTTTTTAAAAATATTTTTTATAACTTTATTTTATTACTTTATTTTTTGTGGTGCTGAGGATTGAACCCAGTGCCTCACACATGCTAGGCAAGTGCTCTACCGCTGAGTTACAACCCAGCCCTGAAATTCTTTTTTATTAAATACCAACTCCCTGTGTTTACCTTCCCTCAGCCATTGGTAACTGCCATTTTACTTTTTGTCAGTATAAATTTGAAAATGGAAGCATATAGTATTTGTTCTTTTGTGACTGGCTTATTTCATGTAGCAAAATGTCTTCAAGGTTTATCTAGGTTGTGGTGTCAAAATTTCCTTCCTGTTTTAAGGCTGAAGAATATTCCATTGTAGATATGTATGTATACCACATTTAAAAAAATTATATATTTAATGTGTATAATTTGATGGCTTGAAATACATATATATTGTGAAATTGTGTTATATATGTATACTATACCACATTTTGTTTACCTGTTTATCCATAGGTGGGCCTTTTGGGTTCACTTCTATCCTTTGGCTGTTGTGAATAATCCTACCACAATTTTCAGGAGAATCTTGTCTATGTTTGGTTCTTGGCATTCTATTTATGTATTAGAACTCTCTTTTCAGGTTCTAGATCATTCTGAGAGAACTGACATCTTTTCAAGATGAGTCTTTTAATCCGCCAACATGATATCTCTATTTGTTTTCTTTTTTTAAATGACATGACAGTAGAATTTTGACATATCCTACATACATGGAGTATAACTGCCCATTTTTGTGATTGTACATGTTGAGAAGTTACACTGGTGGTGTATTATTTATTTTATTTATTTTTCTTTTACACAGTAATAGCTTTCTGTATAAAGATCTTGCACATCTTTTGTGACATTTATTTTTATATATTTGATCACTTTATGTTATTTTATTTTTCTGAGATGCTGGTGATCAAGCCCAGGGCCTTGCATGCTAGGCCACCTCTCTACCATGCATTACATCCCCAGCCCATTTGATGTTATTTTAGATGGCATTTTTTGTGAAAGTTTATTTTCTAATTGATTTTTAATGTTATATAGAAATGCAGTTGATTTTCTGCATGTTCTTTGTCAAGCAACTTTGCTAACTCACATATTATTTCTTATTGTGCATATGAAGATTTAAAAAATTTTCTATTTGCATGTACTTTCTGCAAATAATATGGTTTTATTTCTTCCTTTTCAGTGTTTGTACCTTTCCCCATACTCCTCTATCCTGGTTAGGACCTCTAGTACAATGTTGAATGAAAGTGGTGAGAGTAGGTATCCTTGTTTCATTATCTCCAGGAGAAAAACCTAATATTTTGTTATTAAGTCTGATGTTGCTATAGGTTTCTTTTCTTTTCTTTTTTGTAGATAGTCTATCAGATAAAGGATACTCCTTTTTATTCTAGTTTACAATAGAGTTTTTTTTTAAAAAATCATGAGTGGATATTTAATTCTATCAAACATTTATTCAAATTGGGATAATCCTACTCATTTTTTTCTCCTTTATTCTGTGAACAGAGTGAATTAAATTTGCATTTTAGAAAAGAAGAAAGGTTAAAAATTAATGGGCTAAATGTCTATCTAAAAAAGTGAAAGGATTTTCCCCATCCTAGTTAACTGTTAAAAATAGTATTTGAGCCATCATTCTTACTTAAATTATATTGTAATTGAAACCATACTTTTGTTATAGGAACACCTACTGACATTTAAAAATTCTTGCTACTCTAAAATTGAAACTTACCATTTGTAAATGGAGACAGGGCATAGAATCTTGGAATAACTTGATGCCACATGAACTGGCAAACACGTTTTCTTGAATATTTTAATTTTGTAATTTTTAAAATGTTCTGGATGAGTCATTTATTTTGGTAATAGAATTTTGGAATCTAGTTCTAGGAATTAAATACATCATTTTCTAGTAGGGTCTAGGAATAGTTTTTAGACTTTGGAGATATAAGGTTATATTAGGAATATTGTATGTCATAGGTTGATAGTCCCATGTCCCTGGAGAACAATGTAAAAAATTCTGCTTTTTTTTTTTTTTTTTTTTTTTTAACCAGTTTTAATTCTTGCCTTTCCTTGGAGAAGACTGTTAAGACTTGACTTTGTGGGATTTGATAGAGTCAACTAATTGGGTTATAATTTCCTTCCAATGTTGTCTATGTAGTATTCCTTGGATCAGAAGTTCAAGTGCTTTGCATTTTGTAGGTTATTTAGGTAGATGTCAGGATAACGTATGTCAAGTCTTTTATATATATATATAAAATATTTTTTAGTTATAGGTGGACACAATATCTTTATTTTATTTTTTTTATATGGTGCTGAGGATCGAACCCGGTGCCTCACACATGCTAGGTGAGCACTCCACCTCTGAGCCTCAACCCCAGCCCGGTGTTTTAGCTTTTTCACTCTCTGGAAACCATGATGATTTTGAAACTGATTTGGTCAGAGTCAAGTTATTGATATTAGATTTAAACCAAAAACCAAAATTAATTCTATAAAATGAAAATGTGAATATCAGCTAACAATTATTCACCTCAGTTTGTGACTTAAAAGTTTCCAAGGCAATTATTGGTCTTCTAGCCTATTTTATTTCATAGGCACCTGTTATTTTAGGTTGCCAAAGCTGAAAACTTCCTTCTCAGCTGATGTTAAATATTGGTCAAGCATAAACGTCACTATCAAGAAAACAGGAAGCTGAGTTAGGAGAGCATGCCAAATGGTAAATGAATAGCCAGGGTAAAGGAAACTGACGCAGACTCAGGGAAGGAACCCTGGATTTGTTCTTTTTAGGTGGCTTAAAGAATAGAAATGGTCTAAATCACTATTTTTCCAGAGAGTGTCAAATAATAGGTTTAACCTTAAGCCAGAAAGAATGTATTTTCTTGTATTTTGCATTGTCTTAAGAATACTAATTTGGGCTGGGGTTGTGGCTTAGCGGTAGAACGCTGGTCTCACACGTGCGGGACCCTGGGTTCGATCCTCAGCACCACATAAAAATAAGTAAGTGAAATAAAGGTATTATGTCCAACTACAACTAAAAAAATCAATATTAAAAAATAGAATACTAATTTGTTAAAAGTTGTAGAATACTTTCATATTGCTTTTTAAATCCACATTAATTATTTTTTAAAAATACTTATTTTTAATTTTAGGTAGACACAATATCTTTATTTTATTTTTGAATGGTGCTGAGAATCGAACCCAGTACCTCACGCATGCAAGTCGAGCATGCTACCACTTGAGTCACATCCCCAGCCCCACATTAATTCTTGATTGTCACTAAAATCCTACTTAGTGAAATTGCCAACTTTCCCCTTTTATAAGAAAAGCTTGATAATTTGAATCATGGCTCAGTAACTAGAAACATAAAATTTCTTTCTTTTTTTATGGTATTGGGGATTGAACCCAGGGGTGCTCTACCACTGATCTACACCCCCAACCCCTTTTAAAAATTTGATCATTTAAGTTGCCAAGGCTAGCCTCAAACTTGCAATCCTCTGTCTTGGCTTCCTAAATCTCTGGGATTAAAAATAGCTATGAACACATAATAAGTATAAGAGGAATCAAATCTAACTTTACTTTTCACCATTTTTAAAGAGTTTATTTAAAGAGTTTCCTAAATCAACAAATAGAGGCAACATTGTAGATCCTAAGTAATCAACTTACAGGACTTTATTTTCTCTTTTGCATCATTGATTTACATATAGACAGTTCTTATACTTGCTGATAAATAATTTTCATTAGTGCATATGGTAAAGAACCTCTTTTTGGCAATGTTTTGTGAGCTTTTACTTTGCATTATTATGGGTACGTAACAAAATATAATTTAAGAATGTATAATTCACATTTTTCACTAATTCTGGTGATCTTCTCTTTAATTATTGAAAGATGGTTTAGTGGAATGATTAAGAAAATTGACCCTGGAACCAGGTTTGTTACTTACTAGCAAATTACTTCTCATCTAGGTGCCTCAGTTGCCTCTTTTGCAAAATGGAGGTAGTAATAGTACTCATCTTGAAAGGTTACTCTTAGTTTAAGTAGTTTAATCTAATTAAAAAACTTAGGGGGCTGGGGATGTGGCTCAAGTGGTAGTGCGCTTGCCTGGCATGCGCGGGGTGCTGGGTTCGATCCTCAGCACACATACAAATAAAAAAAAAATAAAAGATGTTGTGTTCACCAAAAACTAAAAAATAAATATTAAAAAATTCTCTCTCTTAAAAACAAAAAACAACAACAACAAAAAACTTAGGGCAGTATCTGCCACATAGTAAATGTCAAAAAAAAAAAAAAAATGTTAGGCACTATTATTCTTTATTGTGAACATAGAATAATTTTAGTTAATGTCTTCAGGTTAAATCCTGGTTGCATGTACAGCTCTTCAAAGGGAAGCCCCTGTACAAATAATCACACTTTGCCTTTCTCAGAAGTAAGGATGAGAATATCATTTCAATTCTGGTTAAATCATCAATTTTTGTCATAAAAGATCACAAAACTGGGGGCTGGGGATGTGGCTCAAGCGGTAGCGCACTTGCCTGGCATGTGTGCGGCCCGGGTTCGATCCCCAGCACCACATACAAACAAAGATGTTGTGTCTGCCGAAAACTAAGAAAATAAATATTAAAAAATTCTTAAAAAAAAAAAAAAAGATCACAAAACTGGAGTCAAGTCTTAGGCATTCATAGAGGTCAGTGTCTTCCTGTTGGATACCAGTGCTAGATGCTGGAGATTTAAAGATCATTGTAAAATATGGAGGCCAAGGAGATTGCAGTGTGGCTGGAGTGCCCTGAAAGTGGCGTATAACTCAGTGCTCTTACTGAGTGCTTTTACAGAAGCCTGGAGGTTTCAGTGTCATCTTTTTAATTTAGTTGATGATTATTAGTATGTTCTAAAATTTTGCCAGTGCTGCACTTCACATAAGAAGAAATACTATTGGTCAACAAATATATGAAAAAATGTTCATCATCTCTAGTAATTAGAGAAATGCAAATTAAAACTATACCAAGATTTCATCTCATTGTAATCAGAATGGCAACTGTCAAGAATACAAGTAACATAAATGTTGGTGAGGATGGGGGGGAAAAGCTATACTCACTCATTGCTGGTGGGTCTGCAAATTGGTGCAACCACTCTGGAAAGCAGTATGGAGATGCCTCAGAAAACCTGGGATGGAACCACCATTTGACCCAGTTATCCCAGTCGTTGGCACATACCCACAGGACTTAAAATCAGTGATGCAGCCACATTAATGTGTATAGCAGCTCAATTCACAACAGCTAAGCTATGGAACCAACATAGCTGCCCTTGAACTGATGAATGGATAAAGAAATCGTGTACATACACACAATGGAATATTACTCAGCCATAAAGAAGAATGAAATCATGGCATTTGCAGGCAAATGGATGGAACTGAAAACTATCATTCTAAATAAAATAAGCCAATCCCCAAAACCAAAGGCCGAATGTTCTCTGATGAGTAGATGCTAACTAACCCACAATAAGCTGGGGAAGGGGGAAGGAAGAGTAGAAGTTCATTGGACTAGACAAAGGGAAATGAAGGGAAGGGAGGGAGGATGGAAATGGGAAAGACAGTAGAATGAATCAGATACAGCTTTCCTATGTTCATATGTGAATACATGACTACTGCAACTCCACATCATGTTATACTCCACGTATGTATAATATGTCAAAATACATTCTACTGTCATGTGTATCTAAAAAGAAAAAGTAAAAAAAGCAAATTAACAAAAAATTTTGCCTATGTTAGATGAATAGCACTGTGCTATATGCTGTGTTGGTCTTTTTATTTTATTTTTTAAATTACAGAACAATTATTGGCATCAAGAATTTTATAATCTGGTTGAGAAAACAAAGCACAATTAGGAATTAGATAAATAATACTAGGAATTATATGATTAAATGTAAAATAAAAACCTGTAGAGATGAGAGTGTTCAAAATTTATTATGCTTATTTATTTTATCAATGGTCAACTGCAATTTCTGTAATAAAGTTCTAGAGTAAACTACCTCCTTTGATATCAAGAATTCCCACTTGTGCTGGGGTCTAGGCTTAGTGGTAGAATGCTTGCCTAGCATGTGTGAGACACTGGGTTCAATCCTCAGTACCACATAAAAATAAATAAATAAAATAAAGTATTATGTCCAATTGTGTCCAACTTAAAAAAAATTCTTATGTGATAATTCCTATGTGCATAATCTATAGAATGAGTTTAACTCCCTTGGTTCTCCCACATATTTAAGTTTAAAGTAGTGCATTACTAGTATATTGAGTTAAGTTAAAATTTGCAAAATATATTTAAAATCCTTTTTATACTCTGATACCAAAATATGATGTCACTGCTGTATTCTCAGATCTAAGCACAGTGCATGGTGTATAGTAAGCACCCAGGAAATGGAGTTGAGGAACAAATTTGAAATTACCATTTAATTGTCACCAATTTAAAAAATTATTTTAAAATAATTTTTGTTGTTGAAAGTTTATTGAATTTTGGAATATTGCCATTTTTCTTTTTCTTTTTTCTTTCACTACTGGGGATTGAACGAAGGGTCTTGCACATGCTAGGCAAGTGCCCCAGCCCTGAAATATTGGCTTTTAAAAGCTTGGATCTAACTGTATGTGAGGATAAGTTGCCATTATACAAACATAATTTTGATAATGCCAGTATCTTTTTTATTTTTTTTTTATTTTTTATTTTTTTTTTATTGGTTGTTCAAAACATTACAAAGCTCATGACATATCATCTTTCATACATTTGATTCAAGTGAGTTATGAACTCCCATTTTTACCCCAAATACAAATTGCAGAATCACATCAGTTACACATTCACAATTTTTACATAATGCCATATTAGTGACTGTTGTAAGGAAATGGATTTCTAGGTGTATGAATTTCCCTTCCTAATAATTATCTGTGACCAAATTCTGATTACAGCTGCCTGGGAGACTTTTAGCCCAGCCCAGCCATTCCCAAAATTCTGACCAAAGAGATTAAAAATGTTAGAAATGTGAAGCTTTGTGGGCTGGGGTGTGGCTCACTGGGACAGTACTTTCCTAGCATATATAAGATACTGGGTTTGACCCCAGCACTGCAAAAAGAAAAGAAAAAAAAAAAAACAACAGAAAAAAAGAAATGTAAAGGTTTTCATATACTTTACTTGAAGACTCTTATCAATAAATCACCCTGTATTCTTTCCATCTGAAAAGGAATGAGGTATTTTAGGAGAAAAAGATAAATATGGCCAACGTAACATAACTTGTTTCCATCAGTCAAATATAAAAAGGATGTATTTAAATTAAATATTTTTAAATTAAAAATTTAAATTGTTAAATATTTTTAAATCTCCCTAGTCAAATATGAGAGTGTATTTAAATTAAAATATTTAACAATTATAAAATATTTCATATTCATTATAAAGCTAAGAACAATGTGAAAAAAAAAAAACAACAAAAAAACTAAGAACAATGCAGAAAGCTAATCAGAAGAAAGTTGTAAAGGCACCCAAATCTTGGCATGTTTTGGTGATTCTCCTATAATCTACTTATGTGTGCAGACATAGATACACACACACACACACACACACACACACACACTTCTTCCTTCTGTAAGTGGAATTACACAGTTCCTGTGTGGTTTTTTGATCTTTTCTAACCCATGCTGGTTTTTTTTTTTTTTAAATTGTTGTTGTTGTTGTTCCTGGTACTGGGGATTGAACTAGAACTTGTGCTTGCTAAAGCCTATACTCTACCACTGAGCCATACCCCCTACCCCCCATGCTTTTCCTTGATTACCAAAAAAATGAGTGCTCACCTCGACAGTGATTTGGTTTTTCACAGTAAATTAAATAATAGGATCCAAACCAGTTTTAGACAAGAGTAATTAAAGAGGAAAGATTTTCCTTGATCTTAAAAGAATCTTTGTGTATGTGACATTGGCTTGTTTTTCATAATCCCTGTTCATCCCAGTAACATGGAAGATAGAGTATAAGCAACATTTTCAATAATGTCTCAACATTTATTGGAGGAGAAGCTGAGTACTGCTCAGGAGAAAGAGACCTGCTGATGGCAGCTTCCTTTGTCATCCCTTGGCTCCAAATCTGTAAATTCCTTTCAGCAAATCAGAAGCTCTGCAGCCTACTGGAGATTATACCTTTTCACTTGAGTGTGCTCTTGTCGTGTCCCCCCCCCCCCACCCCA
>NW_025999977.1:39475573-39523804 GCF_001458135.2 Marmota marmota marmota | reverse complement strand
CCCCCCCCCACCTCTTTCCAGGGATCGATCTTTCCAATATCATATAGCATTTTTTTTAGGTGAGTTTTGGTAAATTTTTTTCTCATACCTTTTCTTCAGTGTTTAATTGACTTTTGTAGGTTGGCCCACCCGTCTACCTGACTCTGTTACCATAGAAGATTTGGTTGCCATCTTGCACGTCTCACTCTTGGCTTGGCTTCCCTTTCCCCTAAACTTGCTCCTCTCTTGCTCCCTAGGTAGCAAATGTGTTTCTCTTCATTCCCCTTGCTGCCAGCCTGGTCCCGGTATTCCTCATCTTTCTTGCTTTCTACGGTCCCCTCTCTGGTCTTCTTTCCATTTTTTTTCATACAGTCTTTTTTAAAACTTTTTTTTTTTTTTGTAGTTGTAGATGGACAGCATGACTTTATTTATTTTAAATTTTTTTTAGTTGTAATTGGACACAATTCCTTTATTTTGTTTATTTATTTATTTATTTTTACATGGTGCTGAGGATTGAACCCAGGGCCTCGAATGTGCTAGGTGAGCGCTCCACTGCTGAGCCACAACCCCAGCCTTACCGTCCTTTCCTTTTTTTTTTGTGCTGTAGTCAGTAATCTCTTAAAAACGTTTAGACAAATGTTACTCTTATGTTAAAAACCATCATATGTGCTTGGCATAAAAACTGAATTAAGGTCTGGGGATGTGGCTCAAGCAGTAGCGCGCTTGCCTGGCATGCATGGGGTACTGGGTTCAATCCTCAGCACCACATAAAAATAAAATAAAGATGTGTCTACCGACAAAAAAACTAAAAAATAAATATTAAAAAATTCTCTCTCTATCTCTTTTAAAAAAAATCTGAATTAATTGTCACCGCTTGCAAGACTCTGCATTATTGACATATCCCTTGCTTACCTTTTGTCTTCATCTTTTGCTGTTTTCTCCCTCATTCACTGTTCTCCAGCCTCATTGCCCAGATATGTAAAGATTTCTTCCTAGACATATCAGACTTGATTGTGCTTTCACACCTTGCATCCTCTGTTTCCTCTGCCTGGGATGCTCTTCCCAGAACTTTTCATGGTTGGCCCCGTAGTGTTATTCAGGTTTGGAATTTCTCCTCCTCTAGAGGCCTTAGTTGATTTTCCATTGTAAAGGATCTCTCTTTTTTTTTTTTTGATAGCACCCTGTTTTATTTTCTTCATAACATTGAGCAATCTTAAACTGTCTTTGTCTCTTGTTTTATCATTTCTTCTTCCCTTAATAAAGTTGAAGTACCTGCTGTACTTCATAGACTGTAGTCCTGTCGATCGTGGCCACCCATATTCCTGACACCTAGAACTATGCTCAGTCTGTCTTATTTAATTAGCAAGCAAACATACAAATAAAGAAAAAAACAAAACCCAACAAGGGTGAATGAATCACTCAGATGGAGAAATGTCCTTTTCAACACCCTGTTCTTTCTAGAACCACCTGTTGCTGTGGTAAGGGAGGAAGGTGAAATAGCAGGGCATAGAAACACTTTCCCAGTCCTGGTGAAGCATAAAATAAATAATATAAAGTATGGCCCAGCAGGGAATATTTAGCAATTTCACATGGAAGGAGGCATGAAATTTGGTCCTTGAATTCAAACAAACTAGAATCAGATTAATCTTGAGGATTTTCTGTACTACTGCTGACTTCAGTCTTTAAGCCATATAGACAGATGAGTTTATCTTCAAGCTCCAAAACACCGTTGTCAGCAGTGTTTTCCATCACTTTAAAGCATTGCAGGTTGGATGCTTGTAGAGTCATTACTATCATTTGATTACCTTGTATATTATATGATGCTGGAATCTTTGTGTTTTCCATAAATCCTTTAAAATAACTTTTGTGTTGTGGGCAAGAAAACATTTTACTATAAGTTGTGCATTCCTAATCTGGAAATGCCAAATCTAAAATCTTTCAAAATTTAAGACTTTTTGAGTGTCCTCATGATGCCCCAATGGAGAATTCCCCCTTCTGCCCTGTCCTGTGACAGGTTGCAGTCAAAATGTAGGTGCACTAAAATTACTACATAAATTTCACCTTAAACCTATGATGTAGAAGGCATATATGAAACATAAATGCATTTTGTGTTTAGATTAGGGTTATATCCCTAAGGTATTCCATTTTGTATGTGCAGATATTCTAAAATATGAAGAAATCTGAAATCTAAAGCACTTAGAGAGTCCCTAACATTTTGAATAAGTAATACCCAACCTATAGAAGGGAAATGTTTTGGTATCTTTTTATAAAATATTCCCTGAAGAATATTTTATACTGACAGTAAATGAAGAATGTGTTTTAAAAATCTGTGAAAAATTAAAATATGTTACTATTCAGTTACTAAACTTTGTAACTGAATAGTAAACATTTTTTTGTCCTTGAATATAAAGAGGAATAATCTAGTGTGTTAACTATATCTGAGGTAAGTTTCTTTCTCATTCTTTTTTGTTTTATGTTCAAATGAAAGAAAATTTACTTTTTTTGGGTAAAAGTAAATCTGATAGGAGACCGAGATAGTTTCTTTAAAGCCAACATTTCTTGAATTTATCTTCATATGATCTTTACCCTTCAAAATGACCATCTATAGAAGTTGTACATTTATTCCATCTGTGTTTCCATTCCTTAAACAACTTTTTGTAGGTTCATTTTCACAATTGCTTCAGAGTCAGTTTTGGAATTAGGAGGGAAAATTAGTTCCTTTGCTTTACTCAATAAATTGAAAGCCTCACTTATTTTTGAAATGAAGGGCAACCTCTATTGGGGTCCCCTCCTGCCCCTGCAGGAGTTCTGTTTCTATTCTTCACACTTGAATAATTCCTACTCTTTCCACTCTTAAAAAAAAGAAAGATCTAACTTCCTAAGTTGGCTTTGTGATAGCATTTTATTAGCTTATGAGGCCAGTACTGTTGTTATGCAGCTGAGGTTTTGACTTATAAGATCATAAGAAGTTTTGTAAAGTAGATGTGTGTGAAGAACAAAGAACATTGCAGAACTTTGTGAAGTAATAGATTAAAAAAAATAACCAAAACATTGCGTCCTTGATGATTAACTCAACCACCTCCCTTTTTAAATTTACATTTTACCCGAAACCAAGTGTAATGCATTGTGCTTTCCTGCAGATGAAAGTTGCAGTGTGCCAAATCTAGATGAAGCATCGTACCTTTGTGGAAAGAAAGAAAACCATCTGGTCCCAGAAAAAAGGCCAAAAGTGGGCTCTTTTCTGTTCTGAGAGAGCGAAAGCTAGGAGTCTAGTTTAAAATATGACCATAAAATTACTCTTATCTTATAATTCTTGGCAACAAAGACTAGAGACCTGTTTTGGATCATATATATAGTTTTAAAAGTCAAGATATACTTCTTTGAGGGAAGTAGTTGAAACTGTTGATGTTATTAGAAGGCATGTAAGTTTTCTTGTTAGATAAATGAATTACTTGTTTTAGGTGAAGACTTGTTGTTTTAACCTCTGTGATTAAAGACATATTTTGTTCTGTAAACCAGTATTTTTAACTTTTTGTCTATAAAGTTCACTTTTTATTTACTTTACTAAATATTATAAATAGGTGAGCTTTTAAAAAGTTCATTTAAAAAAATCTTTTCTTCTCTCTCTTTTTTTTAAAAGCTGTACATCATTGACTCCCGGACCCAACTGTGACAGATTCAAACTGCACATTCCATATGCTGGAGAAACATTAAAATGTAAGAAAATTATGACTGTTTTGATCAAAGTAGAGTTGTTAATTATTGGACTTTGTGCTTTAGTTTTTATTTCTAGCCATTAAGTGTTCTCTCTTGCTTCTGATCAACTGACATATACAACTTTTCTTATCTGTCATTCAATCCTAGCTCTGTTAAAAGGAAGGCAGTTGGCAGGGAATAAGTTGTAGGCAAATGGGCATGTACAAATATTCTTTTTAAAAATATTTTTAATTGTAGATGGACACTATATCTTTATTTTATTTATTTATATGTGGTGCTGAGGATCAAACCCAATGTCTCACATGTGCCAGGCCAGCACTCTGCCACTGAGCTATAGCCCTAGCCTCAGATATCCTTAATGTTTAGGCATGCACAATAATTCTTACGTGTGTGTGTGTGTGTGTGTGTGTGTGTGTTGTGTATGTTTTTTCCATAAGTAGCTCTTCTGTAATACCCCAATAAAGAGATCCACTGCTTTAAAATACCTATTTAGAGAGTTTTTAGGTAGGAATGGCTGCTATTCACCAGTATTTCTAAGCTTCTGGAGCTACTAATGCCAGGAACCATTATCACTGATATATTTCCAGTTGCCTCCTGACTGTGAGAGTTCTTCCTCAAAGATCTTGGCATGGCTTAGGCATGTTAACATGTTATCTCTTTTATAGTAAGGGTCAGAAATGCAAATGACCTGTGATGGCCAGAGTTGTAACATGAATGAGGGAAGCAGACTGTGTTGACAAATTGGGGCACCTTGTCTCTGAGGGGGCTACCTCTCTCGACCCAGAAAGTAAAGGTCACAATTTTCGTATGAATTCAGTTTTAGATGTTGGTTACTTTTTCAAAATTAAAAATCTGGTGGGGCTAACATTATGCAGGCTAAACTGAATGTGATGGGACCATAGGTTTCTTACCTTGGCTAGATAGGGTACAAGATGTACCACTGGATTTAGGTTACCCCTTAGAGCATCTCACCTGGGTAGCATCAGCCTTCTCTGCCACTGTTACCAGTGATAAAGTGCTATCCTAGTGTAGAACTGACAAGAGCTTTGGTTGGTTAGTATCAGTAATCTCACCAGGATTTTTTTTGTCTTGAACCTACAGTTGTGGTGAACAGGGCATTAAAATCTCTCTGTTCTTAAGGAGGAATATAGTGCGTAGACATTAAAGATGGGCCAGGTGGGTAAACTGCTTTTTGGATTCTGGATATGTTTTACCACTATATACCATGAGGGGCCACATCTTAGCATTCTCTAGAATCACTTTGTATTAATTTACCAAATGTAGCATTGAATGAAAAATTTAGGACATGCTGATTTGTTAACTTTGCATTATTTGACCATTCTTTAAAAAATATTAAAATATAAAAAGAATTTCACCTGTTTGAGGTAGTAGGACAATATTAGATTGCTACTTGTTGTGAAAATATATTAACTAAATTTAAAAGAAATGATCAAAGTAGATTACTCATATAGTTAAAAATGGAAATAGTGGCTCAGTGGTAGAGTACTTGCCTAGCACGTATGAGGCACTAGGGTCTATCCTGAGGACCACATAAAAATAAAGAAATAAAGGTCTTGCATCCATCTACAACTAAGAAAAATATTTAAAAAAATGAAAATAGCACTGAAATTATTTTGTGTAGGAGAGCTATAGTCTTCTGTCCTGTGACTCCCTCTCCCAGTCCTGTTTTCTGAGAGAACAACTTATAATTAAAACAAGAAAATTGTTTTAGTTTAGTTCTTCTGAGTTGGTCTCCATTTCTTTAAGTAATATGCTTTTGCCTCTGTTTTTTGATTTACATATTTGAGACATTATTACATTTTCACTTCCTCCCCTGATAAATGAAGCATCAATTTATTTTCATCCTAACCTTTATGTCATTCTTCCCCTTTAATGTAATTATATCACTGTTGACGTTCCGGTGTTTGTTATCCTGTAACTTAATAATTTTTTACTTTTTCTTGCTGTGCTGGAATTGAACCCAAGGCCTCTCACATACTTGGCAAGTGCTGTACCACTGAGCTACTTTCTTAGTCCCCCAATTTTTATTTTATTTTTCCAAAGATCACCTTAAACCATATATTTTATAGTTAAATGAACAGACCCTAAGAGTTCTTAGTAAGTGCAAGGCACAGAGTTAGCGTTGTTACTACTTAATGATAATTGCTGTGCAATAATGACACTTATTTGGTTTCCTACGAACCATAGATAGTGTCTTTTGGTTCTTATTCCTCTTTCTTTGCCTTCCTACTTTTGTCTTCTATTATTTTCCTTTTGCATTTAAAAAAATCGCTTTAGTTGTAGATGGACACAGTACCTTTATTTTATTTTTATGTGGTGCTGAGGATCAAACCAAGTGCCTCATATGTGCTAGGCAGGTGCTGTACCATTGAACTACAACCCAGCCTTCCTTTTTTTGCATTTTCATGATTGATAATTTATTATTTATTCTGAATCTATAATTTTCATCAGTACTTCATTTGTAAATTGCTTGAGTGATTACTCTGTAGGCTTGCCCCTGCATAATAACCAACATGAGATTTGTCTTTATTATTCACTTCTATTTTACCTTCTTTTGTTGAATGTAGGTATCGTGGGTTCTGTGTTTTGTAGAATTATCTCTTAGTAAACAGGTCACCTACTTAACTTGCTGAAACCCAGTCTCAAATAACTTGCTCAGATTCCATACTTCTCTCTCCCTTTTCTGTAGCCCTGATGATCATGTTTTATTTCCATGTTCACAATTTAGATATCGTATGTTCAAAGAGCTCTTTCTTGCTCTCTGTTCCTTTTTCATAGCATCTTGTTCTAATTTAATATTTACGTTATATTTTAAAATACTTCAGAGACTAAAAAAATTTAAAAAATTTTTGTTACCTGAGTTATTTTAATTTTTCACAGGGAGTATATTTTTGTTTAACATCTTTTTTCCCTCTCTTATTCTGTAGGAATAATAAAAGATATCCATATTTATTTGAGATAGTCAATAAAATACTGATTAGGGGTTTTTATTAATTAGGTGAGCAGGGCTTAAGGAGAGTATAATGAATTATGGGCCAGCTAATAGTATGAGGGACCCTATGTGTCATATTTTGTAGTTCAACTGTTTTTCCAAATAATTGGTTCTGTTTATTCAGGGAGTCTCTCGTATTTTTGCACTGAGGATACGTAAGTGGCTACCATTTTTGGGGTGCTATATAGAGTATTCTCTGAGGAGCTTTTAGTTAATATCCTTGTTTATAGCCCAGTGCCTTACTCTTGCCTCCCTTTAAAAGTTGGTAGAGGTTTACCAGTACATCTGGCTTCCTTCTTATCAATAGCCTACTCCTCACATATTGCAGGACAAGGCGTCCTTTGCCTTGTCTTGTCAATCACTATGTTTCATCTGCATTCTGCCTTCCAGAAATTTGCTGAAATTTCTCATCTACTGATTGCTACTTTCTCCTCTTTCTCTTTACCCTCCTGTTATTTTGAATTTTTATCTACCTATCTTTTCAAACAGGATGGGGGAACTCAGAAGAAAGAAGAAATAAATGTATGTGGTCAGTTCATGGTTTTGAGACAGAAGTAGTGTGATTTCATTGGCATCTTTCTAGCTGTATGAGTTTCTGTTACGAAGCATTTGCTAATATTCTGTATCTTCTCATTACTATAATATTTTCACAGGAAATCTTTTATAATATTTATGATTAGTCCTATTGCTGGCATTCATTTTATTGTAATTTTGTTCTATCATGATATCACTTTTTTTAAGGACTTTTTTTTAGGCCATTGGGTGCTCTTTAATGAATGAATAGCTATTATATATTGGGGTTCTTACAATAAAGTGAGTTTAAAGTAAGTCCTATTCTTAAGCAGACCAAATAAAAGAAACATGTAATTGATCATGGAAACTATGTTTCAAGTTTTCTGAATTAAATGGATGACATTATTTTCTCCTTCTGAAAAACTTGACTTAATTTAGGAATGCTTTCTGAAGAATGTTGGCCATATGTTTCAGTGTCAGGGAGTGCAGACCCAGAGGAAGATTTTATTTATCAGATTAGTAGAAGGTGGTGTTATGTATAAATTTGTTGGCAAAATTCATTTCTTTGTGAAGTTGTAGTATGTAAGGTAGCACTTTGCCTTTTGTTTGAAAAAATTACCCTCTCAAATTTGTATCCTTTGGGGTACCCCTGTGCTTTAATATGGAGGCCACCTCAATAAGCTTATTCAAATTTCCAGACCAAATTTGTTTGTTAAAATTTGTTGAAAATATGATAGATTCATCAAAATAAACAAATCAGCCACATAAATTATGAAATATAAGTCATTGGTCTATGATTGTAAACATTGTGAAATACACATTAACTTAGAAAATCGAAACACACCCTTTGAACATGTAGTTAACACTCAAGTAAAGTTCACTTGAGTCATCTTTATTGGGCTTGTGTTTTTCTACCTGCCCACATAAATTTGTTCTCATCAGCGCTTACAAAGCAAGAATGTTTTATGTTCCTTAATTTGTATGATATTTAGGTCATGGTCATTTAAGATTTCTTTATTTGTAACTTATATGAAAATTATTTCAAAATTAGTTCTGGTTATAATCTTTCACAAACATTTCTAGGAGGGTTTGAGTCATGGTGTGTTGATAGTAGTTGTAATGTAGGACAATTAGATATTTTATTACCCTCAGTAATTAGTATAGTTTCTCTCTTTATAATTTGAAATTCATGGAAGTAGAAAATTTACTATATTAACCAGAATTTACTGTAAAGAAAAATCATAGCGAGTCATGAATCTTTAAAAACAGTAACATACTGCTGCATTGCTTCAAAATTATGTTAGCCTCACTCATTTTTTTCTTAAGTCATTCTTTTATTTTACTTAGAAAAATTTTTACAAAGATGTAGACTTAGGTATGTTTCTACTCCATCAATTTTTATAACCTTAAATTGATTATATCCAAGATCAATAATGTCATAGTGGTTAATTATCACAAGACTTGTGATTGAATTGAACCTCTTATAACCAACATAATATTCATTCATATTTAGATGAACAAATACAATTCTCAATAACAAACATTTTAACAAATGTGGTTTGCTAACACAAACATAGTTAAATGTAAGGTTATATAGTTTTACAGTCCTTGGACGATAACTGTCACAGCAAACAGAAAAGCTCTTTGACTTTTAAGAAACAGGACCTAGAATGAAACTTAATTTTATGTAGAAGAAAACGAATAAGAACAGGTTGAAATTGTACTATATGGAAAATAATAGATAAATCTTTTCTTACTTTCTCCTTTTTTTATTTCTAAGCAAAATTAGTTCAAAATTAGTTCTGGTTATAATCTTTCACAAACTTAGTTCTTTACACTCTTAAGCGATTTCTTATTTAAAGTTTCTCATTAAATTCCATTGAAAACTTGTGGCATGCAAGTTAAACTATAATTTTAACCAAGGTTCAATCAACATATTTGGGATTAATTGAATTTTATTTCATAACTTTAAGCTTAGTGAAGTTAGAGATGGAGGCTGTTTTGTTTATTTAATTGTATCTTCAATTCCTAGTGCAGTAGAGATATGCAGCTAAATATTTGTGGAAGGAATGGAGTGAACACATGCATGAATTAATGAATCGTAGCGTGCAGGTTTTTGTTGATTGTAGCGTTAAAAGAACGCAGCATTCTGTCACTTGTATCAGCCTTTTGCCAACAGAAATTCAGTCTTTAGAAGTTATTTATTATACAAGGAATTTGTAATTGGAACATTGCTCTTAACAATTCAGAAAACAGGAAGGACATACAGTACTTTGCAAATTTGGATTCTTAACCAATTTTGTCTTTATATATTTTGCTCTGCCCTCTGAAAGCAGATTAATGAAATAGCATATAATTAAAAATTTATATTTCAAAATATTTTATATATTAGAAAACACTCCTTGTCCAAATCTGTTTCATCTGTGAATAAAGGAAACTTTATGCAGTTAATGATGAGAATGAAAGGTGAAAGAGAGGGCATATTTCTACCCATGAATCCGTGAACTGATTCCTGCAGAATTACCCATATTCAAAATTAAATAATTGAAATTTTAAAAGCCAGAAGATTATAGTACATTAGGAATGATGGTATTATTTCCTCAGCTCTTTTAATGCGAAGAGACAACTGCTGGCCAGAGAGAGAGTTGCCAATTTGTATAAGATACTCTTGGAAAATGTCAAAGGATAGAGCTCTTAACTGAAGAGAAGTCCTTCAATCTCACAGTCATAGAAGGTACAACTTACACTTACTTAAACAGGAGTGGAAATGTGGATCTTCAGTGATCAGGATTGATGTGAATAAAATACACGTTAGGGTCTAAGACAGCACCACTGAAGTGGAGAAAATTTACCAGCGACAGCAAAATTCACAGAGGCAGAGCCATAAGCTTCATATAAACATGTATTTGTAAAAATAGCCATCCTATCATGCTCTGTAGAATTTAATTCTAGAAGAAATTATTGAGTTTGTTTTTTGTGTGCATATCCTATTTAAATAGGGCAGGGAGTGAGGCTGTTTTGCTCATGTTTTTTTTCCATTCTCTAGCTTGGTGCCTGACATTTATAGAGGCTTAATAAGTGTTTGTGGAATGAACGAACCATGTTCTTTCTTTGGATCTGGCAATGATGAGGTTTGATGAGGAAGTGACAAAACTTAATTCTGCAAGTTCTTTGAATAACACTGTTTATGCAACTATGAAGAGAGATTATTGAAATATTATAAGTTATATTGAGCAAGTCTGTGGCCAGTAAATCAGTTTGCTAACATTGGTTTCAAATTTGAAATTATCTTTTGTTTAAAATTTCTGTATTTCATACTAACAATTTATTTTAATCAGGGACTGTTTGGTTATAAGAAACCCATTGGAACGAACCTAAATTAAAGAATTTGTTTATTTATCTTTATAAGTAATCAAGCAAATTTTATGGTGCCCAAAGGCAGAAAGAATAGCCAAGCTTCACAGGGATCAGAACCAGAGTCTGGAAGGCCAGTAGACACCATAGTGGCTAGTAAGCATCTGTGTCCTGTTGTGCAATATAGTCTATTGTCACTTTATTTTTTTCCCCCCTGATTTCTCTTTCTCTTCACATTGGATAAAAATGACTTCCTAAGCTCCTACATAGTGACTTGATTGCAGGCCATCGGAGAGGAAGTCACTGAGTCTAAATTCCTAGGAGAGGGGTTCTGACTGGTGGCTTGGGCTAAAAAGTGTCCACTTGTGTCACAGTCATATGGCCAGGGGGCTCTGGGTCATTTATTATCAGGCTGGTTGCTAGAGATCAGCTTTAACATAAGGTAAGCATGAATTGGGCAGGTACTTTGTTATAGGAAATCATTCTAAAGCACTTCTAAATGAAACTACTGACATTTCTCTTTGTCTTTAACAATAGAGCAATACTGTTGTTTATCATCTGAGAGGAATGATGAATATTTATCAAAACCATTTGTGACAGAGTGAAAAAGTCATGCCAAAAAGTTCTCCCCAAAGGTTTCAAAGTTGAAATTCTTTCCCTTCATAGGACAAAGTATGAAAAAAAAAAAAGATTCCAATTTGGATAATACATTTCTCTCGTGTCTTCAGAGGTTCAGCGTAAAAGTACTATTCACTTCCAAGTATTCAGTTCTGCTTTACTAAATTTAAATACGCAGTTTTTGGAGAATGAAACCAATTTCAGAACTGCTATTGAAATGGAATGCACTATTTAATTAAACAGTAGCCAAACATAAATGCAAAGATTTTTATAGACAAGTTGCAAATAGCATTTTAGAATTCTCCTTTACTAAATCTACTCAAATTCAGCTTTATTTTTGATCCTTACCTCCTTGAAGGGTTTTCCTGTTACATGTGTGCATGTGTGTGCATGTGTTTGTGTGTGCTAGCACAATGCTTATTGGCATCTCAGGTCTATTACATGTTAATTTTTTCTAAGAAAATAGTGTAGTAAGCTTAGAATGTGCTTCTTTTTCTGTCCCTTGCCCTCTAAAAACTTGCTGATACAGCACAGAGTAGAGGCACTGAGGGATGTGGAAATGATGGCTGTCACACAGAAACTGGTAACCAACCTGATGGCACCAAAGGACCAGTGGTTCTTTGGGGAAGTTTGTGCATCAGCTGAAAAAGATACCCAGGGTCTATTGATTTCATCTCATGTATAAGAAATTTGTACTTTGCTTTGTTATTACACCTTACATTCTGAACTTTGACCAGTAGGTCCCAAAGCTGACTGGTGTGGTTATAGTTGCTGGCATTTTTGTTGGGATGACAACTTATTGTACTGTTTAAAAGAAACAATCTATTTGGGAAATGTTAACCTAGTAATCTTTCTGCTTCAACCTCTCCTTCTTCCCCTCCAGTATTTAGTGGGCTGCATTCCTTAGCTTGACATTCAAGGCCAGTCAAGTCTAACATTCTGGTTTCCCAGTCCACCCCGGTTGGAGCTCAGCTAACAATTTAATGCGTGTCAAAAGCTATGGCACAATGGATTTGCTCATTGTGCTTCCCCGAGGCCTTGCTTTTCCTGCTTCTGCTTTTGTTCACACTGTTTTGGCTTTAGTTGGACAAAACAAGCAAATAATAAAATAGCTTGTTTTGTGACATATGTATGATGTTTCATTTGCACTTACAAATCAGCCATCATGATGGATGTACTCTCCATTTGGGAGCCTCCTTAGGCTAGTACTTTTCTGTCTCTTGCAAGGAGAGTAGGAGTTAACTGTTTTTACTATGACTTGCAGTTGAGCTAAGTGAAAAGTTGGGCACTGTGTCCAGGGACTTAGCATTTTGCATCACGCTGAGAGGCACTGTAATTTTCTTTAGTAGCATAGTCCATTTTACTTTTATTTTTATCTTTTAAAAAAGATTCACTTACTTAAAGATTATTATTATCTAGCATTCAAGGTATTTTTAGAGGCTAATTAGGGAGGCAGGTCACCTTTGATTTAGTGACTGTTCTAAAAAATGCTCACTGAAAGGCAAGTAAAAAGTGCTAATTTTGTGGATTAGACATTCTCTCCCTTAGATTTTCAGGATTCCTTTGCCTTGCTCTTTTGGAATATTTTATTTTATTGGAATTCATGGACTATTAGAAATACCTAGAGTAGCAACTAATATTATTTATTTAAATTTGTAAAATCAGATTAGTTATAGTTAATAATACATATGTAATCTGGCTTTAATGCCAATAATGGTTTATTAAGAAGTGACTGATATCATTGCTAAGCTAACTTGTGGAGCATGATTTTAAAGAAAATAGAATTAGCATACATTAGTTCATTTAATCAACACAACTTGGAAGTGGAAATTTATATACCACTCTTTTATATCTTTTTGATATTGTGGTATGATTTACATACACTAAAATGTACCCATTTTAAGTGTAAAGTGCCATGCATTTTGGCAGTTGTAAAGACCTGTAACCTAGACCACAGTCAAGATATAGAATGTTTCTTTCCCTCGACAAATCAAGTCGGTCTTCTTCAGCACCCTTCCCCTAACTCCTGAGTCTTAGCTTTTCTCTGAAACTATGCAACACTTTTGCCTATTTTAGAATTTTATATAAATGGAATCATATACTGTGAATTTAGGGTTTAGCATCTTTCATGCAGCATAAATGTTTTTGAGATTCATCCATATTGTTACTTTTATCAGTACTTTGTTTCTTTTATTATTGAATAAAAGAAAGTATACAAAGTATAACATTGTATAGACCTACTGTAGTTGTTCTTGTTTTTTTTTTTGTTATTCATTCATCTATTGAAGGACATTTGGATTGTTTCCAGGTTTTGGCTATCTATTGTGAATAAAGTTACCACTACATTTTTATAGATGACTTTTTGTAGAAATATGTTTTTATTTTTCTTGGACAAATACATAGAAGTAGTCTGATCATGTTTTAAGCTTTATAAATATGTGGTTAAACTGTTTTCCAAAGTAGTTGTGCCATTTTACATTACTGATAGCAATTTATTGAATGTTCTAGTTACTCCATATTCTTGCCAATTTGGTATTGATCCATTTTGACCTAATTTTGACCATATATTTGTCATTAAACCATTTTAGGGTGGTTCATTTTTGGACCTTCCATTGTATTTCCTTGGTATGTCTGTCCTTAACCAAAGAACATCCATCCTCTCTTGATTCCTGTAGCCTTATAGGATGTCTTTAAATAAGATTGTGTAAATCCTATACCTTCTTTTTTAAAGCTCTTTGTTGAAAGTTACAGAAGTCCTGCTGAATAGTGCATTGAATCTGGAGGTCAACTTGTGGAGCGTTAATATCTTACTAACATTGAGTCTTCCAGTAGATGCAAATGGTAACCTGTCCATTTATTTAGGTAGTAATTTTTTTCAGCAGTATTTTGTAGTTTTCAGTGAACATATCTTAAACAGATTTTGTTAAATTTACTTCTACATATTTAATATTTTTGTCAGTTAATTATATGATTTATTTACTTTGTTTAATTCTATTTGTTTTTTTACACATTTTTTTGGTGCATTGTGGTTATACATAATGGTCGGGTTTGTTACACATTAGTGCATGTATATAATATAACAATATAATTTGGCCAGTATCACTCCCAGCACTTCTCCCCTCCTTCCTTGTCCCTTTCCTTTATTCTATTGGTTTCCCTTACTTTTCATGAGATTCCCCCACCTTTCTTTTCTTTTTTCTTCTCTAGCTTCCACATATGAGAGAAAACATAAGACTCTTGACCTGAGTTTGAATTATTTTGCTTAACATAATGACTTCAAGTTCCATCCACTTTCTTGCAAATGACATAATTTTATTTTTTCTTTATGGCTGAAGAAAGTTCCTTTGCGTATATACACCGCATTCTTTTTATCCATTCATTTTTGATGAACATCTGTGCTGTTTCCATAGTTTGTCTATTGTAAATTATGCTGCTGTAAACACAAATGAATGTATCACTGCAGTATGATGACTTTAATTCTTAGGATAAATACTAAGGAGTAGAATAGCTGGATCATATGGTGGTTCCATGCCTCATCTTTTGAGAAACCTCCATACTGATTTCCTTTGTGATTATACTAATTTACAGTCCTATCAGCAGTGTAAAAGTGTTCCTTTTTCTCCTCATACTCTACAGCATTTATTATTGTTTGTATTCTTGAAGACTGCCATTCTTACTGGTATGAGATGAAATCTCAGGGTAATTCTGATTGGCATTTGGCATTTATTTAATTGATAATGGTGTTGAACTTTTCTTATATATTTGTTGGACATTTGTATTTCTTCTTTTGAGAAGTGTCTGGTTTCATTTGTCCATTTATTAGTTGGGTTATTTGTTTTTTTGGTGTTAAGTTTATTGAGTTCTTTATATATTATAGATACAAATTCACTCTCAGAAGAATAGCTAGCAAAGATATTTTTTTCCCATTCTGTTGGTTCTCTCTTTCCATTCTTAATTGTTTCCTTTGCTGGACAGCATTTTAATTTTATGCCATCCCATTTATTAACTCTTAGCATTATTTCCTAAGCTTTAGGGGTCCTATTGAGAAAGTCATTGCTTGTGTCTATGTGCTGGAGTGTTGACCTGACATTTTCTTCTAGGAGTTGCATAGTTTCTGGTCTAATTTCTAGGTTTTCAATCCACTTTGAGTTTATTTATTTATTTTTTTGTTTGTGTGTGCAGGGTGAGAGATAAGGGTCTAGTTTCATTCTTCTACACACGGATAATCAGTTTTTCTAGTACCAATTATTTACAAGGCTTTTTTTTTTTCCTCCAGTGTATGTTTTTGGTACCTTTGTCAAGGATCAGGTAACTATAGAAGTGTGGGTTTTTTCTCTGTGTCTTCTCTTCTGTACCTTTGGTCTATGTTTCTGTTTTTTTTTTATACCAGTATCATAGTTTTATCACTATATGTCTATACTATAACTTGATATCAGGTATTGTAATGCCTCCAGTGTTGCTTTTTTTTTTTGGCTTAGAATTGCTTTGGTTATTCTACGTCTCTTATTCTTCCAAATGAATTTTAAGACTGTTTTTTCCCAGTTCTGTGAAGAATGTCATTGGTATTTTGATAGAGATTGCATTGAATGTATATACTGCCTTTGTGTAATATGACCATTTAAACAATATTAATTCTGCCTATCCATGAGCATGGAAGGTCTTTCCATTAAATACTTAATATTTTTTGATCCTGATTTATAGTGTAAGTTTTTTAAACTTTTTTTTTTCTGATTGTTGCTAATATATTGAAGTATATATACTCAACTTTGGTATATTGACCTCATATACTGCTGTGTCTCTAAATTCTTTGTGATTCACTTGTTAGTTCTAGTAAATTTTTTTTGGAGATTCTTTAGGTGTTTTTTCTAAAAATAATCATGTCACTTGTGAAAAAGACAGTTTTGCCTTTTCCTTTCCAATGTGTATTTTTTATATTTCTCATTCTTGCTTTATTGCAGTGGCTAGGACTTCCATTACATTGTTAAGTAAAGTGGTGGAGTTAGACATCCTTGCCTTGTTCCCATTCCTGAGGTTGAAGGAGTTGAGTCATCAGGCTCAGGTGTTCCTTTTTCAGTATGAGAAAGTTCCCATGTCTTTTAATGTGCTGAGAATTATTATTATGAAAATAATTTTAATATGTTAAAATATTTTTTCTCTGTATACTGGGATATGGTATTCTCCTTTATTCTAGTAATATAATGAATAAACCTATTTTCAAAGGTTAAACATTTGTTGCATTCTTTTAATTAGCCACACTTGATCTTTGTGCATTGTTCATTTTATGTATTGCAGGATTCGATTCAATTCACTCATTCTTATAAAGTGCTTTGTGTACCTGTATTTGATACTGTGTTTCTGTTCTTGGAGTTTTTTAGATTAGTTTTGTTATCAGAGTGATGCTGGCCTCATAAAATGAGTTGGAAAGTATTCAATCCTTTGTTTTCTGAAAGAGTTTGTGAAGGGTTAATTTTATTTCTTCCTTAAATGTTTGAGAAGGTTCACCAGTGCAGTCATCTAGACCTGGAGGGAGAGAGCGAAAGAGGGAGAGAGGGACAGAGGGACAGAGGGAAGAGAGGGAGGGAGGAAGGGAGGAAGAAAGGAGAGAAGGGGGGAGAGACACAGAGGGAGAAAGAGAGAAAGAGGGAGGAGGAGAGAGAAGTTTGTAACTATGAATATAATTTCTTTAACACATATAAGGGTAGCAAGTTATTTGATTCTTTCTTTTTTTTTTTTTTTTTGGTACTGGGAATTGAAATAAGGGACACTGAACCAGTGAGCCACATCCCCAGCCCTATTTTGTGTTTTATTTAGAGACTGGATCTCACTGAGTTGCTCAGCACCTCACCGAATTTGATTATTTTTAAGTGAGTTTTAATAGTATTGCTTCTTAAGGAATTGTCCACTGCATCCAAATTGTTAAATTTTTGGCATGCTGTTATTCATAATGTTCCCTTCTTATGTTTTTACTGCCTGTATGATCTATACTCATGTCCCTTCTTTCCTTTCTGACATTGGCAAATTGTGTCTTTTCTTTTTCTTTTTTCTCTTGGTAACAGGGATTGAACCCAGGGACCCTTAACCACTGATCTACTTCCCCTGCCTAACACTGTTACCATATGTGAAAACAGTGCCTTCTCTCTTCTAAAAATTGCGCTTGTACCTTTGGCAAAAATTCATTGATATGTGCAGCTCTTGGACTTCATATTTTATTTTGTTGATCTACATGTATGACTTTATGCTGATATTATACTGTTTTGTTTAGTGTACTATTATGAAATCAAGTCATATGAATCCTTCAGCTTTGTTCTTTTTTCCAAAATGGTTTTGGAAATTCAAGTTTCTTTTCATTTCCATATAAAAGCTGGAATCAGCTTGTTTTTTAGTTTTGTGTTTTTTAGTATTTGATGTACTGGTCTTGCACTTTTTTAAATGCTTTTATTTCTAATTGCTATTATATAGAGATATAGTTTTTTTTTGGGGGGGTCTATTGATCTTGGAGCATCTAAGTGTGGTAAGCTCATGTCCGAGTTATATTTTTTTGTAGTTTTCTTGAAACATTCTATGCAGAAAATTTTGTCATTTGTGAATTCCAGTTTTGGTTCTTCCTGTCTAGTCTCAATTCCTTTTATTGCCTTAGTCCACTGACTGGAATCTTCCAATGTGTTATAGACTGAATATGTTCAAAATAGACTCTCTTACTTATTACAGATTGTAGGGGAAAAGAGTTCTTTTTTTCACTATTAAGTATAATGTTGGCTGTATGTTTTTCAGAGTTGCTCTTTATTAGGCTAAGTTTCCTCTATTCCCAGTTAATTGAAAATATTTTATTTTATTTAGTATTTTAAAATCAGGAGTGAAGTTGGATTTGGGTAAATACTTTTCTTCATCTACTGCAGCATTTTTTCTTTTTTAATGTTATGAATCTAGTGTATTTCATTGACCAGTTTTTGAGTATACAAACTACGTTGCGTACTTGGGATAAACTCCAGTTATGATGTTTAATTCTTTTTACATGTTGTTGTTTAATTCAATTGAAGTTTTGGAAAGTTTGCATTTATGTATAATTTGTGAATTATACTGGTTTATAGTTTCTCTTTAATTTTTCTCCCAGTTTTTGCATCATAATTAAAATGATGTCAGAGCTGGGCATGGTGGCATGCTTGTAATCTCAGTGGCTTGGGAGGCTGAAACAGGAGACTGGCAAGTTCAAAGCCAGCCTCAGCAAAGGTGAGGTACTAAGCAACTCAGTGGTCAAATGCCCCTGACTTCAATCCCTGGGACTCTCCAAAAAGGATTTCAGAATAGAATGAATTGATAAGTAAACGCTTTTCTTAATTTTTATGAATGTTTATGAAGAATTTGTGTTATGTTTCCCTAAGTGTTCAGTGGCATTTATCAGTGCAACAGTCTGGGCCTAGAATTTTCTTTTTCTCTCTTTCTTTCTTTCTTTCTTTCTTTTTCTTTTTTGTGGCACTGGGGATTGAACCTAGGGGCAACTTACAATGAGCCACTTCCCCAGCCCTATTTTGTATTTTATTTAGAGACAGGGTCTCACTGAGTTGCTTATGGTCTTGCTAAGTTGCTGAGGCTGGCTTTGAACTGGCGATCCTCCTGCCTCAGCCTCATGGCTGCTGGGATCACAGGTATGCACCACTGCACCTGGCTAGGATTTTCTTTTTGTAAAGGTTTTAAAGTGCAAATTAAATTTCCTTACTAGATATAGCACTACTCATCTTATCCACTTCATATTGCATGAGTTTGGCTAGTTTGTGTCTTTAAAAGAAATTATCCATTTCATCTAAGTTGCTGAATTTTTTGGCATAAAGTTTTCATAATATTCTTTTATTTTTACAAATATATGTAAAATCCATAGTGATATCACCTCTGATTTCCTAATTTTGGTAACTTGTATTCTCTTCCCATTTTTTTCTTTAACTTCCTGGTTAATAATTTATCATTTTTATTAATGTCCTCAATCAGCTTTTGGTTTCATCCATCTTCTTTGTTGTAATTGTCTTTTATGTTTTATTGATTTCTAATCTTTTAAAAAATCTTTTTAATTGTAGATGGACCCAATATCTTTATTTTATTTACTTATTTTTAAGTGGTGCTGAGGATTGAACCCAGTGGCTTACCCATGCGAGGCAAGTGCTCTACCACTGAGCTACAACTCCAGCCCTCCATTCTAATCTTTACTATTTCTTTTTACTTTTGAGTTTTACTTGCTCTTTTTTTCTAGTTTATTAAGGTGGCAGCTGAAGACACTGATTTGATACCTTTCTTCTAATGTTGGTGTGTAGTGCTGTAAATTTCCATCCTAAGTATTGCTTTAACTACTTCCTACAAATTTTTTTATGTCGTGGTGTTTTCATTTATTACACTTTCTAATTTTCTGTTAGATTTTTTTCTTTCAACCTCTGGCTATTTAGAAATGTGTTATTTAGTTTCTATAAATTTCTGGATTTTTCTATTATCTTTCTTTTATTGATTTTGAATTTAATTTCATAGTGGTCATAGAACATACTTTGTATGACTTCAATCATTTAAAATTTTTCAAACTTGTTCTATTTACCATAATATGCACTGTCTTAGTAAATGTTCCATGTGCACTGAAGAATGTGTTTCTGTTATTCTTTATGGAGTGTTCTGTAAATAAGAATTAGGTCAAGTGGGTTAATAGAGTTGTTTAAATATAACATTGCTTCTTATTTTCTCTTGTTTTCACAAAGAAGGACATTGAGATCTCTGAGTATATTAGGGGTTTATGTTGTTTAAGTGTGTACTCTATTGATTTCTGTCTAGTTGTTCTATTGCTTGTGGAGAATGATGGGGAAATTGCAGACTATAATTTTAGATTTGTCTACTTGTTTTTACTTTTCTGTCAGTTTTTGCTTCACGTATTTTAAAGCTCTGTTAATCATATGCATAAACATTTAGGATCATTATATCCACTTGACTTGATTCTCTTTGCCCTTGGGTAAAATCTGCTTTATTGATATTAATAAAACATGGTACAACTTTTTCCATTCTTTTATTTTTAACCTATATTTGGGGCTTTACATTTAAAGTGGGTTTCATAAGGCAGTATATAATTATGTCTTGCTTTTAATTCTGACAGTCTTTGTCTTTTCATTGGTATGTTTAGATCATTTACATTTAATGTGATTATTGATGTGCTAGGTTGATCAATGATTGAGTTATAGATAGTATCTTGAGACAGCATATATTGTCAATAAATACTTATATTTCTAATAATTATCTTTGTTTTTCAGGATGATTTTCTTTTTTTGTAAGACTGTAGCACTGCCAATAGTGTCTTCATATTAGAAAAGAAGGGACATGAACTTTTTCAGAGTAGGTCAAGCAGAGATTTTAAAATTCTAGTTTGACCTCAGAATGAGGGGTGTTTACAAAACTAGGTTTTTACTGCAAGTATCCAGAGGAATTTGATATCCTTCTCTATTTTCAAGTAGTCCTTTTTCTTTTTTCTTTTTTTTTTTTGCCTCTTTAAGGAATTAAATTGTTCTTATCTCTAGGATATTTCAAATAGAAATTGGCATATAACCTTTTGGGGCATGTTATGGCCACTTCAGATGGTGTAGATACTCCAGATGGATTCTTGTTGCATAGCAGGCTTTACATGGCGTCATTTGATCTCCCTTGATTTTTGTTGGGGAATATAATTGAGATTTCATATTTCATTCTCCTAAAAGAAACCATGCTTTATTTTCCAGTATATAACATTCATATTTACTCATATATATTTAAACTTTAAAAATATTTCTCTATACCTGTGTATATATGTAGATATTTATTTTTGTGTCAGATGTGACTCTTCCATATCTTGAAATTAAAAAGCAAAACTTCTGTGTGATTTAAAAAGTCTAATTCTTGATTGAATAGTTCTTTTAATACTATTTTAATACTATTGCTGTCAAACCTCCAACTTAATGAAATCCTTCTTTACATTTCAGATTTAGACAATATAATCATCTTTTGATTCTTTGGCCATTTCTATATCAGCACATGGAAAAGAAAACCATGTGGCTTTGCCCTTCATTATTTCTCTTTTGATACAATTCATATTAATATCTTTAGTGACAACCCCACAAATTTCTTGTTTTTCTTCTATCACTGGCAATTGGCTAGCTCCTAGAAGAAAAGGAACAAAATGTTTTGGTATGATTTATATTTTAGTAGTGGAGAATTATAGCCATTAAAAAATAAGCAACTTAACCAAAAATATGGTTAAAAAAAAGAAGGTAGATAAAAGAGGATTTGGGAAGCTCCAGGGAATTTTGTAGATGTGGGATTTCAGATGAGGATCAAGTACATCTAATATGAGGGGAATCAAGGAATAGGAAAGGGAGATGATGGGAATAGACCTAGTTTGAGGAGAAAGAGAAAGGGATTTAAGAAAAAATGTTATTTTTGCCTGAATAAAATTTATGTTTTCCCCTGTTTTGAGCTTTAGATATTGGAATCTTCTCCTTTATTGTCTTCCTGTGTGGGAAGCCGGTTAGATAGTGGCTACATTCAGTGTATAGAAAAGTTACAACTCATTTCTAGTTAGTTCTTCCTTTGTACTTAATGCCTAAACCTCTCCATCTGGAGAAATGCCAGTTTGCCACTAAATTTAAATAAATAAGAACATGTCTCATCAATAGGGGTGGCAAATTTAGCCCCTCTTCAGAGCACTGAGCAATTTATGACCATATGTTAAATACCATAAAACAGCTTTAAAGACTTGGTCCCTGGCCATTGCCAGATTGTACCGTAGGAGTGCAGCATCACTGCGAGGGACTGGGAATGTTTCCTCCGGCCCTTGGAGGCCTCAGCAACTCACTGATGTCACAGCCAGAGAGGCCTGTTTTCAAACATTCCCTTTTTAAAGGTGAGATACTAAAAGATTCCATTTTGGCATTTGGGTGCAAAGAAGGCAAGACTTCTTTTTGATTCTTCAGGGTCAAAATTAGTATGGAAAGTGTTGTGTGGGAGAGTGAGTAACTTGGCAGCAGTGAGTGCAGAAGGCAAGTCTAGGAATAGGTAATAGATATCCTACTCATTCTTTTTCTTGGAGCATGAACTGGACTTTTACATGGCATAAGCCAACCAAATACTGCATTTCTCACTCATTTTCTTTTTGCCAATTTTCATGGAATTAATATTAATATTAAAAATATTTTTTAAAATTTCATACCAAAGAACTGCCAATTGTAAGGTTTTCTTTTCTTCCAGGAGGATGACTCATTATTTGGTGAACTCCAAGTATTAGTTTTTCTTCTTACCATCCTCACCGCCCATGACTCATATATGGCATTCAGTGGGCCCACCACTGACAATATGAAGGTGTGTGCCAGCTAGCATGTGATGTGTGGTCAAGCAATGCTCTCGGACCTCAGATGGGCCCTTAACAGATGTGAGGAAACCACTGGCTCCAGCAGGGAGCAGTGCTATTCAACAGGAATAGTCACCAAAAAGCTTTGTACAAGGTTTTTCTGACTGTTCTTTTGGAAGGGTAGCTCTTCCTACAAAGGAAGATGATGAAATTTGGCTGTCAAAGGTCCAGGATTCCTAGCCTTCTTCAATGTGTAAGTGCCAGCCCGAGGGCTGATTTCCTGTCAGTTCCTGTGTGGTTCGCACTACATCCTCTTTGCAGCAGATCAGTATTTTCAGTCATCCATCATAACTGCTCTCCTGTAAGTTTTTGGCAATGTGATCTCAGCTAGCAGAAGGCAGCTGGCATATTTCTCTAGGAAGGGCAGCTGGAGCGCTCCCGTCTCACCCTTCCTACGTCCAGGAAGCACACCATTGTTACTTGTTGCTGCTTTCTTCCTTTGAAAGAACAAAAAACTTCAAACTTGGGTAAATTCTGAAGGTGCTGGCTGGCAGTTTGAAACGACCCATCCATTTTGTTGGTGTAGGACACATACTTGAGTGATGTCGTCTGGTTTTTCCATAAGGTAGAGGTTTTCTAAACTCCAGTTGTTAATGAAGTCATACTTGAATCTTAGAGTCACAAAAGGATTTTTTGTTTTGTTTTGTTTTGTTCTAGGCTTTAATTTTCAAATTCAGTCTAATTACTTAGGCCATACTATTGCCCAGTTACTTCTCTTAATTTTTTCTTCCCTTTAACACTGGAATTTTTCTGTTCATGTTATCAGCATCTGTTGGGTCTGTTCACTTGGGATATGCCTTGAGTATTTGCATTGGATTTTCAAACGATATGGAACACAGAGATATTTAAAGCACATTTCTTTGCTGTTGAGTGTTAAAATGAAAGTATCATTTTAGTTGCTCCAGGTTATCATGCCATAGTGGGTGAACCATGTTGTGACTTAGAAAAGTAAGCAATTTTCCTCCTTTCTCATGACTTAGAGGTCACATCTTAGCATCCTGATTTTCTTTCTGAGGAATGGGAATTACCTTTAGCCCATTTCATCTACGAGAATAACCCATTTAAAAAGGGAATTCAAACTCAGGCATGGATTATTTTAAATGGTATCCTTAATCATATGTGATGGCACAGATCTTTTCTACTTCTGAGTCTTCTTTTTATCTTTAGAAAAAGCCTGATTTCAATAGGGTTCACTAGCATCGGCTCTTTTTTTTTTTTTTTTTTTTTTTTTTTAATGTTCTGACTCATATGAATGAAGTGAAAGGAAAGATAAATTTTGCTGCTTTATTTAAAAAAACCTGAACATTCTGAAGGTGGATTTTATGTTAGATTTGGGAACATCAGATAATTAAGCAGACCCAAATCTTGATAATGCAGTAGAGATGGCATGAAGGAAGAAATCTGGATTTGAGGTATGGGAAAATATGATACTCAGATTATTTCTATCAAAACAAATCTGTAGGGGCCGGGGTTGTGGCTCAGTGGTAGAGTGCTCGCCTAGCATGCACGAGGCACTGGGTTCGATCCTCAGCACCACATACATGTAAAATAAAGATATTGTGTCCACCTAAAACTAAAAAATAAATATTAAAAAAAGCCAAATCTGTAGTCTTTGAAATAACATGTTGTTAAACTCTAGGCGCAACCCTCCACCTGTGATGTCTAAGGTCTCTTGCAGTGTATAACATATATAGTAGACCATCAGAAAGTATTATAAATGAGTAAAATAGTAATACTAAAACATTGTTTTTTTAAAAAACATTTGCTTTTTTTAAATCTACATTTTTTTACTGATGCATTATGATTGTATATAATGGTGGGATTTATTAAAATATTAGGTCTCATGTGGAAAATCTTAATTGAAAGAACACTGATTTGGGGACCCATTAGTGGGACAACAAAGTATCTAAGGCTTTAAAAAAAAAGCATCATTTCTGTGTTGAAGAAGGAAAGGAGAACTGCAAAGGTTGTATAGACCTGCTAGGTTGATATGCATAGTAATTACAAAGCACTCAGAAAAGGAACTTGTCAAAGTAGTTTGCCAGCATTTGGGCTAGAATGGGGCTAACCAGTTTGACCTTCTAGAGGACAATTTTTTTTTTCTTTGAAGGATTTTTAAAAAATTTGTTCTAATTAGTTACATATGACAGTAGAGTGCACTTTGATACATATAAAGGACAGTTCATTTAAAAAAATATCTTTATTTATTTATTTTTATGTGGTGTTGAGGATTGAACTCAGTGTCTCATACATGTGAGGCAGGCACTATACCACTGAGCTACAACCTAGTCCCTAAAGGGCAATTCTTAACAGGTTAGTCTCTTATTTTAGGGTGATGAATATAGTACATTGGGAAGGAAAGGATAAGTTGAATTTGTCCTTAGTGTGGCAGGGCTTTTGATTTTGTCCTTGGGATGGATCTGATAAGCAGATCATGAAATGATTAGATATAAAATGTGTTGTTTGACAATATGCCTAAGATTTGTCATGATGAAAGAATGAATAGTACTTAATGTTGAAATCAGGCAATTTAGTCATCTCGGTATAGAGCAAATTGCAAAATTTTCTTCTTCAGCTAATTTAAAAAATTCTTCTTACCTCCTTCTTTCTCCTTTAAATTTTTTTTTTCTAAATGTAATTTTACTACACATGGGTAAGACAAATTCCAGCTAATTGCAGGGGTGACCATCTCCTGCGTTAGAGAAAGAAAAGTCCATGGATCTCAAAGCATTATGGTTCATATATGGGACAAGGAAGTATCTAAGGCTTTTTTTTTTTTTTTTTTTAAAAAGCATCATTTCTGTGTTGAAGAAGGAACTGCAAAGTTTGTATAGACCTGCTAGGTTGATATGCATAGTAATTACAAATTACTATCTGTCTGCCCATCTAATTATTATCGAGACCCTATTTAGGGTGAGTTTTGAAGCAGTGTTTGAAACCTTCATTGTTTGGTACCATCATAACTTTTCCAGCATTATCTTTCTCTTTATCCTGTATTCTACTAAACCAAATTACTCTGACAGTCTGTCCCTAGCCTTCCTTTTCAGCTCTGTTTGCTGTTCTCCCTTTTGAACATTTTGTTCCTTGGTACATAATTTGCTAAGTTTTGCTAAGTATTTTTCAACTGCTCGTAAGTAACTTTTTATTATTTCTTTGTTTAAGCATACTGTTCTAGTCTGTTTTCTGTTGCTATAACAGAATACCTTAGTCTGAGTATTTTATAAGGAAAAAAGAGGTTCATTTCACTAATAGTTCTGGAGGCACAGGAACATGGTATAGGCATGTCTTGGCTCTGATGAGGGCCTCATGGCAGATGCCATCATAATGGCAAGAAAGTATATTAAAATGATGAGTGGCAGATACAGAAGAGGGATTCAAAAGAGGTTCCAGGCTCACTTAGAGCAACCCACATTTGTAGGAACTAATTGAGTTCTGTGAGATTTGACCCATTCCCTCAAGATAGAGTTAATCATGTTGCTGAGGGTGGGCCCCATGACCTAACTTCCACTACCACCTTAACACTGCCACACTGAGGACCAGGTTTCCAGCACATGACAAACCATCCCTAAACCATCACCTCTACTCTGGAAAATGCTAACAGTAGATATTTTAAAATGTTGAGCATGATTTTAGACTGAAAGGAATTTATCAGTCAAGTAGGAGACTGGGAAGTTGTATTTTCCAAAGATGACTACAGCAGAATCCCCTACCCCCGAGTTCTTTTGTGCCACAAAAGGACCTCTTGCTGTACCTTCTTTATGGGGTGGAGTAATTCCTCTTGAATTTGGGTGGGTTTGTGCTTGTTTGACAATGGAGTATGGTATAAACGATGCCATATGGCTTCTGAGGCTTGGTCATAAGAGGCACTGGGGCTTTCATCTTGCTAGTGGGAACACTTGTGTTGGAGCTCTGTACTACTGCATAAGAAATCTGACTACTTTGAGGTGGCCATGTTGTCCAGTAGCCAAACCACATGAAGAGGCCATATGGAGGTGCTGCACTGGGCAGTTGTCTTGGGGTTATCCAGCCCAGGCACCAGACATGTAAGTGAAATCATATTGGTCCTTTCAGGCTAGCTGGATCCCACCAGCTAAATACAGTGCTCTCAGTGCTGCGGGGAGCAAAAGAATCATCCATCTGCATTCTGCATGTTATTTCTGTCCCACAGAGTCTTGTGAGCGTGATGAAATGGGGGTGGCTTTAAGCCTCTTAGTTTTGGGTAGTTGGGTAGGTAGCAGTAGAGACTGGAACACAGATACTGGAGAATAGGAGTCGAACAAGAGCCTGTCTATGTGTAGGAGAGATGAAGATGAGAGCAGAGGCACAGAGGGGAAGTCTTCTGAGGCAGGGGAGGAAAACTAAAAAGCAATAGATAAATTTTGAGGTGTGGGAAATTCATATTTGATGACCTATTACTGTTAATTTTATACTCATACCCATATTCACTCCCCGCCCCCACCATGAAGTTGGAGTTGAGGTCATTATCAAGAGGTAGAAGGTCTGCACAGGGCCTGACTGCTTAGTGGAGAGTATCAAAGATAGCACAGAATACTGACCCTCAGCTTTCTGCCTTTAACAGATAACTCATGAGGAAAGACACAGCAGTGACTTTTCATTATTATGTGTGGTATGGTCTGCCTTCCTCAAAATTTTGTGTGCAATCTAAACTATCAGTGTGAAGTACTTTGAGTCCTGCAGAAGTAGAGGGGATCTTCCCAGAGGAGTTCTTGGGCCCACTTGTAGCTCTGTGTTGATGGGTTCTGCACCTCAAGATGACTCTTGAGGATTATGAATAACCAAGAGCCACTTGTGGTTTTGTGAGATGGAAGGATCCCACTTTTTGAGTGGGATTTGTAAATAGGAGCTTTCTTGAGAGGAGAGCAGACCAGATCTACAGTTTTAATTCTGAAGCTTCAGAGGGCTTTTGTCCAAACGGAGGACTCTCCAAGTGCTGTTAATTGAGTGGCAGAATTGTTTCTATGAAAGTTAGAATTGTTTTCTGTAGTATCCAGCAGTCTGGTCACCAGCCACATGAAAGGCCATTTATTGTTTCTGTGGAGGGTGACGTGCTTCATGTCTGAATGCAGTCCCAAGAGCTTGGAAATCCTGCAAGTTTTAGACAGTTTTCATTTTGTGAAACGAGACATCTTTTGTTGAAACCTTGAGGAGAAATGCTGTATAGCCTCATTAAACACTGTTACTGGGTGACAGAACGGTGCTTTCGTGACAGGATAACCACAGTGTGCCCAATCCACTTCGTTATTGTGGTCCGCGGACAGGCTCTGCCCTGTCTTGTAAGGGTAGTCTACTATATTCCAGTCTTGAGGCATGTGAGGTGCCTCTATTTCACTGTTTCTTAATGCTTTATCTTTTTTTCCACTGTGTTAGGGTGACCTTGGCACTTCTGAGATGTTGTGACTTGTGTTTTGCTCCTTTCTCCACCCCTTCCCTGAAAATTGCAGCACATGGACTTACTTGCTCTTGCAGACCCTGCTTGATTTGTTGCTTTCTGACTTGCGCAATTTTCCTGGCAGAAGCTCGACTGTCTCTGTCCTTTATCATCAGCTTAAATTTAAGTTATCAGAAAAATTGCCATTGCGATGCCATTGCTTTTGAAAAAACTGCTTGTTTTCTGTTGCTTTTTTTTTTTTTTTCCCCTTTTTACTTTCTATAAAGTACAGACAGCTTATGTGACTGTAACTATTTTTTCTCAGGTAGTAGTTTTATTTATTCAGTTTAATTTTTTCATTTGTTGTTTCTGAAAAGTGTTTTCTTAAATTTCAATATTCATTCTTGTTTTTCAGCATCTTTATTTTTCATTCCATTTCAATAGACTTTTCCCCACTTTTGGACTCAGTTTTGTTCATTGTTTAGTTTATTGTTTAGATCTGTGGTGTGTGAACTCTAAAGAATCCTTCATTGCCACTTTTTTTTCTTCTTTTTTCATCTTTCTTGATCCAGTTACTGGACCTTTCAGAGTGATTTGACAGTAGAAAGTATTATTCAGTTTTGTTTTTCATGAATTCCACAGGCTAATGCTTGGTTTTTGCAGCTTGTGAACACGGGTCGACTGCGTGATCTTGTGGACACTGTGTGGTGGGAGTTGAAGCCCAGGGCCCAGTCCCAGATTGTCCCAGATTGTCCTTGGTGGCAAGTGTGATTCTGCTGCCACTGCTCTGGTTTGTGCCTGTGTGTGCAGTCAGCAAAGACTCATTGTTAAACAATGAAGTCACAATTGAAAGAAAGATCAGTGTGGTTTCTCCCCCCACATTTAGCATTCTGTGGTTATTTCTCCTGATATTTTGGTAAGTGTTGTTTGGGTCAAACTGTGCCACATCAGCCTTAAATTTCTGCTTTGTATGGTTCAGCCAGGAATTAGAAAGAAGTATTTATAATCAAACAATATTCTCTGTTTTCCAAGTAGTTTTACTTAAATGATCTCCTTTAATCTCCCAGCAACTTTCTGAGGGACAGCTGGCTATCTTGGTTTGCATGTAAGAGAAGAGTCACAGGGTCTGAGTGACTCGACTGATTGATGCCCATGTAGCTGGACAGTCAGGGACCCAGAACTCAAATTCAGAACTTCTGAGTCCCAACTCATTATTTTTTCTACTGTAGTGTGTTAGAAAATAAATATTATTTATTACCATACACTTATAATCGGCTTTGCAGTAGAAATAATTAAGAGCAAATCAATGTGAAAAACCAGTAGTTTCAGGTGAGAAAGTTATGCAGGAAATAAGAATAAGCAGTGGCTTTGCTGAATAGAAAGTAAATCCAGTATTAAATGCCAATGGCTTCTGCCACACATCAGCTGGGAAAAGTGGTGGTTAGTTGGCCTGATTGGGAAGCATATTGGTCAGCTTTAGTCACTATACCAAGTACTTGAGATAATCAATTTACAAAGAGAAATGGCTTATTTTTGCTCCAGTTTCTCAAATGATTTGGGTTTTTTTCCTTTAATATGGGAAAGATGAAGGAAGAAAACTTAAAGGTCAGGACAATTTGAAGGTTAAGATAATAAGGTGGATGAAATATGTGTACAGTTAAACCAAGCATTTTGGGTGAAAAAACTGGGTTTTCATTTTAAAACATTTAAAAAAATTATTTAGAAATGAAATTATCAAAAGATTTTAGCTTTAACATATGCTAAAACCAGTTTTATTGTATGAATCATAAGGGATCTGAAAGAAATTAGATATGATCAAAATAAAATTTAATTAAAATAGAATATTCTCCCCCTCAATCTACTAGTCTTGCTGCAACACCTCTTAAGACATAGCTTTGTCAGAACTTATGTCATCCTTATAATTAACTGATGCCAAAGAACTATATATGTATGTTTTTTAGAGCTGAAGACCTTTTCATGTCATGTAATTTACTACTTTATTATAGCAATTTCTCTAGTAGTATCCTCGGCAAGTGGCTGTATAGCTACTGTCATTAATTGGAATCTTATTATCCATGAGACAGTATTACACTGGTCATTCAAAAAATATTTTTGTCCTAGGGACAAAAGAATTTTCTCATCCGCATGGAAGTCTCATGGTCTTGAAACTTGTTTCTTGTCTGAATTAGTTACCCACACCAATTGATTACCCGTTCCTTTTGTTGTGGTTATCTTTTTGACACATGGAATTACTAGTATTACCACAAAAATCATCCGGTGAAGAAATTTTAGGTAACGACAGCAGCCTAACACAAATCATGGTCCCAATGTTTAAAGAAAGGGGAGATGTATTCTTAAAGTCACTGTTTTATCTTTATAATAGTAATAGGGTAAGACAAGAGTTACAAATGGAGAACATTTAAAAAGTGTTGTATCTTTAGTAGACAACACGGGTTTACTTAGAAGTAGGTTATGCTAAACTAACATTTTTTTCCCCCATGGTAGATCAGCTGACAAAGCAATCATTTCAGCTGAAAATTAAAAACTTTTCCTGTGATGTCTTTCTGGATATTTTATGTATTGTAGAGGAAAAAAAATGGTTGACTGCAGTAAGTTGAACAATCATTGGAAAATCTCTAGGGTCATATTTTTTTACTATGTTTTGTTCAGCTTTTTAAAGTGCATTTTAATTATACAGAATAATGGGTTTGCTCAACATTTTTGTGAATGATATAGACATACTTGATTAAATTGTGAGGGTCTCAAGTTTAAGTGTCAGCTCCTTTGATATTTGACAAAATTTAAATTTATCCTAGTAGTTTAGTGTGTTGGATCAGAAATGGCAGGTTTTGATAAATGTAAAGTTCATCATTTAGGTTTCAAAAATTAGTTTATGAGTAGAGGAAAACAGTTACATTAAAAAAAAGATCTGGGATATATGGTATGAACCAATAATGAAATCTGACTGCTGAAAAAGCTATCACAATCTGTGCTGGATTAGTGGAAACATTGGGTTCACGGCATGGAATGTGGTGGTTGTGCTATGCCTATGACATAGCAGCCCATACGTGAGTATTGTGTTGAGATTTGGGTGCCACAGTATAGGAGCAACATTATCAGACTAGTGTGTGCTTGACAGAAATCACGACACATTAGACAATGCTTAAAGAAAGTAGGAATGCTAGCTTTTCAAGATGGAAAGTACTGGAAATGAAGGCTCAGAGAGGTTAAGTGAATTATCCAAGGTAATTTTCTTGGCTGATGACAGAGCCAGCTTTCTACTCTTAGTTCAGGGTTGTTTCTGCTTGTCACATTTGGTTCTTCCAGAAAGGAGAACCAGTACTATCAAGGTAAAGATGTAAAGAAACTGTTTTTGACTATGCACAAGGGTGTTTAATAATTGGTATTGTCCTGTAATTGTAAGGAACACATTTTGAAAGTAAGAAGGCCCTTGTTGCAAATGAATTGAAATAGACACCATGTAACTTCTTTATTAGAGATGCATGTTTTGAGGGATAGTTCTATGTCAGAAACAGCTATAAGACATGTAGAGAACAATTCACCACAAACTTTTTAGATATCTTGTCTTGGTTAATTACTAATAATGCCCACTTTCCTACTCTACCCATTTTGGGTTATGTTTCATGTATTTTCCATCAGTCTTTACAAGATAGTATTGAAGCAAATCCAAAGTATCATATCATGTCATCCATAAATATTCAATAAGTCTGTTAAAAATAAGGACAATTAAAAAAAAACTGTAATATTGTTGTCACATTATACAAATTAATATTAATTTTTAAACCTTCCATTACTACTCAGTATTCAAATATTTCTGGTGCTGTGTATGTACAGACATACATGTTGTATATATGCAGATATATGTACAATGTCAAATGTGTGTTTTATAGTTCGGATATTTGTAGTGTATATGTTGTAATAGGTTGACAGGTCACTTAGGTCTCGACCTGCTTATTGTCATCTTGCCCCCTCTACATGTTCTTTTGTTTTTGCCTTTTTTCCCTCATATTCTTTTTCCTGTTCTTATTTTTGCTTTTTGTTACTTATTTTCTTTCTTTTTCTTTGTTTTAAATTTATTTGTGAAGACACAGGGCCATTATGCCACTTATATGGTTCATTTCACTGTGCTATATATCCTGTATGAATTTGTAGTTTGATCTAGAGGCTTAGTCAGGTTCAGGTTTATTCTTTTCTTTTTTGTGATACTAGGGGTGGAACCCAGGGCCTCACACATGCTAGGCAAGTGTTCTACCACTGAGCTACAGCCCAAGGCTTTTTATTTTAGTATGAGACAGAGTCTTGCTGAGTTGCTCAGGCTGATCTTGAACTTGGACTCCTCCGGCCTCTTGCCTCAGCCTCCTGAGTAGCTGGGATTATAGGTGTGTGCCACCATACCTGGTGAGGTTTATTCTTTAGGCAAGAATATTTCACAGGGTAACCTGTTCTTATTAGGAGGCCTTCTGTCTGATTGTCTCTTTTTTGATGCTGAGAATTGGAATTCAGGGCCTTATACATGCTAAGCATGTGGGCTCTACCACTGAACTCCACCCCTGGCTTGGTTCTCTTTTCATGTAGCAGCCTTTAATGGTCTTTGCTTAGATTCGTTAAATTGCTAAGAGTTGCAAAATGGTGATATTCTGTCATCTCCTCTTCATTAATTAGCTGAAATACTTCTATAAAACGATAGTTTTCCTGTTCAAATATTTGGTAATCTGAGTATTGTTTCTTTAGGAAGAATTGCTGTTTTCCTTCATTTTCGGGTTTTCAAAATAATGAGGTTCCTTTGCTTCTTGCAAAGGTACCTATTGATTTTTAAAATATCATTAACTCATGAGTTTAAAGTGATTTAATATGACTCAATCTGTTACACTTATTATTGTTATTGATACTTAAATTGGCCCATCTTGGGCCAGTGGAAGCTTCCTGTTGATGGCCTCTGAAGCCTTGTTGGTATGATCCCTCCAAAGCCTTTGATAGCTTTTTGCTTCCTGGCATGACCAGATGTTTCAGGCTCCTCTTGTACTTTTTATTCTGGGCCTTGGGCCAGCCTTTCCACTCTTCTTCTCCCTGTTCCCCACCAGTTATAACTCTCATAAGAAATTGCTGTACTTTGCAAAAATATCTGGCTGCTTGTAGTGAACTGCTGAGCCAGGCTCTCCCAGGGCTCAGACTCTGCTGTCGGATTGATTGTTGGTATGTCAGGCAGCTTTTATAGCTTGAACTATTCTCCTTCATTTTAAGTTACTTTTTTTGTTTAGTTTTTTTCTTTCTTACTTGTCTTTTGGGCCCAGGTATACTGCCTTCCTTTACTAGTTATGGGACAGAAATAGAAGCATTGAAGCTCTCTCATGGCACTGATCCTTGGTGGCCCAGACTGAGTGCTGGCTTATTGTGGGATTGTCATTTAACGAGCAGAACTGTCAGCAATGTGATTTTGAAAAATCACAGAGGGCCCTGGTGAGATATTAAACATTTTGTTTCTCTAGGCAGAACATCTATTTCATCACCGAACAGCCAGACTTCCTTCCATAGCTTGGATTCTAGAAATAGCAGACCCAGAGACAAGGATTTGGGCATGTATAGTTCATTTGGGTGGTGATCCCTGGAAGCACAGAGAGGGACTGGGGAAGAGAGACAGGGGAGGGAGAGTCGTTTATTGCTGTGGGCAGGTGTGCTTAAATCCCATCAGCAACCTCCCAGCTGTGGAGAATTCTCCTTGGTGTTGTTCTAAGGAGGGGCAAGGAAGTTGTTCTGACAGCCACTCTTATCTTTTGTTCTTGGGGTCATTGGCTTTCAGCCAGCCCAGCATTTCCCCCCCACATTTCCAAAGCACCCTAATTTGTCCATTTCTTATGTTACTACTCCGTTTTTGCCTTATACTGATTTTTTTCCTCTAAAATTGCTTTTTAAAATAACATGTACCTATAAAATTTTTGAAAGAGTTATACAATGAACATCTGTCCTTTATCTAATTTGTCAATTGTTAAGTGATTTTTGCCATTTTAAAAAACAATCTCTCCTCAAAAATGTGTATGTATATACAGATATGGGTATATAATATCTACCTATACCTAAATCTTTTTTCTGAGTAATTTAAAAGTAAATTGCAAACATGTTGATACTTCACCCCCTAAATACTTCAAGGAAAGAACACTTTTATTCTTTAGGACCTCAGTGCCATTATCACACTCAAGAAATTTAATATTGCATGGGAGGGAAAGGGGAAATAAGGATGAATGATGTTGGCCAAATTATATTGTTATATTGTGTGCACGTACCAACATGTAATAATGAATCCCACCTTTATGTACAACAATAATGCACCAATAAAAATATGAAAAAAAGAAATTTAATGTTGACACAGGAGTGTCTTGTAAGTGGCCAACATTCCCATTTCTTCAGTTTTCACTGATGTCCTTTTAGCTTCTCCCCATCCCATTAAAGATTATGGTATTATATTTACTGCTCATATCTCTTTAGTTTCTTTAATATAGAACAGTTCTCTTAGCTTTTTAATTCATTTTTAGTGGCACAGATGATTTTAATACTTAGTTATTTGAAGACACTGAGTTGGTAAGTCTTTATATAAATGCTATGATAACAGAAGTAGTAAATCTTGCATCTGCTCAAGAATGTTAAGAAGCAGGTCTACATTTTCATCATTTTAAAAAAAAATTTTTAATTTGTTGTTTTTAGATATACATGAGAGTAGGGCGAACTTGGCATATTATACATACATGGGGTGCAACCCATTACAATTTTGTTCCCATTCTTGTGTTTGAACATGATGTGGAGTTACACTGGTCATATATTCATATATGAGCTAGGAAAGTTCTGTCTGATTCATTCTACTGTCTTTCCTATTCCCACCCCCTCTCCCTTCCCTTCATTCCCCTTTGTCTAATCCAAAATGAACTTTTATACTTCCCTTCCCTACCCTCCCTTGTTATTTTTTGTCACTTATGACATGAATGGTTTAGAAGAGTCCAGACCTGTTGCTTAGTAGAATGTCCCACAGTTTGGTGTGTGGGATATTCTTTGCATGATTGCGTTGAGGTTTTAAAACACCTTTGTTAAGCTCTCTAAGTAGGTGATGGTGTGGCCTCGGTGTAGTCATCAGACGATCTGTGTCCGTTTTCCTGTTGTAGCTGCTGCTGAGTTTGACAGCTTGTTTTAAATTAAGATATGGGTATATAATATCTTCCCATGCAGATATGGGTATATAATATCTACCTATACCTAAATCTTTTTTTCTGAGTAATTTAAAAGTAAATTGCAAATATGTTGATACTTCACCCCTAAATACTTCAAGGAAAGAACACTTTTATTCTTTAGAACCTCATCTGTTAGATTTTTCCATCATAAAGATATTTTTTCTCTGTTACAATTAATTAGCAATCTATGGAGTGATGCTTTGTGACTGTATTCTGCTTCCAAATAACATTTCGCCATTGATGATCTTGTTTTAAATAATTTGTTTGTTAGTATTTATAGTTATTTTCATAATGTCATCTCAAAGGTCACATCTCCTAGATTGAATCCTTTATTGGAACTGAATCTTTCTATTACTGACACCACTTACAATGGTATATATGTTTAATATTTTTTTTGAAGGAATCAAGTGAATTAAGACTATGTCTTTTAAAAAATGAGAAAAAAATCCTATTAACCCAAACCTCTTACATGTGAGAGTGTTTAGTACTTTACCATTTTTTTCTATTGCTTCACATCTCAGAATTTTTTCATAATGTCCTCTAAATGGCAATGTCTCCTTTTCTTCTCTATAAGTGCAAAACTACTTATTTTGTACATTTAAGTCTATCTTTTAACCTAGGTCACTATGATAGTTAGCTTATAGAAAGTGAAGTGTAAGTGCATGGTGCTCTAGAGGCCACACCTGTGTCAGGTGTGTGAGTGTATGGTTGTGTATAAAATCAAGCTGGGCTGCTAAAGTTTATTTTTGTTTTCCTGCCTTTTTAATCTTTCAAAACAGTGATCATTACTGACTTGCTTTAAAATTATATTCAATTCCTAACCACTTTTTAAAGCTGCAACAATCATAGAAAAGTTGAGAAAGCTTTCTTTCTTTTTATGATATAAGATTTATTGTGGCCATTAAAAAAGAATTGATAATAAATTGCTCTAATGAAACAGCTTGTGAATATGCATTAGAAGATTATTAGGATTAAAACTTTCTGCAGTAGAATATTTATTGCTCAATAAAGGAATGCTAATTTATAGAATTTGGCTTAAAATATCGTTATTGTATGCACTGAAATAAATATATGAAAATACAAGTTAAAAGTTCATTTAAAACACATTATAATGTCTGAAGATGGGACATTGTACCCTTTTCCTAATTAGTCTAAGTTTCTACGAATCAGTCACAAAGTAGAGTCCCTCAAATAAACAGATTAATCATGTAGCTTAATTTCCTGAAAGCTGTCTTATTAAAAACCACTGAAAGAATTGGGCATGTTTAACCTGGAAAAGACCAACTGAAGATGTGATCATCACCTGCAGATAATTGAGGGTCTTTTGTGTAGAAAACTGCTTAGAGCAGACTAGCATTAATGGGGAAAAGTGGTTGGTGGGTGCATTTTCTTTTTTTGGGGGGCGGGAGGGGGTACCAGGGATTGAACTCAGGAGCACTCGGCCACTAAGCCACATCCCCAGCCCGATTTTGTATTTTTTTAGTGACAGGATCTCACTGAGTTGCTTAGCACCTCGATTTTTTTGAGGCTGGCATCAAATTCACAATCCTCCTGCTTCAGCCTCCTGAGCGGTGGTGGGTGTATTTTCTTTTTCAATATAAGAAACAACTTTTCCTAGCAACAGAATGTGCTGCATAATGAAGGCATGATCCCATTTTACCTGGAGATGGTCATGGGAACCTGGATGACTTTCCTTTCTTCCCTTTGCCTCATTCCCTCTGCTCCCTTCTTCCCTAATCAGTGTTCCGCTTGGTCTATGCTGTCTGGTACTGTCACTGTTAGCCACATGTGGCAATGTGGTCAGACATGGCTAGTCTGAATCAACATGTGCTGCAGCTGTGAAGCACACATCAGATTCTGAAGTGTTAGTATTGGAAAGAATGACATTGCTCACGAATCACTTTTATACTGATTATAAGTTGAAATGGTTTGTCTGTTGGCAATGTAAAATACATTATTAAGGCCAAGGAATTTTATTAATAATTAATCATTAAAAGATGAATTATCAGTTTCAGATAAGGAGAAATCCTCTCTTTCTCACTGGTTATAATTGAAAACCCCAGAATACCAGAGAATTCATGCAGCAGAGTGCCTGAGGACTCTGAAAAGGACCAAGCTGTTGATGCATTTGGTTGGATCTCAGATATCTTATGCTAAGTGAAGGAAGCCAGTCTCAGAAGTTACATGACTTCTGTTGTTTGATGTTCTGGAAAGGCAAAACTGAAGGGACAAGGAACAGATCAGAGCTCGCCAGGGATGAGAGTTGGTGGGAAAGCTTAAATACAAAGTGATAGCATGAGGATATTTTGGTGGTGTATCCTAATTTTGGTGATACCATACTTATACATATCTTTGTGTGAGATATAATAATCTTACATACAAAAGTAAATTTTACTGTATATAAAATTTAAAAAGTAATTACAATTTAATTTCACATTTTTCTTTTTACTCTTTCAATGTGGATAGAATAAGTTTAAAATTGTGTGACATGCATTATTATTTCTGTTGCACAGTAGTATTTTAGATTTTAGAAATGCAAAGGATTTGGGATGGTCTAGTCTTGAGTGAAAGCTATTGTGGAATGAAGTCTTATAAGGAAAACAGGCAAACTGAAATGACCTAAGTTTAGCTCCCACCCGACTTCCATCCTTTTTTCTACAGATGTTTTTTGAGAGTCTAATCCATGCTAATTATGCCAGCTCTCAGCTATGATATTTCCTTATAGTCCCTGTTTCTTCATATTGGAAAAGAAATTCTGCCTCGAAAGACAAAAAACATACTGTTCCATGGAATCACTAACACATTAATCATTAACCATTGATGATGTCCTTGAATTTGTAGGCAGAATGGCACTTGACAAGTTCCTCAACAAACTTGTGACGATATCATTATGATGAATGTTTAGGTCCATAGTACTATTGAGTAGATTTTATTGTTTAAATGATTGCACCCAAGAGGTACTGATTAATTGGAACTGTGATTGCCATCAAGGGGGTTTCTGGCGCATGCTTAGCCAATTTGGTTATGATTTGAAGTTAGAGGCAGTGTCAAGCCCAAATTGGAATTGAATCTCAGAATATAATGATGAACTGTAAATAGGTAACTCTAACAAGAATGAAATATAATAGGGATAAATTTAAAATCCTGAAATGAATTCTGAAATTCAGCTGTCCCAATTAAGAATGAAGGATATGTATGTTAGCAATAGTATATATGGAAAAATCTTGGGGGCTTTAGTTGTCAGCAGCAGAGTCACCACTGATGTGGCTGCCAGAAAAGCTACTTCAGTTTGTTGTTGTGGTTTTTGTCAGTAGGAATTGAGTATCTAAAGCAAGGTATGGATTTTATTGTTTCCATGTTCTCTAAAGCACACCTGGAATCTTATATTTAGTTCTGGGTATTATCTTCTTAAGAGGGTGATGGACAAACTGGTGCACATTCAGAGTGGGGTGAGGAGGACATTAAAGGAACTGAGACCAAATCAGATGAGCAATAATGAAAGAAACTGGGACATTTACCCTGGTCAAGGGGTGACTTCATGGCGAGGTTGAAAAAGAGGTCACAGGCACTGCCTTCAAATAATTGGAGGATTTTGATATCAAAAAGAAAGTATATTTGTTTCATGAATTCTAAGAACCAGTGAGTGGAATTTTTAGAGAGGGGTTGGGGGTGGAGAAACTATTAAACTTCATTGTAAAGAAACACTAGGTGTTTGAGCTAACTCTTAGGAATGAGTCACCTCTCTAAGGTCTTTTGTAAAACTCCATTGCTTGAATATACCTGTCTTTTGAGAATTTTGTTGAGCTTAGTATTTCTGTAAGATTCTGGTTTCTACTTCCCAGAATCTTGGAATTTCATTAAGTAGTCATTTAATCCAGCAACCTGTAAGAATAATTTAGTTTCTTCGAAACTGTTTTTCTGAAAATTATTTAAACCCTAAATAGAGTGGCATGAGAACATTTCATTGTGGTAAATAAAGGAAGGAGCCTGTGGATAGGCTGTTTTTGATATTGGGGGGTAGGACACAGGGTTCACTTGGCAGCTGCGTTGACTAGGTCTTCCTGAGATATGGCTGACAACTTCTGATACAGCTGACAACTTCTGAAGTGTGTCCTCTGGCAAGGCACAAGCACACAGACTACCTCATGCATGGAATTTCTGAGATTGCACGTATGTGCCTGTAGATATGCATTTGGAAATAAAGGAACTTCCACTCCATTGGTTCTTCTAGTTTAGCTTGTCAATTTTGAGGGAATAATGGAAAATAAGATGCAAAACTACCATTTTGTTGTTACGTGGTCATAATGCTTCTAGACATTCTAGGAGTGTGTTTTTTTCTTTAACATTGCTTTATATCACCTCAGATCCTATTTTTCTTTCTTTGAACTCTTGCCTACTCTTCCCTTTTTAAAAATGTATATATATATATATATATTTTAAAAGTATATGTGTGTGTAATTTAGTTGTAGTGGGCACAATACCTTTATTTTATATTTATGTGGTGCTGAGGATCGAACCCAGTGTCTCACACGTGCCAGGCAAGTGCTGTATCACTGAGCCCCAGCCCCAGCCCCATGCCAACTCTTCCTTTTTATGAAAAGTTGAAGTAAGCAGTATCCAAGTAACCTGTACTCAGGGTTCACCTCATCTTCTCCAGGGTGAAATAAAGGAAATGCGGTATTATTGTCCCTCCCTGTGATTTGTGTTGGTCTTTTCTCCACCATCTCTGCCTGGAGGTCAGGTGCTCTGTTTCCTACTTCCTATATAACTCCCCAGGTGTCTAGTGTGCGCATCTGTGCATGGTGGGTTTTTAATAAGTGTACTCGACTGATTTACTGACTGTTCTCCATAGCAAGAAAAAAATGCCACAGTTTATTTCAAAGAGACTATATAGAGTATCGAGGCAAAGTATTTCAGGTTTTTTTTTTTTTAAGTTGAAGGTAAGAGTTTGAGAATTCTGAAGGGTAAGAGTATAAGATTATGAAAGACATCTAAATTTCTTTTGTTTTGAAAAATACTCATATAATGTTTAACTATATACAGTATAGCAAAAAATTCAGTTATTTTGGTTGCCTAAAGTTTTTCTTTTCAAATCAACTAAAAATTTTTTAAAAATACATCTAATAACTCCTAATACTTTCTCTTAAAAGGACACATTTGAGAATATTCTTGAAAAGTAAAAGATTTTTTTCAATATTCATCTGATAAGAATATTCTCTGCAGTTTCTTTGCAGAGTTCCTTTAAATGCAGAATTCTTAAGATTGCATTTCAAGACAATTTTATTTATAAAAAAATAAATTTACCCACAACCATTCAGTAAACACTTTGTAATTTATTTGTGTTTAAGAGCAAATTTCTTTAAAGTGGGTCACATTTTTGCATCAAATTAAAAAAATAACAGCTTATTGAATATAATTCACATACTATGCAGTTCGCCCTTTAAAGTGTGCAATTCAGTGGTTTTTAGTACAATGTTGTACAACTATCAACACTAATTCCAGAACATTTCCATTACCACAAAAAGAAAACTTGCACTGGTTAGCATTTACCCCCATTTCTCCATCTGCAGCTCCTGGCAGTCATTAATCTACTTCTGTCTCTGTGGATTTGCATATTTTGGATATTTCATATAAATGGAACCATATAATAATAATACAACAAATGACCCTTTGTGTCTGGCTATTTTCACTTAGCATGATGGTTTCAAGCTTCATCTAAATTGTAGTGTGTATCTTTTTTTTTTTTTAAATTGTAATTGAATACTGTTCCATTGTATGTATATATTACATTTTATTTATCCATTCAACATTGGGTGCATATATTACATTTCATTTATCCGTTCAACACCTGATGGACATTAGTTGTTTCCATTTTTTTAGCCATTTTGAATAATGCTGCTACAAATACTCACTTGCAGGCTTTTGTGTTTTCAGTTTTCTTGGGTGTATACCAAGAGGAGAATTGCAGAGTCAAATGGTAACTGCATGTTTAACTTTCTGAAGGACTGCCAGACTGTTTTCAAAAGTAGCTATATCCATTCATCTATTGAAGGGCATCTAGGTTGGTTNAAGGAGACCCTCAGAGTTATACAAAAGTAGATACAAGAGGAAGTGAAGGGAAAGGGAAAAATAATACAAGGGGGACAAATGAATGTCAGTAGAGGGGGCAGAGAGAGAAGAGGCGAGGGGAGGGGAGGGGAGGGGGGATAGTAGAGGATAGGAAAGGCAGCAGAACACAACAGACACTAGTATGGCAATATGTAAATCAATGGACGTGTAACTGATGTGATTCTGCAATCTGTATTTGGGGTAAAAATGGGAGCTCATAACCCACTTGAATCAAAGTGTGAAATATGATATATCAAGAATTATGTAATGTTTTGAACAGCCAACAATAAAAAATTAAAAAAAAATCTATAAATTAATAATCTAGTGTGAAGATCCATGTAAAAATATATATTTATATGAGAACCTAGATCTATGTACATACCAACTCAAGGTATACAGAATTCTCTTTTTAGTTTGTTTTACAGAATCATATACCTACTTTTTTGCATCTTGTTTTCCTTATACTCCAACACTTCATAAAATACTATCCCCTTCCAGTCATTTGGCAGAGCTAGAATTCATTCTGTTTAATGGCTGGGTATTAATCCCTGGTAAGATATGTCATGTTTTATTAGGGAATACATTCCCCTATCAATGAATATTTGTTTTGTTTCCAGTTCACTGGTAATACAAACAATGCATACAAAGATGGGGGGTGGGTAATAAAATTAAAAAAAAAACAAAAGTAGCTATATCATTTTACATCTCTGCAAGCAGTATATATAAGGGTACCAGTTCCTCCGTATCTTCACAATACTGTTGTTATCTTTTGTATTATAGCCATCCCAGTGGAAATGAAGTGATGTCTTTGTGATTTTGATTGTACTTCCCTGATGGCTAATGATGTTGAGTGTCTTTTCCTGTGATGATTGCCCATATTTATATCTTGGAGAAACAATGAATAATACTCTTTGCCTGTTTAAAGATTGAGTGATGTATTTTTTGATTCAGTTGTAAGAGTTTTTTTTTTTAATATATATTCTACATACGAGTCCTTTATCAGATATACGATTTGCCCAGTTTCCTCTGATTTTGTGGATTTTCACTTCTTAGGTAGTGTCTTTGAAGGAGAGAAACTTTTAATTTTGGTGCAGAATAACTTACCTTTGTTGTTTGATTTTTAAAAAATGTCTAAGAAGCTATTAGGGTTCTCCAGAGAGAGAGAGAGAACCAAAAAAAAAAAGTATAAAGATATATGAGAATAGATTTATTAGGGGAATGACTCCTGTGATTATGGAGCCTGAGAAGTCTCATGATGGGTCCTCTGTAAGGTGTAGGCCCAGGATGCTGGCTTGTAGCATGGTCCTGATCCAGTTGAAAGCCTGAAAACCAGGGAAGGCAGTGGTATAATTCTCAATCTGAGACTAAAGGCTAAAGGACCCAGGGGTCAGCTGGTTTAAGTCCTGGTGGGTCTTCCCCAGTTAGACTCACATGCCACTCTCTTTTGAAAATATGCTCATATACACTGGTAAAATAATGCTTTAGCAGTTTTCTAGGTATTTCTAGATATTTAGGTGTCAAGTTGACACCTAAAATTAACCATCTTAGAAATGATTGCCTCATCCAAAGTTATGAAAATTTGCTCTTATGCTTCCTGAAAGATGAATGTAGTTTTTGCTGTTACATTTTGCTGATCCATTTTGAGTTTGTTTTGTATATGGTGTGACTAGTTGGGACCGAAGTGTGTAGCTATCCAGTTGCCCTAGACCCCATTTGTTGAAAAGATGCTTTATAAAAATAAAATTTTTAATTATATAAAATATATATAACAGAATTTACCATCTTAACAAGTTTTACATGTACATTTCAATAGTGTTAAGTATAGTCACATTGTTGTGCACCTATCCCCAGAACTCTTTTCATCTGGCAAAACTGATTCAGTACTATTGAACAAAATCTCCCTATCCTTCCCTCCCAAGACACTCCACTTTATCTCCATGTCTCATGTAAGTGGTATGATGTAGTATTTGTCTTTTTGTGACTTATTTCACTTTTCATAATGTCTTCAAAGTTCCTTTATATGGTAGCATATGCAGAATTTCCTTTAAGGTTGAGTAATATTCCATTGTATGTGTAGAATACATATTTTTATCCATTCATCTGCTATCGGACACTGTGGTTACTTTCACTTTTTGGGTATTATGAATCATGCTGTTGTGTCCAAATATCTCTTTGAGACCTTGCTTTTTCATTTTTTGGGGGTCCATGGCCAGAAGTAGAATTGCTGGATCATATGGTAATTCTATTTTTAATTTTTAAGAAGCTACCATTCTGTTTTCCATAGCACCTACAACATTTAACATTCCCACCAATACCTGCATTAGGGGTTCCAGTTTTTCTACATCTTCACCCACATTGGTTCTTTTTCTCTTTTCATTTCTTTTTGTTAGTAGTAGCCATCCTAGTAGTGAAAAGACTCTTTAGCACCTTTGTCAAATATCAATTAACCATAAGTGAGATTTATTTATTTATGGAAGATGAATTCTATTCCATTTATCTTTGTGTCTATCCTTATGCTGCTATCCCACTGTATTTATTGCTGTGACTTTGTAACAACTTTTGAAATTGTAAAGTAAAAATCCTTGAATTTTATTCTTTCTTTTTCAGGGTTCTTTTGGCTAATTGAATTCCTTGCATTTCCATGTGACTATTAGGATTGACTTTTCAATTTCTGCAAAGAATCCAGCTAGGATTTTGATATGGATTGCATGGAATCTGGGTAGTGTAGTCACTGAGCAATATTAAGAATTTTGATACATGAATGTGAAGTGCTTTCCCAATTATTTGATCTTCTTTAATTTCTTTCAACAATGTTTTCTAATTTTCAGTGTATAAGTCTTACATGTCTTGTGTTAAATTTATTTCTAAGTACTTTGCTCCTTTTGAAGCTATTGTAAGTGAAATTGTTTCTTAATTTCTTTTTTGGATTGTTAATAGTATAGAAGAAATGCAATTTAATTTTTGCACATTTATCTTGTGTTTGGCAACCTGCTGAAACTGTTTATTATTATAAGTATTTTTGTGAATTCATTAGGATTTTTTTATATGGAAGACCATATCATCTCTGGATAGAGTTAGTTAGTTTTGCTTTTTCTTTCCAATCTGGAGGCTTTTTTTTTTTTGCTCTGGCTAGGGTCTTTGATAATGCTGAATAGATTCGGCAAGAGTGGATATCTTTGAATCAGATTTTTAATATTTACTGCTCTGGAAATAGTCATTACTGCTAGTGTTGTTTTGAGAAACTGAAAATCCACCTTCTGATCCTCTTATTATGGTAAGTAACTAAAGTAATAAAAATTCTACTGGAACATGTTATTTATTTTTTAAACATAAGGCACAATAGATTCCAGTTTGGCTTTTCCAAAACTCTCATGCCTCTGCTGTTTTTTTCTAAAAGTAACTAAAGTAAATCAACTGAAGGAATTTTAAAAATGTATTTTTAAAGAATCTCATGGATAAAAAAGTCAAATGGATTTTCTTAAAGAATCATACTTGCTGTGTGTGTTTGAATAGATTGAGTAATCAGGACATTCATGTTGTCTCTGCTAGTGCTTCTTAGCCATGGCTTGTATGAATGCCATAATTGTTAGTGCTTATCATTCATAATAGCTAGAGTTGACAATCTGAGATGATTGTAGTAGAAGGAGAGGTGGTGCTTGTACTACTTTTGATAATTGAATTCTACACCTAACTTCCATAAGGTATATTTTTTTGCTTAAGCTTATTCCTAAGCTCCAGAAAGCTCTGGGAGCAATCTTCCTATCCTTTTTTCTTCTTTCTTCTTTGTTTCCTTCTTTCTTCTTTTTAGCGGTCCTTAGGATTTTCATTACAATGTTACTAGTCTGAGAAATAAAAAGTTGAAAACCATGAGACTGGCAAATAACAAGTATTTCAATTATTTTAATGTCATGCTTTCTTTATTCTTTATTTTAGATTTTCTTAGTATTTAGATATTCAATTCAAAGAATGAATTTCATTTATGTTTTGAACAGTTTTTAAGTATAATCTATAAGTATTTTGCTTTGCTTTCTCAGAGACGTGAGATGAATGTAAGAATGCTTGGTTTTTGGATGGTTACAGTATGTTTAGGAAAACAAAGTAAAAGTATTTACCTTGTAGTGTTGTGTATGTTTTTTTTGTGGTGCTGGGGATTGAACCTAGGGCCTTGTTCATATGAGACAAGCACTCTACCAACTGATCTATACACCCAGTCCTTGTGTATATGTTTTATTTTCCTCAATAAATATAAGCTCTTTGAGCAATAAGTATCTTTGTATTTACACAGTGTGTATCACAGTTCCTCATATGTAGCTTGTGCTTATTATGATTTAAAAAATTAATTCAACAGTAAAACAATAAAAGAGAATTTATAATCAAATACTCAATTGAGTAGGGTATGATAAAACTGTTTATTGAATTCAAGAACTAACAATGATCAGTGTTTTCCAGGTTTCTTAGGGAAGGCTTTGTGCAAGAGAAGGTAATATGAGCTGGCTCATAAAGGATGGTAAGAACTGAGCAAGAGGAGAGAACATTTCTCCTGGGTGTTTTAGCATTTGAAGGGCATTCAGTGAAACTTACCAACTGGAAAGAAGATTTGTTATGGTTTGTTGATTGAGAGAAGGGTGGATAAATAGATAGGAACATATTTTGGAGGTATTAAATACAAGTTTGAGCCGGGCTTGGTGGTGCACACCTGTAATCCCAGCAACTTGGGAGGCTGAGGATGGTGAGTTCATAGCCAGTCTTAGTAAGGCCCTAAGCAACTCAGCCAGACTGTGTCTCTAAATAAAATATTTAAAAGGGCTGGGGATGTGGCTCAGTGGTTAAGTGCCCCTGAGTTCAATCCCTGATACCAAAAAAAAAAAAAAAAAAGGTTGAGAAGTTTGCCTTTACTTCATTTGCCATTAGAGAATCATTGAAGTGTTCTGAGTTAGGAAATTTTGGGATAAAATAATACTTTAAGAAGACTTACTTGGTGATAATGTATCTTATAGGCTGGAGGGCAGCTAGTACTAGGATGCCATTTAAAGAGAATATGATTGAGTTCTTTTAGTTTGCCAGCTTTTTAATAGCAGGGTTCTTTGATCTTTAGTGTCTTTCATAAGTACTGAAGCAAAGTTTAAGTCTTTATAGGAAAAAAAATCCTCATTTGCGGGGGGAAGTAAAGAGATAACTTGTTTTATTTATATATATGTGTGTATGTGGGTGTGTGTTTGTGTGTGTGTGTGTGTGTGTGTATGTGTATAGATGTTGTGTGTGTAAGTTTCAGCATGGGTCATTAAGGAATAATAGTGCTCTCCCTGGCAATAGGGTGAGGGTAGTTGGCTAGAGGAAGAGGGGTGGGAACAGGGACAGACATAATCACGTTTTTATGCTCGCTGAGTCTGACATTGAAATGCCTAGTACATAGAGATTTAAGGGCTCAAATTAGAACTGAAGTCTGAATGTTTAAATTTGGATATCATTATGTAGATTTATCATTCGAACAATAAAAATGATTGGACTTATAAACTGTAGTGTGCACGTGTTCAGAGGTTTATGTGCACTTATACAAATATATATACCCTGACACACTGAAACCCCAAATGGGTATTAAATTGTCCATGAACTAATCTTAGTTTTAGCAAAATGATGAGGACTGAATCTTCTGATGAATAAAGGGAAAAAAGGAGTTAAAGAAGGAGACAGGAAAGAAATAAGAGGTAGGAGAACACAAATTTGCTAATTAGAGTTTGAAATTAGTCTTACATTTAAAATACTACTGCTATCAAGCATACTAGTACTCCTGTTTCACTTGTTGAGTACTTATTCTAGACATAAACTAGAGATCTCTTCTCTTCTCATAACAAATTTGTGACATCAGTACTATTGTATTCCCCTTTCACTGATGAGGAAACTGAAGTCTAAAGAAGTTGAAACTTGCCCAAGATCTCTGAGCTAATAGATAAAAGAGTTTTATTTACATTCATTTTATTCCAAGACAAGTATTCTTTCCATTATACAAAGGTATGAATGTTTAATTTTTTGTAAGGCATGGACTATGTTTATACCAAATCAGTTTTTCAGTAAAAGCTTCTTAATTAGCAGGCACTGATTGGACAGTAATGTTTCCTATAAAAAGAATCAGCATGTATTTTGGATGGGGCGGCTTCAACTTTTTTACTTGGGTATTTATATTCACAGTGTATTCAACTTTTTTGATTGTGTGTTATGAATGTTAACTTAAAAGAAGATACCAGTTATTTTATTTGAAGAATTAATCTTTCATAAGTATTGGTCTTATACATTTAAATTTCTTTAGGAAGTTTTTCTGGTACATTCTTCAGAACATCCATACGTTAACAAGGAAATAAGAAAGGCCTTCCATTTTCTTTTATTTCAGGGGATATCATTTTCAATGCCCAATACCCAGAGCTGCCCCCCGATTTTATCTTTGGAGAGGATGCTGAGTTCCTGCCAGACCCCTCGGCTCTTCACGTGAGTACTTAGGCTCACTCAGATGTTATTTTTTGGTTGAAAAGAAAACAAAATTGGCTTTCAACAGTTGCCTAACAGATAACATTTGTCAAATGTGAATTTTTTGCCCACCCCACTTTTCTTTATATCATGAAATAAGTATAACTCTTCAGGTGCCAAAATAGTTAAAGAAGAGATTTTTTTTTTTTAATTTTTTATTGTGGGTTGTTCAAAACATTACAAATTTCTTGACATATCATATTCGACACTTTGATTCAAGTGGTTTATGAACTCCCACCTTCACCCCATACACAGATTGCAGAATCACATCAGTTACACATCCATTGATTTACAAATTGCCATCCTAGTGTCTGTTGTGCTCCGCTGCCTTTCCCATCCTCCCCCCTCCCCCTCCCAATAAATCACCACAAAACACCCAAAACAATCC